>NC_030850.1:9542850-9702206 GCF_000208745.1 Theobroma cacao
ATTATTAATATTTAAAAAATCTAATAAAAATAAAATGTCATATAAATAATAAAGGGTGTTTTTGTTTTTTTATTTTCTATTCATTTCTTATTCCAAAATTATTGTTACCAATCAAACACTACAATAAGTTATAATAATTATTCCTGTCTTATTCTCTTTGTCATACCAAACTAAGTAATAACTATTCTATTCTATTCCCATATAATAAATATTCTATTCCATTTTTGTCTATTCCGCTAACCAAACGTACCAATAGAGTTTAAATAAACTATTCTGTTTTTTTTTATGGGCTAAATAAACTTTTCTAAGCATAATAAGAAAATAAAGTAAAAGTAACAATAATAAAAATTAATTTTATCTTATCTCTCACCGCATGTATGAGTTAGTATGCGTGCGCATGTCTGATTTAATAAATTGTTATTTGGAACCTTCCCAGTTTATCCTCTCAACTCTCAGGTTTTAGTATCTCTTTCTCTCTTTTTTTTTTTTTGCATGGCACTTGGTCATAGTTGCATGGATAAAATCTATGGGGTGTTTTGGTTTTGTTATTTTATAAAGACTGACTGATACATGTAGATGTTGCAATAATATGTCATTTATCATTGCTCTAGATGATTGAAGGTTGTCTACCATTTCATTCAAAGCAAGAAAATGAAGTCCCTAAAGCATATGTTGCAAATGAGCGCCCACCATTTCGAGTTCCTGCAAAGTACTATTCTCATGGGTTAAAGGAGTAAGTCCTTATGTGAACTCTATTTCTTTTCTTCTTCCTAAATCCCTTCTGAATGCGTGAATGAATTTACAAAGCCTTGTTGCTACTTAAATAAGCATAATTTTATCTACCATTATTTTTGACCTAATTTATCTGAGCTCCAAAAAAGTTTTTAATAAAAAGGAAATTTACCTTTGCATTCTTGTCTACTTTCAAGTTTCTACTTCTAGTGCTGCTGGCCTGCTATGAACATTATTTATTAGAGCATCTACCTGGAGTTTGTAGCTTGTCATGCGTAGTGGCTCTTGTTAACCGCTCTGCTGGCCAGCATGGCTGAATTCAATAAGATCTGAGAAAGCATGAAATTGATATCAAATCAATCAAGATCTTGGATAGATATACCTTGGAAGGATCAAGACTGCTGTCATTTGGCTGTTGGTTTAACACCATTTGAGTTTGAACTTGTTATAATTGGAATTGCTCAGAGAGAAAAAGAGGGGGGGGGGGGGGTGGGAGTGGAGAGTGTGGAAGAGGAAAATAAAGTTATATTTGTTTTGTAATCTTTGTATGAGTTGCCCATGAATTCTTAAGAATGTTGCTTGTCAGCCATTTTTGCATTTCATCCAGCCACATGGCTTCCTGCTTCAAGTTCTTGAGCCTCAAATGTCCTATTGTACTTATAACTCAGAAAAAGTAATAGGGGATTCAGAGGTGGCTATTTTATCCTTTCTCTTGTTTTGTTTTTTGACATAAATTTAGTGATAAGTTTTTAAAGCAAATCAAAGGATCTTCATAAGTCCTTAATGTATTTTTCTTCTTTTTCTTACTAAAATAGATCCCTTATGTTTTCTGCAGGTTAATTGAGGAATGCTGGAGTGAGGAGCCATTCAAGAGACCACCATTTAGGCAGATAATTACAAGGCTGGATCACATAAGTAACCAACTTGCTCATAAGGGGCGTTGGAAGGTCTCATCTCTCTCTCTCTCTCTCTCTCACACACACACACACACACCCACCCACCCACCCAGATAGGGTGTGAGTGGGCTTTGTACCTGCATTTTTGTGCATAAACCAACTTTTTGTGGTCTTTTGTGTTGTATATCTTCCTCTTTCAAAATAATGCATAGAAATGTAGCAGCATTTTTTCATTGAGAAAAGGGCTTTCTGGGGTGATTATTCTAAAAATTGGGGGAACAGTGGCAGCAGTGGGGAGTTTGATTATCATGATGTATATCAACGAGGTTTAATGCTAAAAATTTCCGTGCAAGGAAAATTTGTGATGATAAAGGCAGAATATAAGATGGATAGCAAGAAAAACGGGTATCAGGAATAAGACATTTTAAACTCTTCTTTTATAGGTCCAATATCTTGGTCCATCCGACAAGATTCTTTGTATTAACATGTTGCTTGAATTTTAAAAACTGTTTAGAAACAACAATAAGTTTTAGTTCCAATGTGCAATGGACCATGAGTACCTGGCAGAGGCGGAGCCTCCTTACACTTCCCCCCAACCAAAATTTTAAATTTTTTTTACATATTATATAAATTTTTAATTAATTTTTTTAATGACCTCTTAAAATAGTTTTTTATTTAATAATTAATACAAATAATAAATAATAAATTAAATAATTTCATATGCGTGACTCAATTTTAATATTTTTTTGTTTTTTTCTTTCAATTTATTTTATTATTATTTATATTTATTAATTATTTTTATTCTATTTACTCATATATTTTAAATTTTTATAAATTTTTTTCACAAATTTTTATGAATAATTAATCATATTCTTTTTTTTTATTATTATGTCATATGTAGATTCTATCTTCTACTTGTCATGTTTTTTTTTTGTTATGTAAATTTTTTTTTTTATGATTTTAATATTTAAAAATAAATAAATTATTATGTAATTCTTAAATATAAGTTGTAGTGTTGCATTGTTGCTTAGAATTTTATCAATATATTATGTTTTATTCAAAATAACCAATACGTTTTAGCATATATGTTGCAAAACTTAAATAATAAAGATATACATACAAATTGGTAGAATGATATAATTGTATTTTTGTTCAATACAATTTTATTTATTATATATTTTTAATGACTCTTAAAATATTTTTTATTTAATAATTATTTTTATACCTCAAATTGTTTGATAAAATTAGAGTCATTATAGTTAGCATATTGTTAATTAAGCCCAACAAATATATTCTAAACTAATATATTAAGTCTATCAAATTTAAAAAATATAAAAGTGAGTCTAGTAATTTAAACTCATTAAGTTTTAATAGAAATCTAAGTTTATCATAACATATTATATCTTAAGAGTCCAATTTAATAGTTTATAATAACATATTATATCTTAATAGTTCAACCCCATAACTCAATACATTAATTAGCAATTTAAGAGACAATTAGAAAATAAGATGAGAGCTAGAACACACAAAGTAAATAGACAATTAATTTGAATTTGAAAAATTATTTTTTCTTCCATTCTTGTGCACAGAGAGTGAGAGAGACTTCTTTCATGGTTTCATTTAGTCATATATATATATATGACACCATCATTACTGTTAATGTATATTTTTTTATATGTCTAATGTCTTAAGAATTTTATTTAATCTTTTAGATGAGTGAGTGATAATTGAATTATATATAGAGTTCTATTTGATTGTTTAATGTCTCTTTCTGTTTGACCTCTCTTTAAAAATGCTCTAGTTCCGCCCTTGGAACCGAGGCTTTGATATTCTGAGTTCATAGTTATCTGAATGTCTAGTGTTTGCCTTCTTCATATAAGATCTCAGCTACTTCCAGCTTTTGAGTATTCTGGAGCTGTAAGGTGGCTTTGATGGTCTAGGTTGGTGTCAGCATTGAGTTTCCTGGGTCCCGTGGGTGTCTCAGCAATGCTTGACATGTTTTGTTTCCTACATTCCTATTATTGTGTATATGCATGTGCTGGATTACCTCTTCTGTCTAAGCTTGCTTGGTGACTCTGAACCAGAAGTTTCTGTGGTGTTGTTCCATTGCACAGGTTGGACCGCTTAAGTGTCTGAAGAACTTTGAGAACATGCTGAAGAGAGATCGTTTGAATCCTAGCAGTCGTTTATCTCGCTCCACAACCAGATGCTGAATTTTTATAAGCTTTCTTGATCTTAATAAACAACAAATGTACATATAATCTGGCCTTTATTTCAGTTTAGTTCTCCAATCGGGTCATTTTGCGTATGTTGTTGTGTTCATCTCTCACTCCATTTGACTTGCTTTTTATATGTATGTAGACAAAGATCCAGCATCTCGAGCATCCTTGTTGATAGCTTTGTTTGGAAATGTTAAACATTTTGTGGGAATGCAGAGATCAGTGTCAATTTTCTTACCATTCAAGGGATCACTCCTCCAATCAACGCTACTGATATAATTCTATCCAAAGATAATCCTCAATGTTTTTTGCAATTATAATAACAAAGCTAAAAAATTGAAATGAGAGTCTCACATAAAAACTAAAACAACTAATATAAAAGGGGATTTTAGTACCAATGAATTTCATTCAAATGCATCAAAAGTTCTCACAAACTTCCATTACTGGGATAATTTATGTGAGAATAGGAAACTCTTCAAGAGAAAAGCCATGTGTTATTCGGTGCTAGTTCTATCTGAAACAGAAAGCAAGGTATTACTGCCATTACTTCATGCAAGATGACTATAGAACTCCAAAACCTTGGGGTGAGCCTTAATCTTCGAGGGACTGAAACCAGATAAATGAAGGCCATCTAAGCTTCTTACACGGGAAAGTGCAACATAAACCATACCATACCCAAAAGCTCTAGAGAGATCAGTATGAATACGGTCAAGACTCATTCCTTGACACTTATGAATACTTAGAGCCCATGCCAAGACAAGGGGTAATTGCAGTCTCCAAGCAACAGGCCTTGATCCTACCATTACATACCGCTTTTGTGGTTCAATAACCATTTCTGGGCCTGAATCAAATTTGACAACTGGCAAGAGATTGTCAGGACTTACGACCGTGCCACCCTTTGTCTCTGTGAATCCAGTGACAATACCAGTTGCACCGTTCACAAGTCGATGCATAACATTCAAATTCTTTATCAGCATTACCCTTGCGCCTTTGCACAGTACAAGTTTGTCAGGAGCTAGCCCTAATGCAAGCTGCCTCTTCCAAGGCTTTTTGCCTCGATCAATAGCCTCATAGATAACCTGTTCCTCAGATAAGGCTTTCATTTTCTCCTCATTTACTTTGTTCACATCATCAATCCTTGGATAGAGCCGTACCGCCGACGGATGAGGCTCAGAGGCTGAGCATGATTGTTTTAGAAACTGCAAGTCTTCAGGATCACTGTTGCCTCTCCTAACACCCTGAAGTAATTTAATGAACCTATTTTCTGATTGCCTAAAAATCTTGGTAAGCTCAACCTGTATATCAAAGCTTGCATCCCAACAATCAGCTTCAAAGGCAAATTCTTTGCGTGATGGATCATGACCCTTAAAAATGGGAGGTAACTGAAAAAAGTCCCCACTCACAACAAGCCTAATTCCACCCCACACCTTATCCGATTCACGAACAGTTTTTGCTATATATTCAAGTTTGTCAAACAAATCCGCATCCACCAAGCTAATTTCATCAATAACCAACACTTGTGCCTTATTCCACCTTCTACGAGCCTCCCTATCATTTAAAACCAAATCTAGCAACATTCCACGATTACCATCACCAATTCTTATACCAGCAAACGAGTGCAGTGTCTGTCCACCAAGAGCGCATGCTGCAATCCCAGTGGATGCAGTCACAAAAACCCCTGACTCTCCATAAGTCTTTTTCAATATTTTGATTATATGCTTTAGCAAAACTGTTTTCCCAGTCCCTGCAGAGCCAGTAATAAACACGGAAAGGCCATCACGAACATGATCTAACACATTATTCTGTTCATCAGTCAATTTAATTTTGGCTTTATGGACTTTGGGTTTATTCTTCTTGACCTTATTTCCACTCTCGTAAGCCTTTTGAACAATGCTATTGCTAAAACTATGGCTGCAATAATTTCTGTACACAGATATTGCATTGGCAAAAAACTTCATACCCATCATTTTTCTCATTCAAGTCCTTTTCTGGGTACTCAGAATTCTTCTAATCTTATACTACAATTTTCTCAAGAGTACAAGCTGATGAGACCAAATAAACAGGAGTAAACATCTTCAGCATGAACCCACTGCCCTAAACAAAATTCGAAGACCCAAGTCTTGACATCTAAATGTAATGACAAGAACAAAGAAAGTAAAGGAATGGGCTGCTTACCATTTAAAGAATAACTGGTTACTCGAGTGGATATCAGTCTTCTGGGTTAGTCTACCAGACGGAAGAAAAGCTCCAGCCTCCAGCAGAGACATCTCTGTTGTTCGGCTTCTAGCTTTCAAGTTGGGTTGGATTTAAACTCCGAAAATAGAGGACTTTGAAAATAGGGTAAAATACTCTTTATCACTTTTAGTCATAATTTTATTTTAATTTTCAAAATGTCATTTAAAAGGATAAACATGGTCAATAAAAAAATAAAAAATTTAAAATAATTTTTTATTAATTTTAAAAATTATTATTTTTTAATATTTTCACGTTATTAAATTAATGAAAACATTGATAATTAGTTGAAGACATTTTATTAAAATAAAAGTATTTATTTAAAAATTAATAGATTGGAAATTTGATTAAAATTTAAAAATTATTTTACTTTTGAAATAAGATATTAGTCACTTTACAAGATAATAATCACACTATTTATATAGAGTTTATAAAATAAAAAAAAATATTAAGAGATTTAATTTCAATAAATAATATTTACATTAAATTTTAATATTAATTTAATTTAATTTAAATTTAAATATTCATAATTAAATTTAAAAATTTAAATCAGAGCGCGTTACGTGGGCGTGGGCTGGACTTATTATCTATAGTCTGTTCAGATTGTCTGATCTACTTAGGTGTTTCTTGACCTGTGTGGTCTACTTGAGTTGCTTACTTGTACTAGTTTGTACTCTTTGAACCATGACACTTAACGCAATCTCAAAATGGACTGGCCATTTAAAACAAAAAATCTATGGGCTTCCTTTCTTTCTTTTTTTTAGAAATAAATAAATGTGCCAATTAGATAAATTTATTTGTAATGTTTTAAATTTTGGATATATAAATAATAATTCAAAATTTTAAAGCAAGAAAGACCTTGCACTTGTGATTGAGAATAAACTCATTACAATTGAAAAATATGATTGCAAATTTTATTAATTTGGCATTACATCTGAGTGTCAAGATTTTTTTTTTTTGTTCTTTTGAAAAAAGTTTTGACATGAATGAAATAGGGTCACCATTTTGGGCTTAAGTGTATTTTTCATTTATCTTTTTTTTTTTGTTGAAAAATCAAGATAGATTTTTACCCTTTTTAAAAAATTGAAGTACAAAAATGATAAAGAAGCAACTACTTAACGAACAAAAATTGAAAACAAATTTTGAGATGAGCATTACAAATATTTTCTAGTTAAAACATATGTGACGTTTGATATTTTACAGAAAATGTGATTGCTGGACATATGATTATTAAGAAGATAATTTTACAATATTTGATATAATATGAAAAAGTGATGATTACAAAGAATGTGATTATTAAAAAAATTACATTATAGTACTTGATTTGGGAATGTGGTATAAATTTACAAAATTACCTTTATATATGAAAATATAAATTTTTAACTTTTTAATTTATTCTTTAAAATAATAA
Source organism: Theobroma cacao (assembly GCF_000208745.1). Taxonomy (NCBI): domain Eukaryota; kingdom Viridiplantae; phylum Streptophyta; class Magnoliopsida; order Malvales; family Malvaceae; genus Theobroma; species Theobroma cacao. The sequence continues at coordinate 9,550,341 of NC_030850.1, forward strand.
ATAATAACATGATAAAAATAATATTAAATGTATAAAATTTACTTTTAATAAATTAGTTAAGTTGTAAAAAATTAAATTATTTTATAAATAAATTAGTTAATTAATTAATTTATAAAACTTTTAATTATTTTTTATTTTACTCAACTAATAAATTTATTTTTTTTAACACAGAATTCCACTTTTCCCTTTTTTTTTTTTTTTTTTTCTAAAAAAGAAGGGTACTCAAATAGCCAAGGTAGTCTTCAACTTCTAGGAAAAACCCAGATCAGAAACTCTAGTCCACAAAAAATTGCTTCATCACCGCACTCTTCTTTCTTTTATTTCTTTCTCAGAACAATTAAAACGACGAACAGAAAAAGCAATTAAAAAAAAAGAAAACCCCAAGAGAGTCCAGATTTTTTTTTTCTATGCACCCATCTTTTCCAACAAACATTAGCTTAGAAAAAGCTAGAAGAAGAAAAAGAAACAAAAGAAAGAAGAAGAAGAAGAAGAGCGAAGATATCGAGATAATTTAGGGAAAAAAAATTTAACTTTGCCTCAACTAAGAAAAAGTAAATTTCCCTCCGTGAGTTAAGGAATGTCTTCTACTTCTCTTGAACCAAATGCCCCCATAGATCAAGGAGGGCATATGTGTGCAAAATGAAAACCAAAAAGTATGGAATAGGAAACTGGGCAGAGTAGGTGATAATTTTGTTATTATGGTAGAGTTATAGGTGTGGGGAATTCTAATACTTGAAAAAAAAATTTTATTTAATTAAGTTTTTTACTTAATTTAATTAAAATTTTATAATTTTATTTTAAATTAAATACATTTTTATAATTAATAATTAATTAATTATTATTAATTAAATTAGTATTTATTATTTTATATTCATGTAACATTCATGTGAAGGGTGAAAACGTTATATTATCATGTCATCATTTTAAATCAGCATATTACGTTATCATTCATTATAATATGTGAGCATATCATGTCAATCTTATATGATATAGAAATTTTTTTATATCACATGATATTTTGATTAACGACAATTAATTTATTATTAATTATAAGAGCTTATTTGATTCAAAATAAAAATATAAAAACTAAATTGAACGTTATAAAAATTAAAAATTTATTTAATATTTTAAAAATAATTAAACTTTTTTTAAAAAATATTAATTGATATGAAATTAAGATTGAGAAAAGGATGAAAGATAAACATGTTGACAAGGACAAGCTCTTGCAAATGTCTACGGCCCAGATGTCTGGGTTGGAGCAAATAGCTCCGTCCTTCGCAAATGATATGCACCAAACAATAACCTCAGTTTAACGTTGATTATTTTTAACAAAACTTGTTAAGTTGGGCAAATCCTACCAGCAGCTCATGTCAGTAGCTTACCCATGCAATATTCCAAACTTCAGCTCATGGGAAAGTTGATTAGTCTCTACTTTCATTTGTAAGTGGATTGGGCCAAAAGGCTGTAGCTAATTGGGAACAAAGTCGAGGCCTGCCAACGGAAGCTTTGAAATCCAATACAGATAAAGTGCCACAAAATGTTTTGCTTTAATACATCTACAAATAATTATTTGGTATAATATTTAAAATATTTTTTAATTATTGAAAAATATTTAAATAATTAATTATTTTTTACTACGTTTAATCAAATATTTATATTTATATTTTACATCAAATAAGCAGTAAGAGCTTGTTTGACTTGATTTTTTTTAGATTAAAAGTTATTATAAAAGTCTTATAAAAAAATAATTTTTAAAATTAAGTTAAAATTATTTGATAAATTTACTTTTTATAAGTTTTTTTTATAAATAAGCTGCGTAGCAAAACAAATTATATAAACTTTAATTTTGATTAACATTACGATAAAAGGTATTTAATAAATAACTTTCTATTAATCAAAAATTCTTTTATTTACAATAGAAACAAGTTAACTTTATTTGTTTATCTAGAAAATATAAAAGAATTTTTATATAACATACAACTTATAATTAATAATAGATCATTAAAAAAAGAGTTCCACAAATAATTTATAAGTAACACATTAGTCATGAGTAACCTGTATTATTTATGAGAGGTAGAGGATAGGAAGATCGCGATTTGCAGTGAAAAGTAATGATTTGCAAAAAGAGGGAAAGGAGAAGGAGATCGATTGAGAGAGAAGAGTTATTTTTTGAAAAGGTAATGTTGGAATTATTTTTAATAGATGTGGACATTTTTTGAATAAAAAGAAAAATTAACATGTTTTTAAGAGAAAAGAAGAGAAATATCCTCTTTGAAACTTTTTTTGAAGTTTTTTTTAGATTTTTTTAAAAAATTACTTTTTTTAAGTTTTTAAGTTTTTCAAAATCTTGTTTGGCATAACTTTTTACTTTTAAGAGATAAATAAATTAAAAAAAACTAGACTAAATAGACACTAATTAATCAAAATGATTTTTTGTCCACATTATACTGATATGAAAGGTGAAAAGTGAAAAGTGTCACATGATCATGTTATTATGTCACATCAATATATCATATCATTATTTATTATAATATGTCAGCATACTATATCAACGTCAAGTGACATTAAATAACAAATGATATTTTAATTAAGTCAATTATTAATTTTAAAAACTTATTTGACTTAAAATAAAAATATAAAAATTTATTTGATTTAAAATAAAAATATAAGAATTTAATTGAATGTAATAAAAAATAAAAATTTATTTAAAATTTTAAAATAATTTACAAACATTTTAAGTATTATACCAAATTATCTAAGAATGAAATTTTAAAGGTGGGTTTAAGTTTCACACAGGTTGCCTTGTCCAAAACTATTTCCTATATTGAGAGAAATATATGCCAAGAAAGGAAACAAACCTGTACGTGAAAACATATCCCAAAGGAAGAATCTGAATCATACATTAATGCCAACAACCTTACAAGCCCAACTGTATGATGCACAAAGCAATTGGGAGGTAAAAATCTCAGCAATGTAATTGGGTACGCCCTTAAATCTCAAAATGGGCACCTTGAAGTGTATCGCCCTCAATCTCCGTGGAGCAAACGTCACTTTGTGGTAAAGGTACTGAAATTTTACCCCCCACCCAGCCAGTTGAGAAGCGATGGTACAAGGTAAAAACGTACAGCTCCTCCTATTCCTATATATATATATATATATATCCTACCTCTCCACAGTTTGGAAGCAGGAACCACAGTTACCAATTGATTCTGTCCCCAAGTTTTCTAGCCTTAATTATTATGAGAGTAAAATCTGCTAGTACAATATTTAACTTTTTTTTTTCTTTTTCTTTTAGTTTTTTGGGATCATACTAATAAATTTACTGTCAGAAAACCTTAAAAATTGTATGCACAATTGTCGCCTGGAATTCAATTGGTGTAAATTCCATATTTCATGTCGCAGTAATTTTCTTTTTCTCCTTTGGTTAAACTTGTGTCAGTATGAATCAAAAGTTTTCGCATCATTTATGAATGCTGGTTTTTTTTTTCTTTTTTTGTTCCCTTCTTTTTCCATAGATGACAAGGTGACTTGTGATGAATGCCACAAACTTTGCTTATCGGTGCAAAGTTTGACAAAAATTTGCAATAAAAAATCTCTATTACAGCAAAATTAATTTATTCTTAGTATTGTAAAATGCCAATACCTTTAAAAAATATCATTGAAATGCTAATTTTTATATTTCTTTGCTTTTTTAGGGTTAATTTCTTTCTTTACATGCACAGTAAGGGTGCGTTTGGTATAAATGATGTAAAGTCACATTCCCTGCAATGTGTCCAATTAAATTACATTGCAGTGTTTGTTTGTAATAGACTACTGCAATGTAAGATTACAATGCAATCACATTGCAGTCAATAGATGTAATGTGATTGTAGTACAAAACCAATGCAATCACATTACATTGCAGTCTGCAATGTCTTTAAGGACATTTTTATCAATCATTTTTTAAAAAATTACTCAAAAACCCGAAACAAAATCGTCGTTTTTGGGATTTTTGCTGCTTCTTCTCCATTTTGCTAAAGTCGCTCATCCTTCTTCTAACTCTGCTTCTTCATCATCTGAAATTGTGGGTTGAAATCTCTCATTCTTCTTTTTCTTTCTCCTTTTTTTATCTTCTTATTGTATTCTTTAATTTGACTTTTTTGTGTTAATCTGAGTTTTCTTCTTATTTGTATTTTAGGGTTTATCATTGAAACAATTTGGCTCTTGATCGGCAAGAGAGGTTAGATTTCTGGGCTAATCCAATCAAATTTTTAATTGAAATAAGTGTTTTAGATAAGAAAATTTATGTTTTGATTTATGAAAATATGTTAGAAACACTTTAATCGGTGTCAAATTGTCAAAAAAAAATGAAGAGAGTTGAGAGGATTTAAAGTTTTGGTTCGTAAGTAACAACAACATTTTAAACATTAAAGTGTAACAAAATGTTTTTGAATATGACATGTAATAATAATATTTTTTCAACATGGCGTGTAACAACAATATTTTTTTTCAACATGGCATGTAATAATAATATTTTTTCAATATGACGTGTAACAACAATATTTTTTTTCAACATGGCGTGTAACAATCTTTTTTAATTATTGTGTGTAATATTTTTTTATACATGACGTGTAACAACAATATTTTTTTAACATGGCGTGTAACAATATAACCATAACGTGTAACAACAGTATTTTTTCAACATGGTGTGTAACAATCTAACCATGACATGTTACATATTTTTGTACATGGCGTGTCACATGTTTTTGTACATGACGTGTCACAAGTTTCTGTATATGGCGTGTTACATGTTTTTGTATATGACGTGTCATATGTTTCTAGACATGGCGTGTCACATGTTTCTGTACATAGTGTATAACGACCTAACTATGGCGTGTAACATCATAGCATGTAATTTCATTAAGGTTAATTTTGTTCAACTTGGTTAAAAATAGTTAAAATTATAAAGATGACTATTTTTGAAAACATTTTATCTTTAAGGTTATTTTTGAAAATGCTCCTATGATTTATATAGGAATCTCTTCCCCTACTCAACTTCAAAAAGTCGTAACTTTGCGCTCGGTTATTCGATCTGGGTGTTTTTTTTTTAATCCATGTAACTTTTCGAGATCTACGCGTTGACAAACAGTTGAAGGCGGTTTGCTGCCGTTTTGACCCCAAAAAACCTCATTTTAACCTTGAATTCGAATTTTTACTCTTTTTTTGCCTTTTTTTTAAGATTTGACCTCCCATTTTGTTTAGGGTTAAATTGGTCTTGACAGTAGGAAACCATTGCAATTTTTTTTTAGATTTTAGGGTACAAGAAAAGAGTGTAAAAAGGTTTAGTTGTTACTACAAATCGTTATATCAACTTTTGGTTACACCTTATCACAATTTTTTTAGTTGATTGTGTGGTTAATTGCTTAATGACGCTTGCATTATTGGTCTCGGGTTTGAGTCCTGCTTCTTGCAGTGCAATCTTTTTTTTTTTGCCTTTGATTGCTACCATTAAATCGGTCTCTAGTATATGGTTTTGGTGATGTTATGTTTGATATTTTGTTTTAGCTTGATAGCAAGTTATTTTGAATTTATGATATTTTCAAAAGAAATTAATTGGAGATTGAGACTTATGGGTATTTTATTGTCAATTTGCTATTGGTTACAAGAGAGAAAGCTATCACATTAATGTATACATATAAAACGTACTAAGAAATAAAAATAAAATATTATCTTCTAAAGAAAAAATTTAAAATAAAATATACAGTATAAGAAATTATATTAAAAATAAAAATAAAATATATACTTGTAATAAGAAATGAAAAATAAAATATATTTAATTAGAAATATATTTAAAAATGACATTATATAAAAATTAACAATAAAAAAATATATGTTAAACTTGTATTTTAATATATAAGGGTAGTTTTGGAAATTAACATTGCATTTTTTTTTTGTTAAGCCATTCATTAAGATTAATTAGTAAGTACAAAAGAAGGCATGTCAGCCATGGGAATAGCAACTGCAGGTAACAAATGAGAGGTACTCACTGTTACAAAAGATCAAAAGCAAAAGAAAAACTTGAGGAGAGCCCTGCCTATGAAATGAACTAAAAAACTGAACAGTAAAGAGCAGAAAAACAAAACAGTAAAGAGCAGCCAAATATTGGTGAGAAAAACAAGATGTGGTGATCCAAATATAAGAGAGTAAGAACAATAAAAGAGGTTAGAATCAAAGAGACCATTGAGCTCACAACAAGCAGAAAATGATGTGTTATTATTGACACCATACTTTGCCAAAGAATCAACAAAACCAGTTCCTTCTTTGAAGATATGCTTAAAAGAAACCGTACCTAGTGTAACGCGAAGAGAGTTTAACTCGTTCAAAATACTCCATTTGTCCCATGGTCGTTTTTCAACTGAGTTAACCCACGAGAGAGCAACGCGTGAATCAGATTCAAAGATTAAGGGAGATGATGTATAAGGAGAAGCAGCAAAGAGTTTAAGAGCCTTAAGAATGGCCATAAGCTCTGCAATGTTGGAATCATGTAAGCCAATAGGGCAAAAGAAAAGGCCAACAACATGACCATTAGAATCTCGAAGGACGCCGTCGCAACCAATAGGTCCTGGTTTGCCTTTAGCCGAGTCGTCGACATTAAATTTGAATTCACCAGTGGGGGGTGGAGATCGAAAATTAACATTACATACCCTGTAAAGTACTTGTAAAATAAACACTGTAATGTTATCTTCTCTGTATATTAATCATTACATTACTTATATACTAAATACTGCAATGTTATCTTCCTTGCAATTACATTACTTGTAATCACATTACCTATAATCACATTACATTGTAAAGTACCAAACGTTACCCAAATACAATATCTTACTTGACGACTTCTTAAACTCCAACACCATTAAATAAAACACCATTGAATATAAATAATAGAAAATAAAGTTATAGAAAAGTACATTGTAATTAATCAAAAGATCCCACATATATGCTTCTTAAAAATAACAATCTTAATTAGAAATGTTCATAGGTTGGGTCGGTTGAACCTACCAGATCTCTCATTTTAAGCCAAGCTCGAGCATGACTTGACATGCTTATTTAATTATTATTTTATTACTAGAATAATAAAAATATTATTCTATGTTAATATTTTAAGATTAAAATTAAATGAAATAAAATATATTATTTATTAATAACATAATATTGCCAAGCCAGATGTAAAATTCTATATCCAAGCTTGACTCACTACAAAAAATCCGTTGCAAATCCATTGCAATCCGTTAGAAATATAATGATTTTTTGTAGTGACTTGAGTACATATGGTAATTAACAAAATCAAGAATATTTTAACAATATTCTATAACTATTAATTAATAGGAACTTTACTCTTAATTAATGACGATTTCTTGAATTTCATTGAATAACAAAATTGTTTTAGTAATTAAAGAGTTACGAACTGAGTATTTTATAGTGAATTAAAATATTTTAAAAAAGTCACAAACTATATGGATGCAACTTACTGCAAAATACTGACAAGTTCTCAGATCATCTACAACACACATGAAGCTGTCTTAACACTCCAATCATAGCACAAAATATCTCATCATTTATCTCATTCTCACTTCACTTCACAAGTCAAATATCTAGCACACGTTGTTGCTTAACCTTATTGAGTTTTTCCCTCTCTCTCTGTGTACCACCTCCATCTGCTTCTTAGCTCCATTGTTCTTACTTGTCGCTAACACTACTACCTTTTCTCCCTCTGGTGGAAACTGCTAACCATATATATTTCTTACAGAGCATACGTTATGCATATCAGAATCAATATAATAATAATAATAATAATAATGGTTACGTATATACGTTCAAAAGTTACGGCCATGGTTAACTTTTGCAAGTTCCGAAGAACAGAAAAAAATAAGATGATAAGTCGTCGGATAAAACAGACAGCCGCGATAATACCCAACAGCTACACCTCGTTTTGCAGAAAACCAAAACCCAATTGTCACACCTTATCAATACATGTCTAAACTACCCATTTTGTCTCATTCCATCTTTTTAAGATAACAAGTTAAGGAACATAATATTGGGATGTGGATGAAGCAGATTATATATATATATATACACACACACAGTTGTTGAAGTTTAAGAAGTTAAGTTGGCTAGCAGTTTTCGTGCTGCCGACAGTCATTCTGGCTGACGGAGACAGTGTGATTTGTATGGAACACTACGAAATATGGAAGTGCATTTATACCAATGAATCTGATGAATAATTAATTCATATGGTTTAGGTTTTCTTTTAATAAGAACTTCCAACCATTGGGTTATGATAATTGATATTGAAACTTGCAAACCTCTTTTTGACCACGACTTGGGGCTGCCACAGATCATTATTGAAGGAGATTTGCTCATTGTTGAGTTGATACGCAATACCGATACTATATATATATATATATACATATACATATATATATATATATATGTACATGTATTAATGTATAGGAATATGCCCATGCCTAAACATACATGTACATATATGAGTCGCATGATCCAGCACGCATGCCATTTTCAAACGTGAAGCGAAAAAAAAAAATAGAATTGTTATGCCATGAATATTTTCCAAGCATGGTTTGGAGTTAGAAGGAGAACTAACTACAGACTTAATTTTGCTTGCATGCTCATATATAGTGGAGTGATAAATAAGAGTAAATATTGCATTCAATAAGGAAGCCTATGTCGAACACTTTCTTCTCTCACTCCTTCACATTTAATCAATACATGGATCCACCGACTGTGTAGCTCTACCCAAACCCAACCTTATAAAGACAATGATAGAAAGGAAAAACACGATGAAAAGGAAAGCTCAAGAAGGAAAAAAAAAAGAGTGGAAATGAAATTGACCGAGCACGAAGCAAAGTCTGAAGAGTTTCCAGTTAAGAGCAACTGAAGAGTAGTCTCTCTGCATGTGCTACTGGTCGTTCAACTCCCATGTTCCATATCCCAACTTGGAATACAAACAAGCATAGTTCCACCAACAGTAACTCAACCCTTTTTTATGTTCGGTTTCTCTGTAGAATCCACCTCGCCACCAACCTTTCAAAAGACAACCTAAAATCAACTTCTCTTTTTCTTTTCTTCAGCTTATACAAATCATTGTTTTCTGCTTGATACCAAATCGCATAATTTTTTGCATGTCATGATCAGTTGTTGCTTTTCATTATTATTTATTTTTGGTGGGGTGGGAGGATAGGATTGATGTTGAAAGTACGTACGTCAGCTAATGCAAAACAAAAGTTCTGCTGTAAAAAGAAAAAAAACTAAAAAAGGAACAGAGAAAGCAAAGGTTATGGAGCACATCAAGGAGAAAAAAACAAAGCCTTGCAGAAACAACAGATTGAAAGACAAGAAGATGAAGTACTACTATTAAGTTGGGTTGAACAGTTAAATTGCACTGTTTTGATCAATCACTTCAAGGAAATGTGGATGAGAGGAGAAGAGAGAGACAGGAGAAATGCAAAGAAGGAAACAGGAGACAAGGGTCTCGTTGTCTATTACCTTTTTCCCTCACCCTCTTACGTGCAAGTTGTTGACCCCTCTCTGCCTTGGAATTTTCACGGTTGATTCTTGGGTTTAGTTATCCAACCATTTAATCATAATCTTCTAAGAAAATAAATTTAATAATATCAAGAGAAATTATTATTTTATACATTAAAATTGGAGTTTTTAATTTTAAAATAAAATTAAAAATGTTATAACAAATTATTAATTTTTTAAAATATATCCTAATACTGACAATTGGCTTTTAAATTTTTGGTGATATGTATTACTACCTTTTGTCAAATAGTTAGAAAGGGTAAAATTAGATTTTGGTCCCCCAAAGGTTAATAACTTGGCCCCGAATGATATGGTAAAATTTGTAATTTATTTCACTAGACATAATTAACTACTAATTTGATTTTCTTCCTTTAATTATATTTTAATGCTGTTTATTACACTTGATTTTAACTTCTTTGATAAGGAATTTACCTTTTTTGATTAACAAAATAAGCATTTTGACACTAATTGGTTTATCAAGCAATTTATTTCTATGTTAAATAAAAAATACAATTAAAAACTCCGGTTGCTATATTTCACACACAAAATCAATTGTGTATGTAACTTTTTTTTAATTTCTTTTTTTTTTATTTTCCATCACCCTTTTAATTAATTTTTATTAAAATTTTTGAAACTTCTATTATTTTTTTAAATAAAATATTAGTTAGATTTTAAGTTTTGTTAGATTCTCTATGTACACAATTAAGACCACAAAGTTTGAAATTTATATACTTTTATTTATCAAAAGAAATATATACATTTTTTATGTGATTATGCCATTTGAGTTCTTCCTATATTTTACTCTTAGACGTTTTTTTCATTATATTTTCTCTAATATATTCTTTTAATTAGATGTTACATTGTATTGTTTTTAGATGCTATGGCCCTTTTTCTATTAATTAAATTATTTTATTTTATTTTCAAAATAATTTGGTTGTCTAATTAATTTTTTCTTTTTTTTTCCTTTTCTTTTTCTTAGAAAATGATTGTAGAAGATAGTTAACTCCATTAATTTGAATAGCTTTGGTTGTTTGTAAGTGTATATAATTCTCTAATAGAGCTCTTATAATGGTTTATTTTATTATTTTTATTACGATGAAATTGTGTTTGGAAAATATAATTTTTCTAAAAGTATGTTGTATATGTGCAAATTTCTCTTCATTTACTTGCTTAAATTTATGAACCTAACTGCTTTTTGCAATTGCAATTATGTAGATGCTTTTTAGACCTCTGCTAAACTTGCTTGTAAATTAATTAAGTTTTACACATTGATAAATATTTTTCATACAATTTATATTTTCTTGATTCAACCGTTGAATTTCATGTAATGCTTCACGTAAATCATGCATGTCAAAAGTCTACCTATTTTTTTTGATAATAATAAAATTTAAATGTTAAATCTATATGAAAAAAGACAGCATTCTCATTCCATATGATATTATTGAATTTAATTTGAAACTTTATTTACATAATCTATTATGAGTATATTTTTAAATCTAATGATTAATTTATTACAATATTAACTATACATTAAAGATATAAAATGATGAGTTTTATTAATAGACAAGAGTATATATATATATACAACGATGTAAAACTAATTGATAAAATTAAGTATTTAGATAAAGCTAAGATGATAGAAATAGAAATTAGATTACAATAATAAACAAGGTTTAGTATTATCCTTAACAGTTGACAAGTAGCTTTATTTGGCATTCCATAAAATCATAAAATCATTAGAAAGATGAAATTCTAATGATTAATTTAGCTCATATTTGGCATTCCATGTGGCCTTATTTAACATAAAGTGAAATTCAACAAAAAATTGATCATCAGAGTTTTTGAATATATTTTAAGTTTTGGTGACTAAAACTTAATCTTTAAAAGGTAGGTGAAAATTTAAAAAAAATACAAAAAATTTTAGTGACCAATTGAGTAATTTATTGACAGAAAAAACTATTGAATACATAGTCCAATCACACACATAAACATTTTTGTTCTTAAAGTTGGCATTATTCACACATGTTATCATTATTTTTGACTTTATATTTTTAGACAATTTAACAAATTTTTATTAATAAAAACATTCTTTTCATTTCAAATTAAATATTTATGTTTGACTTGACACTTTAGTGCTTTTGATAATTTTTGAATAACATTTTATGATATTGATAAGTTATACTTTTCAATATAAAAAAGTAATAAAAAATTAACAAGAAACTAGAAAAAATAAGAATTAAAATAGGAAAGTACGAAAAAAAATTAAAAATAATAAAACAAACCCATTTCCGCGCATATTAACCGGCGTTAAGTCTGTGGTGTGCTCACTTCAATGCTGTTCCACCAGTAAAGCACGTGCTTAAGTAGAGAACACAAATGGAAAGAGAAAAAAGTAATAGACTAGTAGTACTACTACTTGGAAAAAAAAAAGATAGAAAAGCTGCCATGAAAGGAAAAGAATACTAAATAAAACCAACAAAATATTAATTAGAGGCGGGAAAACAGCCCCCAACTATTATGGATTCACCAATGGACAGAATTAGATATCTATACCCCTTGTAAACATTAGCACATAAGCTTTTGGTAAGCAAGGGTACAATGGAGTCTAGTCTAATTACGGGTAAAATTCAAAAACCTTCTTTAAAATATTTTATAAAGATACTTTGGTTACTTTTGTTTAAAAATGATGTTTTTAACCTTTCAACGGTTAACACTATTCGTCAATAATTAAAAAAAAATTAAACCTAATATAACATAAATATTTTAAAACATAAATGCCTCAAATATTGTTTTTTGAATTTAAGCATATTCCCTTTTTTAAAAAATCTGCTCATCATTCTTTTAAAAATCTTAATAAAAAAATCCAAAAAATTTTAATTAAATTTTAATTTGAAGGCCTAGAAAGTTGAAGTTGTATCCGTTTTGAAAATCATAAACTTCTTTCTTAGTGAAGTCTATTTTCATTAAATTCTTTATTTTTTCAATAATTTTAGAATTTTTTTCATTGAAAAGAATGTAATAAAATTAAAAATTTTGCTCAATGATGGATATTTTAAATTTGATGTTATCGAATCAAGGGATTAATTTTTTACTTGTGATTACTAATTTTGTTAAAAAAATTTTGTCTAAAATTTATTTTTTAAAATTAAAATTTAAGGTGACGTAAAAAGATTTTTACTTGATTATTATATATCAATAGTTTAAAGTTTTGATCGTGTACTATGTAATAGGTTTCATTCTCTATTTGTAGGGCTTTAGCTTTGCTGCTTTTTTGTTTTTGATTTCCTGGTTCAGCTCTGTTGTGTTTTTGATTTGATTGAGGCTGAGTTTTGCTTTTGGTATAGTGCTTACCATATAGCTGTTGGGAAAAGGCTTGCCTTGAGATTTGACGAAAGATATCTTAATCTTCTTGCAACTTGAGAAGTGATCTTGAGTTTCTATTAGTTGATGGGATTTAGATTTTTTGGATTCTTGTTTCTACCATGGCTGATAGCTTTTTGTATTTTTTTCATTATGAAGGGTTTGTTTGTTTTGGCTGAAAATGTTTTTTTGGAAAACATTTTCAAAACTCAACGGTGTTCGGTAACTTGAAAATATTTTCATTTGGTAAAAGATTTTACGGTCAACCAGAAAAAGATCCGTTGACCTCGTGAATTGTCTTACGCCCTCCTCTAGTTGAAAACACAAAAGCCTCCGACACCAAGACCCCAAGTCCCTTCTCTGCCATCCCTTCCTCCACCCTCGATTTCCTCCATAGACGACATGGTTAGCTACATCCGGCAGCCTTTTTCTTCTCTCAATAGCCATGTATGCTTTGCTCCCCTTCTCCCTCAAAACAGGAAATAAATCTCTCATTTCTTCACTATTTTTCCTGGGTATTTTTCATAAGATCTTCTATTTCTCATATTCTTCAAAGATCTCTTGGGTCCTTGTCTTATTCTTTTCCCATTTTGTGTTGCACAGCCTCTTGCCATCATTGTTTCCCTTTGACCTTCTTGCTTCGATTTTCCATATAATTTGGGTATTAACCCCTTTGGCTTGGTTATTGGTTCATGTGATCTATGACTAATTATATAGATGGATTACAGCCAAAGCACGATTTCAAAGCCCAGAAGTTATTAGGACCTAGGTTTTTGTCCTTGGATCTTTGCGCTTTTGCTAATAAATTTTTTTTTTTCGATTGTTAATGTTGCTAGCTCAATAATCTATATAATAAATAATTTGTAATAGTGATCTTTGAAGGGTTACTTTTAGATGCTTCTCCTCTAGTGACAAATCATCTTGGGTTACTGTTATATTATAGTTTTGCTTCAGTTGAACTAAGGAAATTGAGGTTAGGGCATTAGTTCTAACTGTACAATTTTCCTGAGATACAAAATAAAACCAAGTGAAAATAATGCAATAAGTAGTAGAATTCTATTATTATCTTTAAACTGATGCATAGTTTTAGCAAACAAGGGTTTTGTAGCTTTAAATTAGAGTTTGAAGTTTGTGAAATCTATACAGCAAACTAAGCAACTTAGAAGGTATTTTTTACAGCAAACTCACTTTCAAATCTATAAGAAAAATTGAAGATTATAAAATTTTTATAAAGTGACGGTGGAAAATATTTTCCATGAGATGATTCAAAAAATGGAATATATTTTCGATAATTCATCTAAATAATAAAAAATATTAAATTTTCTTATAAAATATTTTACATAGAAAATTTTTTTCCCAACAAGCTATTTTACGATTATCAAATGGACCCGAAATCAAAGTTACTTTTCAAAAAGAATTTAAGATTTTTTTTATCAAATATTGAATTTTATTAAGTAAAAAAGAAAGACAAATACCATGCTCACAAATACTGTATAAGAATTTTATTAAATTTTAAAATTTTTTCTTCTTTGTCAAATATTAAATTTTATTACATATTAAAGTGGATTTTATTAAGTTTTAGAAGGAAACATGAATTAAGAAGCTATTTGTGTCCTAAAATATTTATGTAGTATTGATATAGTTTTTTTTAATTGTTGACTAATAGTGTTAACAATGGAGAGATAAAAATATCATTTTGAAATAAGAGGAGCCAAAATGTCCTTTTGAAGTGTTTTGAGGGGTTTTTTTTGGAATTCTACTAGCCAAATTACTATATTATTAGACTTGAGCTCCACTTTATTTATTTTTTGTGTTTAAGCTTAGCTCAAAATATAATCCAGTTACTCTTAAATTTAATTTATTAGTTTTGATTATTATCGACTCTAGTAAAAAAATTTTGAAATTCAAACTTGAACTTGAATTAAAAATTTAAATATAAATTGAAAATATGTAAATAGTTATTTACATATGTAAAAATATTATTAAATTCAAAAACTTGATAAGGTTTGAGAGTCATTTAGAGTCAAGTATTACAAAATTTAAACTCGGCTTTAACTTATTATTGGAGAGCATAAGCTTGAGTTCGGCTCGATAGTAAACAAGTTGAGCTTGAGTACTTGTCGAGCTAAACACGAGTAACAAGCGAGTCTTGGTTTGATGATGAGTACATGTACTTAGTACTTAAAGAGTTAGATTCAATCTTTTTCTATATAAAAAAAATTTGACGTAGCTTTTTCAAATTAAAAAGAATTAAAATTTGAATTTATTAGTACTTCAAAACTATTTTTATTTCAACCAAAACATGCAAAAAAAAAAAAGAAGAAGATAAAATCAGAATGAGTCTATGGGGGAAAACATTAGGGTCGCACTAAGTGAGGGCAAAATTAGGGAAGGTGATTTGCACAAATAAGCTGCGTAAGAATATGTGACCTTATTGGAGGATACCATTCTCAAGAAAGTGAAGTAAGACCAAATAAAACATGAAAAGAAAGTATATATTATAAAAAAAGAACCAGCTTTTCTTGAGTTTATGGAGAATATTTTTGTAACTAGGCTATATTAATGATGCAATATATGATCGATATAAGATAAACTAGTATGTTGTTTGTGCGATGCGTTCGGAATGATAAATTTTTTTTTTCAATTAAATTGAGAATACTTTGTGAAATAGATATACAATAGTAATTATAGTATTATATCTGATTGTTGGTGTACATTAACATGTACAAAATATATAATTGTTGTTATTGTAGTCACCATTACTTGTATTTTTTATTATTAACTTTTATGTAATATCATGTCTTAAATATATTGCTAATGTCATTTTTTTTATTTTTTATTATAATCTTATACATTTTATTTTCATTTCTTAATATAATTTTTTATATTATATATTTTATTTTAATTTTTTTCTTTTAAAAGATAATATAAATTTTATTGACAGTCAGCATAATTACTGAGAATAATAAAAAAACATCATCGAAATCTATATAAAAAAAATAAATTATAACATTATAAAATGTTTTTAATAAAGTAACCAAATTGAATGATAAAATTATCTTTAATAACATTGTAGAGTGCAATACAATCTAATTGCATTGATTTTAGACTATAATCATATTACATCCATTGGTTGTAATGTGACTCATTACAATCTTATATTGCAGTGGTTTATTACAAAATAAATATTGTAATATAATTTAATTGGGTACATTGCAAGAAATCTACTCCTACTTCTCTCATACCAAACACTAGTTAAAGGCATACATATATCTTAGCAAGACTAGTTATAGTCTAAAATCAATGTAATTAGATTGCATTGATTTTAGACTATAATCATATTACATCTATTAGTTGTAATGTGACTCATTGCAATCTTATATTGCAATGGTTTATTACAAAATAAATACTATAATATAATTTAATTGAGTACATTGCAGGGACTCTACTCCTACTTCTCTCATACCAAACACTAGTTAAAGGCATACATATACCTTAGCAAGACTATATATGAGTCCATCATTTCTTTCTTTTTCTTTTTTCTCCATCTTGCCATGTTTGCAAATGGATACTAAAGTTGTTAANATTTCTTTTGCTTTTTCTTTTTTCTCCATCTTGCCATGTTTGCAAATGGATACTAAAGTTGTTAATGGATATATTTAAGTTTCCTTACATTGTTATTTTATTAGTTAGTATTTTTTATTTTAGAAAGTGAAAAATGGAGAGTACATTTAAATATAGGAAAACTTATTTTTTTAAATTTAAGATTTAGAAAAATTAAAATTGAGCTTTTTTGAATAACAGTTGTATATTTTAATTTGATAAAAAAAATTATATTATATAATTTGATTTAGTAACTGACATGTATATATATTTTTTAAATAAATAGTTGGATTCAAATTTTTTTAACTTTTAATGTAAAGAAAAGATAATTACATTTCAATTGCTATTTTAATATTTATTAAATATGACTTGATATTTAATAATAAGTTTTGAAAAACCAAAAGAAAAAAAAAAGAAAAAGTAATAACTAGATGGAAGGAAAGAAGCCTTTTGGGCCTTTCCTCCTTTACGCTATATTGCCAAGTGTCAAGTAAGGAAGCCTTTTGGGTTTCCTTTAAATATAGTTATAGATATAACCAACTTCGTAAAATAGGACAATGATTAGTTTTTCTTTTTGAAAAGTAGAATATTATAGATTGATTATTGTAGGATTACATATTGTTGAAACATAGTCTTTAGCAACCAATTTACAGAAGACTTGTTTTTAGTCTTAGTAATTCGTAGAGCAAATATTAAACCTGGTAATTTGAGACACAACATGGAAAGACACGAAGTTAAATAAGTTTGGATTTAACTTTAACGTGTTTCGTATCTAACACGTTTAACAAACGAAAATTTTTGTGTCTTAAGATGTCAGACACAAGTAACACATTTAATTAGTCGTATCAATCGTGTTATCATGTTTAAACGTGTATATGTGATACGTTTATCAACTTATTAAAAATTAATAGTCAAATACTATTTTAGCCTTACTTAAATAATTTTAAATAATTATTTTAATAAGTTTTTAAAACTTTATGAGGATAATAATGTAATTTTAAACAATTATTTTTATAATTATTGATTTTAAATTTAAATAATAAAATTATATCTCATTGTAAATATTTTTATTTAATCGTGTTAAATGTGTTAATCGTATTTTTAATCGTAATGTGTCATATATTGACACGTTTAATAAACGTGTTAATCGTGTGGTGTCGTGTTACACGGTTATTAAACGTATATACATACATGTTTCAGATTTAAGACACGAATATTATTCATGTTGTATTTGTATTTAATTTTAACGTGTTTCGTGTCTAATTGTGTCTAATACATTTAAGACATAAAAACACAAATTGTCAGGTCTAGCAAACATGACCCTTATCCACTCCCCATGTCAAACAAGATTATCCCTAAGATGAACCCTTCAAAGGCCAAACTCAAAGAGCTGCATTAGTTTAGACCTTTACCTTAAAAGCATAAGAAGAATAAACATAAAACCCATAAAACCTCTTATGGCCCTCAATGCTAGTTGGCTCACCAGTAATTGCCATCCATGAGATAAATCATTTCACTTCCCATGCTTGAAGACTGCCGATAACACTTATTGCCATAAAGCTTTCAATTCTTGCCTGACTTGACATAGAATTATCAGGGTACCACCCTATGATTTCTTGCTGCTTGAAACCTTTGAAAATATAGCATTGAAAGGTTTAAAACCTACAACATAAGAGGTTATCACTCCAACATACAACAAAACTAAGAATAAAAGACCTTTTCAACCATTTGATTAATGAAGAAACATAAAGAGAGTTGAAGGATCGGGGCACCAAACACCACCATCACAGTATCTAGAAATCCCTTTCCCCATAACTCTTCAACCTCGAAGGATATTCCATTGCCATGAGGAGCAACGAATTGATTGTTCCCCATTCAGTGAAGAAGAAACAATGACACTGTACCAACATTCTGACTTCAGTAGTGTGAGAAGAAAAAAGAAAAGTCTAAACCTCGTTTGTTAATTGGCTTGAGATTTATTATGTCGATCATCTTATTATTTATTTTTTCCTCATGTTTCCTTTTTTTCTTTTCATCTTTTTTTATTATTTATATTTTTATATTTTCTTATTATTTAATGTCAACTAGCTTGTTACTCCTCTAGAACTTCATTTCGTTAGCTCTCGAATCACGCCAACAATACCACCCACAACATTTGCAAACCACATAGTACTTCAAGAAAAAGAACACCCATTTCCCCTTGTCATAAGGAATCTTAAAAAAGACTTGCCTTCCCATCCTTTTCTTGACCATACCTAAGAGGTTTACGGAACAAGTGTGATCTCCCTTCTCAACTCACAATAATCACCTACTTGTATAAGCACTTATTTTGACCCCTACATAAGATAACCTCACAATAGGGAATCAACCCAACAAATTCAAAGGAACACACTGACACAAAAATGACCCCTTAAGGTAAACTGAAGGGGGAGGCCCCATTTTGCCAACCAAGATGATTTCCTTTAGCTCAAGCCCCATGGGTCACAATATGACAACCCAACCACAAAAATCATACACCCCAAAACTGATTTCGAAGAGAGAGATAACCCCCCCACAGCGCATATCCTAAAACCTCATATCGCGGCTCATGCAAACATCATAAACCATTATCATTATTCATTGATATGAGCTCCCATGAAAGAGGAAATCGAATTTAGTCTAACTTATTTGTTTCCTTATCTTTTCTTTTCTTTCTCTTCAGTTTTTCAATTTTTTTTCTTTTCCTTTTTTCTTATTTTTCATATCTCACCTTTTGAATGTTGAAGTTTTTCCTTTTCCTTATTATCTCCTTATTGTTTTCTTTTATTTTTCTTTTTTCCTATTTGTGGGTTTCCTTTATCATTCCATCCCCACTAATGTTTTCCCTATTATTTATTTATTAATTATTGAGTATTATTTTTCTTTATTTTCTTTTTTTTTCTAAAAGTTCTAAATAATCAAAGTATTAGGTCCTAAACATCTTATACTCATCAATTCTCGACACATAACTTGTAGCAGTGTCTAACCTTTCATAAAACAATCTTAAAACCAAATTATGGTAACAAAAAATCACAATCAATCCGATTTCTTCCCTTCCAAAAGCTCACAACAATAATAGCTTAAAATCCCTTAAATCAAGGAAACCAAATAGCCTAGAACAACCTAAAGCAATCAACCATCCACATCATAAAATCACTTAGAAAGGTTAGAAAAAGCATACCCAAGCAATTGCCTTTGAGAGTGAAAGGTTAGATAGTGCTCAAATCCATCGTACTCACTGGCCTTCTAGAGCCCTTGAAACTTGTAAGAAAAAACCAACTAGTAATTAAGTAAAGAGACTTGTAACAAAAAATATAGCAAACATTCACTTATTACCTTTAAGTGAAAAAACTCAAAATGTCATCAAACAAGTCTCCACCTCTCAAATAACATTGACTACCCATATACTATCAGGTGATTATGTTCTCGTTGTACCCTTACTTTGACTAACCCATCCACCACCTTATTCGCCTTCCTAAAGATGTGAGAGATCCTCTGTCCTTTTATTTTTTTTTTCAAACTTTCAATCTCCAAAACCAACTTCCTTATCCTCTAAGAGCTAAGGCGGGTGGTTTTTTCACTTAATAAAGTTAAGAGAATTGCTTTCCACCACCGGATCATGGGTGGTTGCCCATCTAAAGGTTGAGAAAATCAATAACGCCTCCTTGATTGTAGTCAGCTTAGGAGTATCAGAATCATTAATTGCAACATGAGAGAATACAACTTTAATGATCCTGTCCTCGTACCTTAGGATGCCACTGATGCTAACTTTCTTAGGACATTCTTTAACTATGCCATCAACATTAATTTGAGCCATTCTTTAGCAAAGCCCCTAGAAAGGTCTAGTCCCCTTAACTTTCTATGTGGATCTAGCTATGTTTGGGGATTAGACCATATTAACGATAAGCCATTCTCTTCTGGTCATTTCGCATTAGTCCATGAAGCTATCCCCAATTTGATAATTTTTGTTGTCTACTTGATATCCCAAATCCTCTCTAAGATGATCATTTTATTCATACTCAGCCAAATTGACCATATGGTAGTGAAGAAATCCAAACGCCACACTTTATTATCCTCGTCATTCATATTGTTGGTATACTCTACTCGAAAAAAGTTGATGGGTTTTATCAAATTGAATCCCTCATTTGTTTCACCATTGGACCCAAATTCTTCAAGATTCCTTACATGTGAAAAATAAATGGCTTATCGTTTTGACTTCTATGTTAGAAATGGTGTAGGTAGTCGCACTCTTCTTGAGAAAACCTTTCTTTAACAATCCAGATTTCACTCTGTTTTCCTTTGCAACAATTTCCAAACAAATACTTCCACTTTATATGAAATGAACCCTACCCACACCAGTTTCCAGAATGACACTCTAACTCATAATTGTTTGTAGGGATGGTAATGGCTGTCCGTGAGTATTCGACCCGTATAAGGTTTGAGTACACTATATTTAGATTTAGGACGAGTTTGAGTAAAAGTTTTACTACTTGTAAGATTTCATCATTGTCTTCCTTTGCAACAATTTATAAACAAAGACTTCCACTTTATACGGAGCAAAACCTACCCAAACCAATTTCCAGAACAATGCTCTAACTCCACATTTGTTTGTAAGGATGGTAATGGGTGTGTGTGAGTATCCAACCCGTATAGGGTTTGGGTATCCTATATTTAGATTTAAGATGAGTTCAAGTAGAAATTTTACTACTTATCTTGGATTCGGGTAGGGCACATGTATCACCCTTTGGATATTTAATATTTTAACTTGTTTATATATAAATATATAAAAAAATATATTATATGCTTTTATAAGCTTTGATTGACGCCGGGTAATGCTCTTGGACAACCAAGAGTTATATGAAAAAGATATAATTATATGAAAAAGAATTACCCATTTATCCAAATCTATCTTTTGGTGTTATATGAAAAAGAATTATATTTATTTTTTCTTACTTAATTAAAGATATATATTGTTTTGTTTTTGTCTCTAACCCTAACATATTCTTATCCCTTCTTTTTTCAACTGCCTATCTTTTCTCCTCCTTCCATCTTTTCTTTCCATCCTCAATCACTTCTCCTTCCCTCTTTTCTTTCCATCCTCGATCAATTCTTTTTTTTTTTTTCTTTCCATCCTGGATCACTGTTAAGGGTGAGACCGTCTATCCATTCATCCGATCAGAAACATGTTCTTTTACCATTTCCCACAAAGAACCCAACATTTGATTTGACAACTGAGTGAATTTGTTTCCCTCTAGAGGGCTTAATGATGTTTTTTTCAAATGGTAGAGCATCTTTTTTGATTTTGCACTAAGGGGTTAGGTTTGGCGACAATGATTAGTTGTAAATGTTGTTTTTGTATTTATTTAAATGCATTTTTTGCTTTTTTTTATTTTTAGAAACTAAAAGTAAATAATTTAAATAAAATCTAGTTTTTTTTTTGAAAAGCAAATGTTATATAGACATATTATATGTAGGCCATAATTTTAATTTTTGTATATATTTCTAATGAAATTTGGTGTTTATTTCATGATATGTAACTATTCTTTACCTTACTCAGCAAATATTTTGAATCCGTCCTAGATCATTGTTTGGGTCTTGACTCGGGTGTTTGGGAGATTTCAAGTCTATTTTCATTGTTCTTGTTCTTTGGTTATGTTAAATTGTCGTAGAGTATTTGGGATTAGTAATATTGCCTGGCCTATATATCAATTTTGTTTCTATGTATGATTTTTGCTCTATACTTATTAGATAAATTTAATTGTAGGATCTATCGATTTAAGTAAGAGAATATGGCATTTATATCATTGAATTATATGCTTAAACTATTGACTTAAACACTCAAATGCAAGAAAAATGATATATTTATAATAATTATTAATGAAACATTTAGGATTTTTATATTTGAAAACAAATAAAAAATTAAATGGGATAACATAAATGTATTATTTCTTCACGTATGTCATCCAAAAACTTATATTCTGAATAATGTCAACGTAAAATTATCAAAATAGACGAAAAATTATGGATGCTCAAACCTAAGGCTTTTTAGTATTAAAATACACGAAGTAAGGAATTAAGCCAACATTGATGAAAAGATAGCACTAGCCTAAACGTGGACGTAAGCTCAAGAGCAGAGAAACAGTGGGATTATTTTCACGTAAGATCCTTTGGCCATATCTGATTTTACAACAGAAACAAGTCATTGTCAAACAAGGCAGAAGAGTCTGGTTCGGGGGGGGGGGTGGTGGGGCCGTGGGGGTCCATGTCAGCTCACAGTGGAGCTTTTGTCTCCATCAGGTCCTGAGGCAGAGGTCATAATGCATGAATTCGTATGCATGTCCATGCCATGGGAATATGCACCATCATACATAACATGCATGGGGAAGATGGATGATGCTTAAAGGTTTTTGGGTGGTGGGTGTCCTACCAAATTGAAGGTATAAAAATCAATGGTCGCTCTCAATGGGTTCACAACGCCCGTAATAATGTTCACGTACTTTGAAGCCCTTTTCTTTCTTCTTTCTTTTACTCTTTAAAAGTCAATCAACTCTCTACTCGCTTCATTCTTGCGGACACTTGTTTCATGCTATCCACGATACTGCTCCCTGACTTAGGCTATTTTAGGGTTCTTTTATTATTATTATTATTATTATTTATTTCAGAAATTTGAGAGTGACGCGTGACCGACACGCGGTTGAAAATTTCTCTTCTTTTTAATTAACCCACATGGGACATAGCTTTTGCTTATGGGTTGCGAATTGCGATTGCCAGAGGGCATCGAAAGTGACTTGTGGATTTTAACACGTAAATATTACTAATTAATAACTAATCCATGTTCAGTTTTGGCAAGCTACAAAATAATTCTCAAACTGATGACAAAATCATTTATTACTTTTCTTTAACTATATATATATATATATATATATTGTCTGGGCNTAGTATATGTATATATATATATATTGTCTGGGCATAGATAAATTGCCCTGAATGAAAATGTTTATGAACCAATTTAAAAGAAGTGGCTAGCAAGCTAGAGTGGAGTTGAAGACTCTAATTTTAGCTTAGTTGATGATCTTAAATTAAGAAACCCACAGAATTGTTGGATTGGCTACAAAATGCCTTATTCATCAGATGGCTGTGAACAGGGAACTTTATGGTTTTGATCAGTTTTCAACAAATTAATCTAAGCCTTTCTTAAGTTTTGGGGTGTGCTCTTATGGAAAAACTTTCATCTCTTACCTATGAATTATGAGATTTAAATGCATTTTAGATGTCAAAGTTTTGAATCATTTTGCAGAAGAATTTCACTTATACTTGTTTTACATTGGCTTTATTACCTAGTTAAACATCCAATGAAATAACATGACAAAGGCCTCTCTCTCTCTCTCTCTCTCTCTCTATCTATATATATATATATAATATGTGTGTGCAATTATTTTGATGCAAAAGGGACAGAAAGAACAGATAGTTTTGAACAATGAAGTCTATTTATAAGTATCTTTTAAGTCAATTCTTTGCTTTGCTTTGCATGAGAGCTGTTGAGTGATTGCTCTTTTTTGATACTAAAATATATTGTATAGTTTGGAATTGGATGGGAAGCACTACACTTTTTCTCTATGTTCTCCCTTTTTGTCTCCCAAGAAACCAGTGTTTCGTATTAAACTCGTCAACTAAAGCAGAAGTGCAAGTTTTAAAAAGCATACATGCACGGCTTCATATTAAGAATTTTATTAAGAGTCATTTATTGGTTCCTTGGCTTTCTCTAGATCTCTAACATATATATCCTGTTGGTTTACCAAAATTAGTTGGTATATGTATCTTACTAACGAGGAAGAAGACACTCAGGTTTTAACCATATGGCAAGCTTTGCGTACCTAGTCATCATATACCTACTTATAAGATATGAAACTTTTAATTAAGTCATTATATATATATATATATATATAT
This sequence comes from Theobroma cacao, assembly GCF_000208745.1. Taxonomy (NCBI): domain Eukaryota; kingdom Viridiplantae; phylum Streptophyta; class Magnoliopsida; order Malvales; family Malvaceae; genus Theobroma; species Theobroma cacao. The sequence continues at coordinate 9,574,851 of NC_030850.1, forward strand.
ATCTTAAACTTAGTTCTTCTGTACGTTTGATTTTCATTTGTTCACCCCCATAGCTAATGTAAAGTAATTTGTAAGGACTGATTTTCAATTATTAATTAATTATTTCCTTTTAGTTTTTAGAAAGATTGAAATTTAAGGTTCAAATCTCTAGTTTCCTTTATATTTATTAATTTATACGTAACAAAGAAGAGAACGCGTATCGATGGTGAATTATTAGAGATGTTTCCTTTTTAACTTGCAAGCTGTATTGATGTTGGCATCATGCATTCCCATTATTCAATCTCTTACTCACCCTTTTTCCTTTCCTAGGAAACCCATAGATGTAGATGGGGTACCAGTATATAAGATGAGCGTGGTTTTGGTTTTTATTGATCCAATATATAGCTATCTAAGGTAAAGCCCTAACATATTTCACTCACGAAAACTGGACCTGATCGATGATCAGAGAGATGACAAATTCATGTAAAGCTTTTTTTTCCAGTCTAATTTAAGATGTGCATCATGCATGGTTACTATGTCTATCATCATGAACTCCATGTGGGTTTGTCCAAGTCTCTCTGCTATATGCATGGACCACTTGGCCGTAAGTAACCGAACTTGCTCCTCCACTACAAAAACTCTTCAATGTTCCCATGATCCCCATCTTGAGAAAGCCAAGAAAGTATACATACGCATCAACAAAAAACATTGCACACAGGCAATATCATGTTAAATGAGAGAGGGAGAGTGGACAGTTTGGCTACTGTGAATGGGAACATGAATAACACATTGGATGGAGGTGTTGAAAAAGATGGTGTCAGCTTCTGATTCGTTAGCAAGAACCTAACCAACTGGAAATTTAATATAATAAAAAACAACACCCACTTCCTCTTCCGACCATTCATTGTTCATTCACATAGAAGAGTGTGTACCACGCGCAGTAATTCAGCGCGTAGGTGGAGAGTTTTTTCTTACAGCGAATCTTTGTTCTTTATGCGTACACGAGTGCGTCTTATAGGGGAAGGAAGAGGAAGCAAAAAAAAAAACCATTTGCATCTTCTCAAATTGCAAACAACAAAGCCAGAGATTAAAGAAAAAAAATTGTATTTGAGGAATGAATAAAGAAATGTAAAATTGGTTATTCTCTGAAACACTTTAGCGTTCGCTTGCGGTCTCATACGTCGCTGTCAGTCATAAATTAGGGGAAAGAGAAGAGCTATCAAAGCAAAGCATGAAATGAAACACTCTTTCTCTTTCTTTCCTTCTCTCTCTCTCTTCGAGCGGGAAAAATGCAAAGCCTTTCTCTTTCTATAGCCTCATCTTCACCCTTCACCATAGGTACAACAAGCCTACACCTCTCTTCAACTATCAGTTTCTTCTTCTCTTTCTCTTTCTCCGTCTGGGTCTTTCCCCTTTTTCTCTTTCCTTTTTAGTCTAATTTCAGCTTGCCAAATATCTTTGCTTGTTTTCTTTCTTCTTCTTCTTCTTCTTCTTTTGAAGATGAGTTTTTGACACTGATTTCTCTCTGGATACGTACATCTTCTCTCAAGAATTAGCATGGCTGTTGTTTTTGAAGGTTTTTCCATCCGGTAAGTTTGTTCTTTTTTGGGTTTTTTTTTTTGTCTCCTTTTCAAGTTTGCTTCTTCTTCTTCTTCTTCTTCTTCTTTGTTCTTGTTGTTGTTTGACTTTGTTGATCTAATGTTTTGCATAGCGAGTATGCTTCCAAAATGAGAAGCATCGACGTGGTGAAATGCTGGCCGTTCAGTGGAGCTTCTTCTTCTTCTTCTTTAGATGATGATGACAATGGTAACAGTAAGATAAACAAACAAACCGTGGAATCTCTTCTCCCTCCGATCACGGTCACCAAATTCCGCTGGTGGTCCGAAGAGCTTGATCGTCTCAAATCAACTGAATTAGCTAACATTCAAAGCAGCAGCAGCAACATGGAAAACAATAAGCTTCAAGAAACACAACTGAGAAACCAAAATAATTTGTTGCAAGTATATCTTCATGTGGAGGAGAAATCTGATGAGAGATTAGACATGTTGGAATGTCCAGTTTGTGGGGCATTTGCTGCTTCCACAGTGAATGCGTTGAACGCTCATGTTGATAGCTGCCTTGCTCAAGCATCTAGGGAAGAGAGGCGCCAAATGAGGATGGCAATCAAGGCTACCAAATCAAGAGCCCCCAAGAAACGATCCATCGTTGAGATTTTTGCTGCGGCTCCACAGATCCACAAGGTTGAGGATGCTGCTGAGGATAACAATCTGCTGGATGAAGATGAAAATGGCAGTTTCAAGAGCGAATTGAATTGCAAGATTGAGAGGCCAAAGAAGAAGAAAAAGAAGAAGAAAGTGGCAATCGTGAAAAAGTTGATGAAGAAAAAGAGGAAGATGAAGAAGAATAAGAATAAGAATAAGAAGAAAGATGGGCTCATAGCTAACGAGGTATGCAATTTTTACACCATAAAATATTGCAAATTATGTGCTTTGTTATGATTGTGACTTGTTTAATTTTATACCACTTTTCATTATTTATACTTTAGAGTTGTTGCAGCAATATTTTCATTTCATGTGGGTAATAATTCATTATTACTCATGTCGTCATAAACTGCCACCGATTTTTAGTACTGTGGGCTTGTGATCTTTGGATTGTTTGATAGATTGGATTTTGAGCTAGCAAATTAAAGTGCTAGCATATCTATGTTCTTCATGTGCGTTTTCTTTGTGCTTCTTTCTTTTCCTTTCTGATTAATAAAATTACTCCTGATAAAGCTGGTTAAAGAGTGTATTCATTTTGAGGACTGAGATCACTGAGCAGTGGCCTTGTAATTGTACTTGTTGTGTGCAATGAGGTTCAGCAGCAGCATAAAGAAGAAAAAAGTTAAAAGAAAGAGATGGGGTTTTCATGTTTGGGAAGGTTTGAGCACGTTATGGAGCTTAGGTGAGGTGTGGTGCTCCAGCTGTACAGTACGGGTTGGGCAGAGAGGTCTTTTATAGGGTAGAGGTTTTTTTGTCCTTGGTTTAGCATATCTATCCTAGATTAATGATGCTGTTCTTTTCTTTTAACTACTGTTGCAATAATTTTTTCTAACGAAGATAATCATTTAGATATTGGGGCCGGCCATTCTGATTTTTTATCTAATGGCTAGTGTTTCATCTTATAGTGGAGGTGCTTATCATTGAGATTGATAGATTATGGACGCTATTGAAGGACTTGAATAATAATTTCAGGTGAACTGTTTAAGCTGTAAGGTCGGATTTGATGATAATGTGGAAAATTGCGACAAATGATATAGAGATTTGGAAATTGCTGTCATGATCTTTATTGCAATGCTTTTGCATTAAATGACATACATATGGTGTTATCGCAGAGACTAGCTTCTGAAGAGAAATGTATTCTAGCAGTCCAGCTCTGGTCACTATTTAGTTTTTGCAATCTACTTTGCATTTGGTGGAGAGAGGATGAATAGATGGGTGATATCAAACTCTGATACATGCCAAGTTGAAAGCTGTTCTTTTGAACAGGACCATATATTATGTGGGGAACTGAATTATTGAGTTGTCCTAAATTGCTTTTGCTGTTCCGGGATTATGTCATAAGATGCTTAACCAGCTGCACAATGAAATTGCAAATTGAAGTGTTCATATTTTATGAGACTCTTGTAGTTTTAGGAACCCATCTTGGTGTAAATGGTGGCTAGATAGGATTCATCTACTGGCATGGATTGTCGTTTATTGATGGTATGGGGATGAAAGGCATCGTTATTCCCTCATGCATGGACTTTTGTAGATTGTCTTCTGTCCTTTTAGGTGGACTTTACAAACTATCAGGAAAATGCGTTTTTGCATATTGGTTTGAGCATGACTTTAAGCGTTTTCCATTCTGCTTGTTGATAATTTGTTGATGGAAAGTAGTGGAAAATTACTATAGAAGATATTGTTGGGATGAAAATATATTGACAGGAAACTTGTTTATTATAGGTGATGATGATGACTTATAATATGAGTAGTCTTTGTTTTAAAAGTTACTGTCTGGCTCTTGAAAGTTGAAAGTCATCTGGATAGGAGAGATGCGTTCCAATCAAAGCATCTTTCTATAAGAAGCATGAGAGAATAATGCTTCTTTGATGCTGTGTGCACTTCCCAAATACATCTGAGAGATTTGTCTAAAAAGAAAAAAAGTCATTAAACAGCTGGTGAAATATTTTTGCATTATGTTGGTGTATCTTCTGCAGTCTTGTCCTTTAAGGTTCGAGAGAAAACATTCTGTTGAAATATAATTAATACAACAAATAATAGGAATGTGTTATCAAGCAGAAAAAGATCCACAACATTTGACTGATACCTGGCAAGTTCGCTTACTACTTCTCTTATTGTGACAACAACATTGTTATGCAATGGTTTGTTTGAGAAATTTTCATCAAAGGGCCTAAAAATCTGACTGGTGGTCTGGAGATAAATTAAGAACTTCCTCTTTTTTCCTTTCAGTATGTCTTTTCTCATCATGCGGGTGATTTATATGTCCATGATATCTCTAGAAATGCTGTTTGAGAAATTAATTATTAGTTCTTTATGAGGATAATGTTTGAAGGGGAAAGTTTTCAGTTGGCAGTGCTAATTCTCTCATTTACCTATACTGTTCAAGGTTTGTTCAATAATAAGTCATTGCATTTGTTAATTAGAACAAGCTTTTAGTCTAAGTCATTTCCTCATATATCCAAATCAATGTGATGATGAATAACAACCACTGACGGTAATGATTGTCCATTTGTGCAAGGGTGCTGTTTGAAAAAACTGGGTGACTCGCTAAGTAGCTTTGACTAGTGTTGTATCCTTTTATCTAGACAGGAAACAGGCCCTTTATTTGCTTCCATAACCTCCCAAAAATGATTACTTCACTGACAATAATGAGAGGAGTTTTTTTTTTCTTCTTTTCTTCTCAAAGGAAAAAATGGCCACTCATTTATGTAATACACACTTCAGATAATGGGTTTAGTGTCTCAATTTGATATTGTGCATCTCAATATTTAGGTTCTTGGTCACAAAATTATCTGATTTCTAGGAACATTCATATACCTTTACTTCATTTTGTTAGAGGGCAGTGTTTTAATGGATGAATTTTGGTAATGTTCATCTATGACACCATGTTCTATCAATTAGAAGGTAATCTTTTAATGAATGTGTTTTGTTACCCTCAATTATTGTACTCACGTAGAGAACTAGCTAGAGAGGGTGTGCATGCTTTGCTACATATTCTTAGATGCTTGAATCCATATGGACTTGCTAGTTGCCTTTCTAAGACAAAACTGTGAGTCCCATTCTATATTTGGGCAACGGAGGAAAAGAATGCTAATGTTAACTAATAGCTCTTTCTTCTTCTAATGGAATCCTTTGTTATTTCTTTTAGCTAGCCCAATTCCTTTTTGAATTCATTTCTTTATATACTTTTCTTTTCACTAATTTTGTACTATGGTTGTGCCCCTTCTTTTTACCTTTGATAATGTTTCACTAGTCATAAAAGAAATAAATAATTAGGATGGAGGCTGTACCTTAAAATTTGCACAAGGAAGATCAAGTTTGGAAAGAACTAGAGATAGATATGTTCTAGAACCAGGTTTCTGCAGGTGCTATCTTAGACAATATCCACTTTTTAGTACAGTATAGTTGTTGTCCCTTCTGCTACATCACATCAAGCATATAGAGGAATTGGAAAGACTGTAAAAGAGGTATCTGGTTATTCCCAACTCCTTAACATGTCTGACTTAGATTCACTATATTGAAAAAGCAATATTCTTTACATCTCAAGGACTCATAACCACTGGAACAGTTCAATTCTTGGACCTTTAGGACATTTTGACCTTCTAAAATCTCTTCAACATTTTTTAGATCATTTTTAGGTAACTGGTAATTTTAACTTCACATACAATTATCCATCGTTTTTGATTACCCAAATTCTAGATGCTTTGACTAGTACAGCTTTGTATACAAAAGTGTTCTTTTTGGTCATATGTGAAAGTTTATGCTAGAACAGTGTGCTTTTCATGTCTCTTTGGTCAAACTCAACAATCTTCGATGCTGAGAGTTTAACAATCCCTAGAAGTTTATCAGTGTATGATCCAGTGAGCTTCCTTATGTAAACTATCTAGTAAAGCCACAGGAAGATTCTTTTTGGAGTAATGTTTCTTCAATCTTTCCCAGGCAGACATCTTTTTTGTCCAAATTAGCTGCTAGATGTCATATGATCACTTTCCATATCACGGAAAATAATTTTCTGCTATATTTGTAATAGTTTATATTTTCTTCTTAATGGTAGGCATACCTATTAAAATGTGGAATACAGGAAGCACCTCCAGAAAATATCAGAGTAATTTTGAAATGCAGATGCCATATTTTTCTATAATAAAGGATGTCTTTTGATTATCATGCATGTCTTCAACTGCAATTTGACCAAAGATTTACAATCTAGAAGAAAATGTTGGTGGCATTATGACAAAAAACGTTAAGCTTTATGTTGCAGTTGTCACAGTGAAAGAAAATTTTAAGCAGTTTTTGCTATATGTTATACTATCTGAATTATTTATACTTGTTACTCTTTTCTTGGCAATTATGCTGTTTTCTGCAGGAAGGCTTGTTTAAATGTTGGATTTCCATAGTGTTTTTCATGTCTAGAAGCATCGAGGAACAGTTGTTTCTGCTTTTTGATAGTGAATATTTGCATTAACACATGAATGATTATAATGGTTTCTCTTTTATTCTTTTTCTTTAGTTAGTCATTTTATTCCCATATGTGTTAAAATTTCACTGTCTTCTCTCCCCCACAAGCCTACAGAACTTGGACCAGTGGCCTTGAAAATTCCCATGCAAGCCGAGGGCTGTATTTCCTTTATTTGTTATCTGCTTATGCTCTTTCTTTCTCTTTCCTCCTATTAACTAGCTAATCATACTCACTTTTTCACTTAATTTGGATCTCTTACAAGCCAACTACTTCCTATTAAATCCTCGCCTTATATATCATTTACGTTTCCAAACCGACACTGTAAAATTATACCTCTGCATTGTCATAGGACAGTCAAGCCTCAAGGTTTGCAATTTGGCATTGCATTGACCAACTAAAATGGAAAATTGAAGAAATAAAGGTTGATAAACTTCTGAGAGCTGTATGATAAAATAATGATTACTAAAAAATGCCTTGAAAAATCCAGATTGCTAGTTAACACTACCAAAACTGAAGTAAATAAACTAAAAACTTAGGAGTTAATTCCAAAATGATAGGAAAAGGACTTGGTATGTGATCTGAATTTAGAAAACTACAAGCTTTTCCATGAACCAGTAAAATCTTAAGGGCTATTCCTCCTGTCAGTAATTTTTGACTTCTTAAGCTGGCTGTAAGGAATATGTGTAAGCCAGTGCCTCCTTGGACCAGAGGATGGTGACGTACATGGTTGGAGTAGGTATAGATAAAATGATTTGAATTAGCATCATGTAGTTGAAAGTCGACATATAATCATGTGATTAGCCATGTAGATCACATATTGTGAAGGTAGTCTACAAGTTGTTGGTATAGGATGGGATAACCCCCTTGTGACAGTTTTATCCAAGTCCACTGCTGCTCTTCTGTTTTAAGTTCAGTTTGGCACTTTTGACATGGATTTAGGCGTAATTTATGGCTGAATTCTTCAAATGTGAAAAATGAATATCTGTGCCTGTGAATTCACCGAATCCTACTTTTTTATGGCCCAGTCTATAACAATTTAGAAATTGTTGTAGATTTTTATGGTCATGAACATCAGAAACCATCCCATGGGTTTTTACGTTCTCTCTGTTGTAGCTAAGAATCAGATTTCTCTCATCAGGGCTCTAAATTGATTGATTTTGCCAAAAAAGTGCAAGATGTTAACATCCATTAATAACTACTTTCTTGTGTAGATTCCTACGTGGAATAGTTATAGGGACTTACTTTGCAAATTAAGTAGAAACAACTAGTAAAACTCACATGTAGAAGAGTTATGGTAAATCCAAATTTTCTAATCTAATTAACTTGAAAAGAATAAGTTTCTAACAGGATTCAAATTCTTTCAAGTTTGTGTGGAAGTATGACATACCATGGAAGTTGGTCAGCTTGTTCAATGGACTTTATTTATTTTTCATGGTTGAATTGACTATAGTTGAAATGACTTAAATCTTTTAAAAACTTGAACCATGGTGCTGCTTTTTTTGTGTGTCTCAGGAGAATGGTAGCAAGCTGAAGCTGCAAATTCCAGTCAATTTCAATAGAAAACCAAATAATACATTATGCAATAGGGGCTCAAATGCTGTTTCTATCCTTAAAAAGAAACCAAGTCTCAAATGCTTGTCTGCAAAGAAGAAAAACAAGGTTGTTCAAGCATCCAAGCCAATTGTAGAGCATGAAAATCGAAATTCTCCTGTTCGTGGCATTCTCAAGAATCCCCCAAAAATTATTTCTGGGCAAAATGCAGCAATGTGCAATGTGAGGGCAATTTCTCAAGCAAGTACCTGTGGTGTTCAACATTCAGCCAGGCATGTCAGTTTCTTAGGTCAGGATGACATGCTTGGTCCCCATAAGAAACATGCTACTTCATTTGAGAAAGGCATTTGCGGCATTGATTTGGATTCATTTGATCTGTCAAAAAAAGGCCACTGGATTGAAGGTGATAAAAAATTCCCGGCTAGAGAGATAAATGGAAGTGATGATGAAGGTGTTTCTTTTAGCACAGAAAATGGAATTGGGGTGCAAGCTATGATGGAGAAGCAACAGTTTCCTGATATTCATCACAATGTTGATATACCGAAATTTCTCAGACCATGTATTGTTGAGCAAGAAAAAGAAAATAATTTTTCAGATAAATCCTTGCCCACAGGTCAAGTTGTAGTAGATTCTGGTAATTTGCATATGTCTAATCAAGGAAATCAAACGGCATTACGTAACCCTCTGTATACTGGTGTTCCTAGACTCTTCTCTTCAGTGAAAGAAGTCCAAAATCCTTTTATCAATTCTCAAGTATGTGGTGGTGCTTCTACAGCTTCAAATTACGGTTCCGTGTTTGTTGATTATTTTGGAGATCACACCCAGGAAGTTGCATCTATAAGTTCTAAGGCAACTGCAAGGGCATCTTTGCAGCCTTCATCATCTGGTTTTGCTTTGAGTAAAAATGTAAATGAAAGTGCTCCATTTGCATCACAATTTGCCTCAGAAACTGTTTCAGGCTATGCTTTGTCTCATCAGCCTTTATATCATTTGTCTCCTATTGAATTGATGGGGAGGTTATGTCCCTTTCCTGAATGGAAACAGAAGGCGGTTGCCTTCAGAGAGAAGTACAGGGATGAGGAATTTTTCGGTTTGCCTCTGAATTCACAAGGTGAACTAGTACAGGCAAACTCAACTGGAAAAGGAGGATTTAACCAGCTAAAGAAATCAACTCCAGCATCAGGCTCTTCCAATAGCATTAGCAATCTTGTCTTGCCAACGAGAATAGATGATCATTCAATTTTGAAAGGGAAGCATTTTATCGGAAGTGCACATCCAAATAATCAGTTAAGTTTGTTTCCTGCACAGTATCACATGAAAGAGAATGCCACCGTCCATTCACCAGCTAGATTAGGGGCTACCCAATCGCAAGGCCCTAGAAAAGAAGATGGATACTGTCTAAATTCTGATAGGAGATGCAATCGCTCCGTCTGCTTGATGGATTCAGACCTAAATCTGACAAACATCTCTTTCAGTGGATGTGGGCAATTTGACCAGTTTCAGAACCAAAAGGAGAAGGGTATTACTCATGCAAAGGAAAATGCAGACAAGATGCACCTGAATAGGCCTCCTCCAACAATGCGGTTGATGGGAAAAGATGTTGCAATTTGTCGAAGCAGTGATGAGAGACAAGGATTTGCAGATGGAAAGGTCTGGACTCATAAAGAAATCATAAGAGAGCACCATCCTCAAGGTACTGTCCTTCAGAATTCCTATGTTGATAGACACTTTACGCAAGACTGGCTTTTGAATCCAGCATCAGGACAGTTTAAAGAAACTCCGGATCAAAGATTCGAAATAGAGAGCAATCAGGCCTTTCCCAGCAATGCATTCATGAAGCCTCTTGAGTCTAATTTTTTTCAGCCAGGCCTCAACTGGCAAGCAAATCCGGAATTCCATAATAGCAGCCTTACAATTGCAAGAAATCCTGATCCAAACTCACACCATTTTGCCCATTCACCCACTTCCCATGCTATTTTTGAAAATGGAGCTGACTTCCAGGAGCCTTTTATATCCAGAAACGAAAATTTAAGAGTTAGCTCTCAACTTCCCTCAGCATCTACTTCACACAGAATTTATCAGAATATAAATGGGAGTTCTGTTGAACACAAATACAAGCAGAATCTTCAGAATGCTGTAAAATCATCTTTCAACTTTCCGTTTTTGCACCCAGATCAGGGTGAACATGTCCAACCATCTTGGTTTAGGGGCTCCTCGAAGAGCCTGATCCCTTGGCTGTTACAAGCAACGCAGCAAGTGAAGGCACCTTGTACACCTTCTCAACCTTTTCCTGATGAGGGTGGTAGACGTCATCCCCATACAATGCAGACTAGTTTTCTTACCAACCCCTTGGTTCCTCATTTGCCAATAGTTTCTTATGATCACAACCCAATGATCTCTCACTCACACATGGAAAGTCCAGTTGGCCAACCATATATAGCTCACTCCCCACTCATTCCAGCCCTTCCAGGAATTAAACCATCTTCTCCTGTTAACATGAGCCACAGGAACAGAATCAAGTTCAAAGACAGAATGAAGTTAAAAAGTGTTGGCATTCAAGACCCTGATAGTTGCCGGAAGACAAGGAAGAGGCCTAGAGCTAAAGAAGATTGTCCAATGAAGCCTATTAAGATACCTAGTCTAGGAATTCAAGATAAATCAAGAGCTGCAACTCGGTCAACAAGAGAAAATTTCTTTGATGACATTCAATGTAACATGGGGTCACTTGAAATTGACCCTTACAGGGATGAAGCAGGCCTTGTAGGATGGATTCCAAATGAGCCTAGATGCAATGGGTTTGGAACTTCAGCTGTAATTGATTCTTCTAAAATTGACGGTGTGACAAGACCAGGTCCTATTAAACTTGGTGCTGGGGTGAAGCACATCCTGAAACCCAGCCAAAATGTGGATCAGGATAACTCGAGGTTGATCCATTCAACTATCCCTTTTGCATCAGTGACTGATTGTGGTAACATTTTGGAGACTCAGAAGAAATCAACAAAGATTTACAGGTTTTAGGGGTAAGTCTTATCCTCCTGCTGGTAAATTTCTGTTTCAGTTTTTATCAACCAGGCTTTATAAATTCTGCATCTGAATGTAACAGGACTGTCTACTAGCCCAGCAGGATAGAAGACTGTTTGTATTTGACTGCTCTTTGCTTGCAAGTTCCCTGGAGTCATTGAAAGGATGAAATCAGCTTTCATCCATTTGATACCAGCTCCAACTAGTGAGATTATATAATTGACAAAAAGAGCAAAAACCAAAAGAAAATCACCTGTATTTACAATCCAAGGGCCGAGGATCAGTTACTACATCATGTTATAAGCTTCCAAGGTTTTTTTTTTTCTTTTTTTCAAGGTTTCTGTATTTGGAATTTGTAATCCAATGTTGTAAAAGTGGGTTTATGCTTCGTTAATGATACCCTAAGAAGTTGTTTCACTGACCCTTTTCTTCCTGAAATTGTCTGTAGTCATATGTGAAGCACGTATTATCCAATGTAAGGCTAATCATATATGTCAAAAACTGAATTATGTCTAATTGGAAGGGTGATGGTATCTTAATTCTGTCAAGGATCTAACTTTTCTAACATAAAAGGAGGGAGGAATGCAGATTGGTTCTGTGGTAGTTGTTGATTTTGGTTTTTGTGAACTATCTCAAACCACTATTTGTCAATTACCTTAGTCTTTGGGCATGACATCTATGTCTGTGTTTTAGGGTTGAGGGCAAGTGTATATGCATTTCCTATGCATGTTACAATATATGGGTGATTTGAAATGATGTTGAAACTCACAGACATAGATACATAACCATTTCAGGAGAAAATTCAAGCCCTGATTTAACATTATAATCTTCAGCTTTAAAAGTTTTTGGAGAAAATATGTATAGACTTGTGTTTTTAGTGCTATACATTATTTAATGATATAGAGTTTTTTTAATTATTGCCATATCTTCATTTAAATTATATGTGCTAACTTAATCATTCTATTTTTATTTTCTAATTTATAATTAAATAGACAAAGAAAACATATAAAATATATTTGTGAAATTTTTAAATTTCATAATTTATTTGTGAAATAATGATCTATATAAAAATTCATACTCCGTTATCTGTTCTCTATACTTTTATGTGCATTTATAAAAGAAGTTACATAGATTTCTTATTTCAACACAAATGCTTATATACTTTTTTATGATTAGAATTCGCATTATTTGCATAAAAGAAAAAAACCCTTTACACTTAAGCATTTGACTTAATAGTATATATATGCATGCATTTTCTTATTAAAAAGTTGATTTAGTTTTTGTTTCTAGCATTGTACTTTGATCAGCATATAATAACATAAAAGAAGATATGGTAGATCTTAAAAGTTAGATTACATAAAATTTTCCTTCCACTTTCTCTTTCCTTTTACTAAGACAATCGCACTACAGGAATATGTGAAAGTGATTTTAAACTCCAGAGGGTGAAGGTCAAAAAGTGTCCCACAACAGTGTATTTATGACTGTATCTCAATTCTCCGGAACATTGATTTTTGGGGAGAAGTTCTGACCAATGTACTGCTTCATGTTTCTCTGCTTATATCAGTTCTGTAGCTAACAGCTTCTGAATTCAGATAGCAACCTTTCACAGCTCTCTTGGCCCCTTGGTTTGTAACCTCTAGTCTGATAATATTTTTAGCCAGTGTTACAATCTTTTGGTATATACAAGTAAATTTGTTATTAATATTTGTTTTCAAATAAATACCACAATGGTTAAAAATAAAAGATTTGATCATAATCTAAAGTTTGATATAATTGTAAATAAAAAAGAATTATGTCTCGTTATATGTAATTAATTATATATATAATTCAAAATTATATGTAAAAAAATTATTAATATTATATGTAAATCCTATGTATTTGTCTGTTTGCTCCCGAAGGAGTCATTGAGAAACGTGATAAGTTTAAGGGTGGAGAAAGTAAGAGAAAACTTGCCAAAGTTGAATGCAATGAGGTGTGTCGATCAAAAGTAATGGGACTGCCAAAAAGCTTTTTGGAGAAGACTTGTTATTGAAAAATACATTGTAAAGGTGCTTTACAATGGCTACCCTCAAGTTTCTATAAGGAAAGAATGTTATTTACCAAACATTGATGATGTGGAGGAGCTAGTTGGAAGGGATGGATATAGATGGGTTGTGGGAATGTCTTTTTAGTTGGACAAATGGGTGTCAAACTCTCCTTTGAAAGAAATATTTCCTAGATTGTTCTCATTGCCTATTGAAAAGAAGACAAAAGTGGCACAAGTGAGAAATGATGAGGGACAATAATTTAATGGAACTTAAATTTCAGAAGGCAACTGTTTGAATGAGAAAAAAGATCCCTTGAAAGAACTGAAACAAATTCAAGAGCAAGTTGATTTGGATAAGTACGATCAATTGGTTTGGGAGTTGGATGACAAATGCTTCTTTTCTATGAAGCAAGCCACATCTGCCTTGAGAAACCAGTCAACCTAGGAGGTCCCAAAGGTTTGGTTTAAATTTATTTGGAAATACATCATATACATCTCCTCAAATGTTCAATATGGTTGGCTGTTTTGGACTACATTCCTACTAAAAGTTTCTTGAAAGAAAGAGGGATAGCTCTTTGCTAAATAATAACTACTCCTGCATATGGTGTGGTTTGTGTGATGAAGATTGCTGTCACATTTTAATTTCATGTCATTTTTCATGGATTATATGGAGTTATGTTTTTTCAGTGGTGGGGATTACCAAACTCTATTGAAACTTTTATCATGTCTAAGTGAGGATTTAATGAGTAATGATGCTTTGAAAAAAAGATGATTAGTAGCATGTGAAGATATTCAAATTAAGATATCTAGAATTTGAAAAAATAAACAACGAAAATGCTGACTTCGATTTAATGAAATGTTTTAAACACATTTGCCATATCTAATTGGAGAAGGATAGATGGTAACATGATCGTGCCTTTGTGTGTATGTTCTTGTTCCATGAAGTCACGATATATTTCAATCTCTTTGGTCTGTCAAGAAAATATTTTATGTGTATAAATGGAATTATGCTCTTGTTATAAAAGAAAAAAGAATTGGCAGGCTAGGTAGGTGTACCCACCATTTTTGGGAAATCCAGCATATATATATATATGTATGTATATTATATAATAAGTCCTTTTAAGTTAGAGCAAGTTTTGGAGAGTAGAAAGCTCAACGTAAAAAATGTCTCAATCCAACATCGTATTATATTGTACTTACGGGTTGAGGTTTTTGCAGAAATGAATGCTGGTTGAACGTTATTTTCTTCCCCATGAGTGCTATATATTCAGAATTTCATATACAATTTTTTTCGTTTTTCTGTTTTCATATCTATATATACACAAACTTGTAGTATTCTCTGACAATCAGTGATAAAGGGGGAAGTGGAGGATGACTTGGAAATTAAGACTTCAAGGCTTCTTTGCTTCTTTCTCAGCCTGAAAAGGCAGCTCAAAGCAAAGAAAAACAAATCAGGGTTGAGCTATATATAAGAAAAAGAGAAGGAAAAAGGGGAGAGACAGAGTTATGCATTGTTGGGTTTGTTCATTACCACTTTGATTATTCGCTCAAACGCAGTCCATCCATGCTTGTCAATGTATTCAGCTACGTATTTCCTTGCGTCTGAGCTAATCATCTGGAGAATCTTCCTCTGGTCCTCTGTATAAGTTGAGATTGAGCTTCCAAATCCACCAAGCCTTATGTATTTTCGAATATATTTTTCATAGATATAAGCTGCCCCATTGAAAATCGGTAGCACCAACCACATGCAAAATAGAAGCTTCATGTATGGCCAAAATGGTAGCCTGTTAGAAGAAGAAAAAAAGAATTTGCTAGGATGAGTTTCCTATTTTCTCAGATGGGTTAATTAACATATAAAACCCGTGCTTACCAAGCCAAGATTTTCCAGCATGAGAGTTCGAAGAGGGTTATCAAAGAGTATATAATCCAATAAGTTAGCCACTGCTGGTCATCTACCATGGAAGGAGTTTCTATTGCTCGGATTGAGGCATATCTATTCATTCATACACACAATATTCATACGACTGATATCTTTAAATACTCTTTCTTCTCAATTGTAAAAATATTTTTACTCTCTGAAAATGTTGACAATTAATGCTTTACTTACAATGGATAAAGAAGCATTACTCCAGGCCTGGGTCACACAGAAAAACAAATTTATTAGACCTTTTATAATATATATGTGGGCATAAGGAAAGACAAAATGAAGTTAAAACTATTTTTTTTTTTTGAAAGGTAGATGATTTCATTAATAACTTGCTATACAAAGGAAGCCATAGAAGGCTAGAGCTGGAGATAAGTAGCATCAAAACAGACTATACAAGTTCAACAACACCCTCAGGTAGTAATGAGAACAAAAGGACAACCGTCAAGAACATCATCACAGCACAACCTAAGGAATCATCATCAAGTTATACCATGCAAAGCAAAAATCTGTCATCCCGAGCCAACAGAGCCTTTGTCAAATCCAGGCCAAGCATATCAAAGCAGAGAGAAGTTTACAGAAGAGGGAAAGAGAAGTTAAACTAATTATTCCTTGCATCCTATTTTATTTGTTCTTTCTTATTTTTAAGTGCTCATAAAAGTATGTCCTTTCATTTCCAAAAAATTGAGTTTTAATCACATTGTTTTAGGTGATATATTTTTTTGTATAATAAAATTTTAAAAAATACAGCTATTTAAACTTTTAATTTCATTGTTTTAAAATTTAGTAGCAATATAAAAAAGTGTAACCTTTATTAGTGTATATAATTTCTATTGTTACATTTTATTCCTAATGCATCTAAAATTTATATAATGAAATTAGATTTACAAAAACATTCTAGAAAACATAAAAAAAGTGTTATTAAAAATATTTTGAGTAGCACATTTTAAAATGTGCTGTTTTAAGTCAAATTTGTTGTAATGTTTCTTAAACATCTAATTTTTTTATATATTTTGAAATTATATTTCATGACTTTTTTGACATTAAAAGCAATGAAATATCAATTTTATATAAAATTTTGATATATAATATACTAAAATCAAAACATATATTGCAGGGATACAAAATTAAGACAAATTTCGGATTTGACTTTTGCAACAATAATTAAAACAAGTTTTGCATGCAGTGATGACTTAGTTAATATATTTTGGATATTCTCTTTTACTTCCTCTATACTATATTTTCTTAGTCTTTATTGTACTTTCATGAAAGTTAAGAAAAACAATTTTGTCTTTAGTTATTTTATATAGTAAGCATTTAACTTTTTTTTTTAAAAAAGGGTGTGTTCAATAAATTTTTAATGTCCAAAAATAAAAAAATATGAAAATAAATCGAAATATAGAAAAACGTATTAGGTGTAAAAAAAAATAAAAATGATATAATTATGAAACATGAAAAAAAAAAAAAAGAGAGAAAAAAATGAGGAGGAGGCATTGCACATACCTTTTGAGAGTAATAAGATAAATTGTAGATATATGAAAAACACAAATAATATCCCTTCAAATAAAATAGCACCACATGATATAGAAATAATGGACAAACTACGATATGTGGAAATATTATATTGGAGTAATAAGATATAGTTTCAGAGACATGATGCCAGCCAGAAAATATATGGTCTCAGTAGACAAGATCTACAAACAGAGATGATATTTTCCAGCATATATTAAATATAAAGTGAACAGTAATTAAGTACCCGACTATTGCATCTAGACGTTTGGCAATTACTGTAACAACACCCATATGATCAGAAAGCTGCAGCTCTTGTCTCTGTGATGAATAAAAGCTGATGAAAAATTTTGAGTGAGATGAGGATCGATGATAGAATGTGAAGAATGGAAATTATGGCAGCGATTTAAAGCTTTGTGGGGCTGATGATGTACCAAGTAAAGAATATGTGTTGGATGTGCCAAAAGTCTTCTTTTCTCTGCTAGCAAGAAAAGGATTGAAACAGGGAAAAAAGATAGGAGGGGGAATGGCGTTGGAATATATGCCTTACCCTCTCTTTCTCCCCATAACCTTTTCCCTTTTTCTTAAAGTTATTATTGTTGTTTTAGTTGCAACTTTTGCAGGGATACAAATTTAGACAAATTTTCGCAGAGAAGCTTTTCTTGGAATCCGAAACTCACAAAGTTAACCATAAGCTGGCTATCATGAAAATATCCTCCCTCTCCCTCTCAGTATATAATGACTGTACTCTCGGAATGCTGCATAAAGTTGCAACAATAACACCTAAAACTGGGAAAGCAAATAATGTCTCTCAAAAACAACCACTTGGCAATGGCAAACCCTTTTGGACATGCATGGTTTATGATGGTTATGTTATGGCAAGACATACATATACATTGCATGGACTTTAAGCTTTGGAATACTCTATCTGATATCATGCTCAGGTCATACATATATATATATATATATATATAGTCGGTGATGTTTCATCCAACTTTTTACCCATCAATCTTTCACGTCGAGGTGGAGTAGCTGGTGAGAGTTAGACCACCCATTGTGTTTGCATATTGGGGGCACTAAGTCACTAGCTAGTACTAAAGTGCGGTTCCTATTTTGGCCCCTCCATACTGCCTTGGTTTTAGTACAGAAACTTAATAAAAAGATTTCTATCTACTATAAACTTTTCTGAATGCCTTTCCATTTTTTGTCTTTGAGAGTACCGATTGAGATACCCAGTATTTTACTTGTCAGTTACAACATTTTTAAGAGATACTTTTATGGAACCATATCTGGTTTTATTATAGGAGTAAAAACTGTCAGTGTATATGAACTTATACCAAGAAATGGAGCAAGAAGTGATACTTCTTCAAGTGCAAGAAGAAAGTGATGAGGACGTCAGAGGAATTGCAACGATATAACTTCAAGATCACTGTTAGTAATAAATGCGCTCCTTTTTTTTAAAAAAAATCCAACAGTTCTTAGCGTTCCTTCTCTCTGGGTGGAAAAAGGATGAAGTAAGAGATAAGAAAAAAGAGGCTAATTCTGGACAGGAGATTTATTAGTAGAAGCATTTAAGCCCAGTCATGAAGGTAAGAACAAGGTAATTTCATGTTAAAAACTTAGAGGAGGTCAGACTCTAAGAAATCAAATGTTTATAGGTGAAGAAGAGCTTTTAAGGCACTGAAAGCCTAGTTTGCTTTTTAAGCCTTTAGCCCCGCCCTCGGCTCTGAGCTTTCTTCGCAGTCTGTCTTGTACCAGTTCTCTCGTCTTTTTCCTCTATCATCTCCTTCCTTCAACCCCACTTCAGCCTTGTTAGGTATTGGAAAATGGAATGGAGAATCCATCATGATTCTAAAACGTTTGTACTTACTAACACTGATTTGTCTGTGTTTTGATGCTTTGTTTCGGTCTTAAGAACTCTCTATACTAATTTGAAGAAAATTAAACAACTTCCTTTCTCTGGCAAAACCTATGGCACGAAGAAGAAAAAAGATGATATTGATCTCAATATGCACATGAAAATGTACAAGGAGAAGGAGAAGCAATCAGAAAATGAAAAAGGAAATGGTGAAAAAAAGGGGGGCCAAGACCCATGTGAGGCAGGTAGGTAGGGTACAAAGATGACTTTAAAACTATATTTTGGCGTGAGGAGTGGTCCAAAAAGGAGGAGTATTCTTCCTTAATTACTCCAAAAGACTTTGATTACTGTATGTACTTTGTGCACATGATGCATCACCAGCATCGGGTTCTGTTTTGTCATGGATCCTAATGACATAAGCACCTTATGCTTCGCAGCCATTCATTGTTACAAAAGCGTACGGACTCACTTTTTTCCCCTCCTTTTATGTGTATACATCACCCCTTAGCCCATTCCCCCTCCTCCCCTCTGACAAAACGAAACCAGAAGTGAAAAATAAACAAGGGAACGAAAGCAACGATCCCCTTTAACTTTTAAATATTATAACGCATAATCAACCCAATCTTAATTTGTGATTCTCACCTCTTCCTCCGTTTGCTCATTCTCATTGCTGTATATGGTACAAGTCGCGGGCCTACCATGTCCGTCTACAGACTAAGAAAATTATATAGTGTTAAGCCACATATATCATTGTCTTTGTTATTTATTTCTAATAATTATTTTATGAAATGATTACTAAATAGGTAATTACTAAAAAGATAATATTATAGCATTTGGTGTATATGAAATGATTTTTTTGAATTTTTTAAACTTTAATCAATATTTCTTTTGAAAAAATTAAAACTGACTGGAATTACTTTCATGTAAAGTTGTGGTGTAACCAAATCATTTTATAATTTAATTTATCAATCTTTAGTTTATTAGTCAAAATCAATTACATATGATAAGCTTATAGTTTTACAAAAAATTTGTTATTTTTAATCAAAAGATAAATATTATATTTATATTTTAATTTATAACATTTGACATGCAATTTAGTTCATATGCAGATTGAAAAATAATGTATGTGTATATATATATATATGCAAATATAGATGTATAAATCCATATACAAGAAGCTAAATTAGATGTGTCTAGAGATGACAATGGATTTATACAAAATAGTAATTTTAGGATATCTGTATTTCAAACTTGATTATAAATAATGAATTTTTTAACATTTGTATTATTATCTACTGAAGGTATTACTTATAATTAATAAATTATTTATTAAAATTTGTAAATTATATCTAAATGCAAAATCTGCTTTAAAATTATTCATTTTAATTTTGATTAATAAAATACATAAAACTAATTAAAATTTATTTTTTATTATTGAATTCGGGTCGTCACTTATATAACTGAACAAATGTATTCAAGTTTTACTTTGATTTTAATAAGGTGTTGCTGGTTGAATTAGGGTAAGTTATGAACATTATATTTTATATTCAAATTTAAATTTGAGGTTCTCAAAATTTATACATCTTTTTTCCATCGGTATTCTTAAATGCAAAATTTACTTCTAACTTATTGATTTTAATTTTAATTAATAAAATACATAAAACTAAATAAAATTTATATTTTATTATCGAATCCAGGTTGCATAAAAACTTTTAAAGTGATTAACCTTACTACTTTTAACTAAATCAACATGTTCGAATTTTACTCTATTTAAATAAGATATTACTAATTAAATTAGGTGACGTTTGGTACTTTACAATGTAATGTAATTATAGGTAATGTGATTGCAAGTAATGTGATTGCAGTGAAAATAATATTACAGTGTTTAGCATACAAGCAAAATAATGATTAAAATGTAGGGAAGATAATACTGCAGCGTTTGGTTTACAAGTACTTTACTGGAAATGTAATGTTCATTTTTAAAATTACCTCTATTTATTAAAATGCAAGTTTAATATACTTATAATTTTTATTGTTAATTTTTATATAATATCATCTCTTAAATATATTTTTAATGTCATATATATTTTTTATTTCTTATTATAATATTTTATTTTTTTTATTTTTAATATAATTTTTATATTATATATTTCATTTTAATTTTTTTATCTATATTATATAAATTTTAATTTCTTATATTTTATTTTAATTTTTGATTTTTATATTTTATATTTTATTTTAATGTTTTGTGTTTTAATTATAATATTACAAAATATTTTTAACAAGCTACTAAAGTTTGAGGGTAAAAGTATTTTTAAGAATATTACAGAGTACAATGTAATGTGATTGCATTGGTTTTAGACTGCAATCACATTACATCCCTCAGTTGTAGTGTGATTGTATTATAATTTTAAATTACAATAATCTATTACAAAATAAATACTGTGATATAATTTAATTAGATATATTACAAAAAATGTGCTCTCTCTTTCCTTGTACTAAATGCTGTCTTAATGTATTATATTTTTATTTGCGAATTTAAATTTGACTTTTGCAAAATTAATGCATCCTTTGGCCATTGCTATTAAATGTGTCAATCAGTCAAGCTTGGGTTGGGCCTCCTTCATGTTTAAGAGTTAGCCCAAACTCGTCAAACTAGGTGATATATTTTAAATTTTTTTCGTTATTAAAATAAATAAAAAATATTTTCAGTTACTAATCCCATCCCTAAATCTATTTCATACACCTCTAAACTCAAATTGAGTTTAGAATCGAATATACTTAAAAAATCTTAGCCAAAGATCAATTTGAATAATACTCGTAAGAGTTATATTTACATAATATTATAAATTTCACTAACTTTCATGTCTCTATTTTATTATATATATTATGAATTCTAGATAAAAAAAAATAGGCCTCAAAAACTTAAAAAATTGCATTGTAATTATCCTAACCATCTTGAACCATCGGATAAATAGAACAGAATGTTGGCCGTTGGATCGAAGGTGCTATAAAAGCTCTGTTTCACAAAGCCATCTCTTCTCTTCACGCCGGCATAACTGTCTTTCTCTCTCTCTACCTCACACTCCGATCCCGCTTTACCCCCTGACTACCCATTTCTAGACCCTATTCCGTTTTAACTTAACCCGACCCGACGTGACCCGGAAAAACATAAAATATAAAACCAGTTCCGTCGTAAAGGTATCAACCCCCTTTTCCCTTTACTCTAATTTTCCCCCCCATATATATATATATATATAGAATTTTGAATTTCTGTTTGCGATTAAAGAAATCTGTTTGTTTTGTGCTTTTATTTTCTTTAATTATTTTACTTTTTTTTATAATCCATGCTATCAAGCTGAAATGAAGAGTAATTTAGCGGGGGTTTTCTTTTTTCCGCGTCATCCTTTACGTTTGAAATGGAATTGGGCAGTAGTTCATGCCTTCTTGTTAAAAATTGAAAAAGAAATCAATTAATTTGGCTCGCTTTGATTTGTTGCTTTTGATATATATAAAGAAAACTAAGTAGCAAAAGCAACGAATCAAATGGTACATTAATTACATTGATTTATGGAATGTTTCTATGGTGCTATATTTTCCGATTGTTCCATCACACCACGGGTTGTGTTGAAATTCATCTCACTGGGGATACGATTGGCTTGTTATGTTCTATGCTTAAGGATGTCGAAGTTTTGTTTGTTTCCACGTATGTGTTGTCAAATAATTTTGCAAATGAGCAAATGCCGTGGAATAGCTTTTCAATCAAGCCTATCATAGACAAGTATGCAGCCAAAAGCATCTTAGTTAAGTCTTGTATACTTCTGCTTCAAGGCAACAGTGGTTTTTCTGTTGTTCACTGCCCCTTACAGAATTTACTTTGGGTTTTGCTCATATTTTATTGGGCAAAATCACTATATTGAGTTGCTTATGGTTTTATGCATGTTCAAGCCATTTTATATGGATTTCTTAGTATTTATCCTCAAAATTGTTCCTTTTTTTTTTTATAAAGTTTATAGATATACCGTTTCTCTGAACCAGAAAATGAAAAGAAGAAAGACAGTTCCTACACCCTTCCTTTATCTGTTTATCATGTTTTGCAATAATAACCAAATATATTTGTTGTCAATGAAAGCTCTCAACCAAACAGTCGGCAAGTATTAACAGTCTCTTTCAGACTGGAACGCCGTATAAGTTCAGTTATTTGGTTTTTGCATTTTAGGGTCTTAAGTCAAGTTTGAGTCATTAGGCCTCCTTCTCATAGTATCTTTCCTCTAATCTTATAATATAGATTATAAGCACTTGTTGATGGTTGAATTTGCTTTAATAGGCCATTGCTGAGTGAAACTATTATCAGTTACTTGTTTTTAACCTTTTTGGTTTTAGAAATTGTTTTGAGTTGTTTATCCACTTTGTCGAATCACGTTTTCTGTAGTTAATGAGAAACTTTTTGACTATTTTTAGTGCTCTTAGAACTATGGGGATTTCATCCTTAAAAAGAAAGAGAACTATGGAAATTGCTGTTGCCTCCAGTTTGAAGATTTTGTTAGTAATCTTATGGAACCTAGGAAAATGCAAAGAAACGAATTATAATTATGTTTTCTGTTCTGTATGTATGTGTGTATCTCTCACACATATCCTCTTAAATAGTTATGAAACATTTCTGCAGTTTTAAATTATTTTGGATCTTGAATTTTTATAACATCCTGTATATATGTTTTTTATTCGTTTCTAAAATGAATATGGTATTTTCTTGGGGTTTTATAGCTGCAATCTTTTCTCACTTGTTGGTAGTTGTAATAATGATAGAAAATACTCTTTTTGTTTTTAATGTGCAGATATATGCAAAATATTAGGTTCATGTGATGGATATGTCTGATGCAGTCGTAGCAAATTCGAGCAGATTGAAATCTATTGTATGGAATGACTTTGATAGGGTTAAAAAGGGTGATACATTTGTGGCTATTTGTAGGCATTGTAAAAAGAAGCTTAGTGGATCAAGTACTAGTGGAACCTCACATCTGAGGAACCATTTAATTAGGTGTCAGAGAAGATCTAATCATGGCATAGCTCAATACTTTTCTGGTAGAGAAAAGAAAAAGGAAGGATCTCTGGCTGTTGTAACTATTGATCAAGAGCAGAAGAAGGATGAAGTACTTAGCCTTGTGAATCTTAGATATGAACAGGAGCAGATTAAAAATGAGCCTGTTACAATTGGCAATAGTAGCTTGGATCAAAGGCGGAGCCAATTTGATCTTGCCCGCATGATCATATTGCATAACTACCCCTTGGATATGGTGGACCATGTTGGATTCAAGATATTTGTCAGGAATCTGCAGCCATTGTTTGAACTTGTTACATATAATAAAGTTGAAGCTGATTGCATGGAAATCTATGCAAAGGAGAAGCAAAGGGTGTATGAGGTTTTGGATAAGTTCCCTGGAAAAATCAGTGTAACTGCTGATGTGTGGACTGCTTCAGATGATTCTGCATACTTGAGTTTGACAGCACACTACATTGATGAGGATTGGCAATTAAAAAAGAGGATTCTGAATTTTGTTACTATTGATCCTTCTCATACAGAGGACATGCATTCAGAGGTTATAATGACTTGTTTGATGGATTGGGATATAGATCGTAAGTTGTTTTCTATGATATTCGATAGTTATACCAGTGAAAACATTGTCGATAGAATCAGAGATCGGCTGTCACAAAATAGGTTCCTTTATTGTAATGGTCAATTATTTGATGTACGCTGTGCAGTAGATCTACTCAATCGCATGGTTCAGGATGCCTTGGATGCTCTTTGTGAAGTTACCCAGAAAATTCGGGAAAGCATCCGCTATGTTAAAAGTTCAGAAGCTACACAGTCTATGTTCATTGAGCTGGCTCATGAGGTGCAGGTTGAAAGTCAAAAATGCTTACGTATTGATAATCCATTGAAATGGAACTCGACTTTTTTGATGCTTGAAGTTGCTTTAGAATACAGGAAAGTTTTCTGTTGTCTGCAGGATCGTGACCCTGTCAACATGAAGTTTCTCCCATCTGATTTGGAGTGGGATAGAGTGAGTGTCATTGCTAGCTTCTTGAAGCTGTTTGTAGAAGTTACTAATGTTTTTACAAGAAGTAAGTATCCAACTGCAAATATATTTTTCCCCGAGATCTGTGATATTCACTTGCAGTTGATTGAATGGTGCAAGAATCCTGATGATTACATCAATTCCCTGGCTGTTAAGATGAGGAAGAAGTTTGAAGACTACTGGGACAAGTGCAGTCTGGGTTTAGCAGTTGCGGCTATGTTAGATCCTCGATTCAAAATGAAACTATTGGAGTATTACTACCCACAATTATATGGCGATAGTGCTTCGGAGCTTATTGATGATGTTTTTGAGTGTATTAAATCACTTTACAATGAACATTCTATGGTCTCTCCATTAGCTTCTTCCCTTGATCAGGGACTGAGTTGGCAAGTGAGTGGTATTCCTGGCTCTGGAAAAGATTCTAGGGATAGGCTGATGGGGTTTGACAAGTTCCTTCATGAAACTTCTCAGAGTGATGGCTCTAATTCGGATTTAGACAAGTACCTGGAGGATCCTCTTTTTCCTCGTAATGTTGATTTCAACATACTAAATTGGTGGAAGGTTCACACTCCAAGCTATCCTATCCTATCTATGATGGCGCACAATATTCTAGGAATTCCTATATCAAAAGTTGCAGCAGAATCAACATTTGACACTGGAGGAAGAGTGGTCGATCATAATTGGAGCTCATTGCCTCCAACTACTGTTCAAGCCTTGATGTGTTCACAAGATTGGATAAGGAGTGAACTCGAGAGTTAGTTTTCCCTCCCTCCCTTCACCCACCACAAATTCTTTCCTTTTTTGTTTGAATTTTTTTTTGTTGTTTGGATGGAAGGAAGAGCGGATGAGGTGGGAAGTTAGCACCATTTTTGTGTAGCTGCTTTTTTTCATTTTCTCAATTCTATGTATCCTTTTAAGAAATTTTATGGGCGATATCAAACTCCAGATCATTCTGCCCATCTTTAGGCTGCCATGGTGTAAGTGAATTGGTTGTACAGTATATAAGCTAGTTAAGCTTTACTCCCGTCTTCTGTTTTCTCTACAACACCCTGTCTTCTTCTTATCCATACTGTCAATGCTTGTGTTGCTCTATAAAGAAAACAACAATGCCTGTGCCTTTATGATACAGACGATCTTGGATATGGTTCCTATTTATTTGGATTTCTTGTAAAGAAAATGTAAAGGAAAGAAAGATGCGATGATGAAGAGGGTTTCATGGGCTTGGCTGGAGTCGATTTGAGCGGGGCATTGGTTCCATAGAAGCAGCAAGCCCGGCCTTCTCTAACAAAAGTGGAGGTCAGGCTAGGCCATGCTCGGGCGGGCTTCGGTGACCAAAATAATACAAGCCCATCCGTAAGTCTGATTATAAATGTGTATATATTTAAATGATATAAAATACTTGCAGCATATATATATATATATAAAATATTTCTTACTTATTATATATAATAAATTTGTATATAAAATAAATTAATCGAGGTTGGCCAACAAAATTTATTGGACTTAAAACTTTTTTGCCAAACCTATGCCTAACATATGTAGTACAATTTTATGCCCAAAAGTTGAAGGCCTTGTGCAGGTTACATTTAATAATAATAATAACATTATATGGTCAAGGAGTGACAATGGAAAGAAACAATAACTTTTGACAATTATACCCTTTATTATGTTGTAATGAATTGTGGGAGTCATATAAGTAACTGGTGATTAAGGTGTATATATATATATATATATGTTGAATTTCTGCTTATCATAAAGTTGTTGAATTCGGATGTGTCAAACGTACAAGGGTTTAGCTCCCCTTTGTATTGCCTTTTTATCATTTCCTTGGTTCTATTTACTCTTAATGATGGTACATAAGTTGGGACATGACGGTAAGGGTTGGTTTCAAACCATAAATGATAATTAATATTGTGTTTGAAGGTAATTGACAAAAAAGTAATGAAGGGGACTTGGAATGGAATAGAATAAGGCCAATCTAAAAAAAAAAAAAAAAATTACAAAGGAAAAGATGTAGGCATCTAGAAATTGTCCTTGATTGTTTGTTGTCATGTAAAATTTTGCACCAGCTTATCCAATTCTTGGTAAGTGAATGGATGGTGACAGCTTGTGCATCGTTTATAGTATTAGGTAATGCATTGAATATCGGCATCTTTCAGCATCATTTCCTAGCTAGGTTCAGACATGGAACATGATGTTGGCTCTGTGGTCCCTCGTCTTCAAATAGCTTTACTTTGGATAATTGCCTGTACTTTCGGCTTCGGTTTCGTTTCATCCTCTTCCAGCGCTTGGGAAAAATTAATTTTGAAAAGGTTGTTCTCTTTTACTCATTCATGTTTTGGAATCAACTTTGGTAGCTAGCTTTTTCACTCCCCCACCTTGCACCTATACTAGCATGATAGGCTGCATTATATATATATATATATATATATACACATATATTCTATACAAGATTATGATTATGATATGATATTTCCCTCTTGTACTCTATACAGTTCGTTCTCAATATTCTTCCACTAAATCATCATGTTTTCCGCTAGAATATTCTCATCCCCCCACTGCATAGGATTCCGCTTCATCATACTCAATCTGGTTTTGCTAAATTCATTTCCTCTTCAACTTTTTATGAATATTTTATTTTTTTTATCTCACATTTATTTGATTTATTTCGAATCCATTCTTTCATTACTTAATAGTTTGGGTCTTGCATAGAATTTGAGATATGTATATATGTATGTAGGTAAATCCAACAGCTATTGAAATACATGTGGCACTAATTAAATTTGTTACCTTACATTAATATATATATATATATATTCTAATTATTGATACTAACCAAGAATGGATTTTGAACAATTTAAAAAGATGGTAGATGATAAGCATAAGATTTTTAGATTAAAGGTGAAAATGAAATATTTATAAAAGGTCAGGGGACTGTGGATGGAATTTATTCAAATTGGAATATGCACAAGATGATATGGGATTTTTGATCCCTGCCTCCATACTTTTGGTTTTTTTAGCAATATTCTTAATAGAGGTCAAGCTTTCACTTGCTTTTATTTGTAAAGGAATACTTTTAGGTCTTTTTCACAGTAAAAAGAAAAAAAGAAGCAAATGTAGAGGTTCAAATATAAGATTTGTTGGCATTTTACTAATGATAACTTGATACCTTACTATTTCATATTGAAGATGGATACGATTGAAAGAATATATACGATATTTTCTGGTGAGTCTTGGTATCTTTTATGAGTCTTGAAAGAAAATACTATTTCATATATAGGATTGAAAGAATATATATATATATATATATTTATATATTGAAGAGAACCAATACATTTTAACTGTTTTTCAAACTTTATGGTTTCATTAAAAGATAGAAATATCTTAAGTTCGTTAATACTTCAAATCCAAACTCATAATTATAAAATGATACCAAGTTATGAACCATTAACTGTAGTATATATGTTATATTACAAAGCAATGTATTCTGTAATAAATACAAAGGTTTTAATTCACAGCCCAAAAGGAGAAACCCTTCTGATACAAACAGATATGGTCAGATCCCATACAGTGATGCCAAGAACTATTCAATGGCATGAAGTACAACTTCTAAATAGATGAAAAATAGAAGGAGATACAAATCCTGTTACCATCCAAAATACAGAAATAAACCATGTAACTGAATATAGAGATGGTTCGGTAGAACTAATCTTCAATAGGCCTCCAAGAGTACCCCTTAGACAATCTTTTGATACTGAACAAACCATAGCCTCTTTAAGAAACATAAATATCTTAGGAAAAAATCCATCTATAATAGGAATAGACTTTAGGACTGCTAGAGCTTCTATATCCTCAATACCTTCAACAGTCGGAACAAACTTACAAACAGTAGACAACTCTTCAAACATACCTCAACCCATTTACACAACACAAGAAAATAGTTCAACAAGTTCTCCCAACATGTCACCAACATACTCTTCAATGACCAATAATTCAAATTTAAATCCAAATAATGAACAAAATTCAGAAATATTTGTATTATAAAAAGAATTCGAAATTGACAAAGAATGGTGCAGAAGACCTTTTTATTCCAAGAAAAATAAACAAAAAAGAGAAAATTATTTCAAAATTATGATCAACAAAAGAATGAAATACTAGAATACTACTACAATTTCATGAATAAATACAAAATCTTAATAGAATTCTTTGAATGGTTTGAAAATCATTATGATACTCACTCAATAAATACAACAAAAACTGCTAATAAATGGCAAACTAATAAAGGAGAAATAGAATCACAACACCCCTTTCTTACAAAAGTACAAATGTACATAAAAACACAAGAATTAGAGCTACTCCATTAAGAATGAGAGCACCTGAAACAGGAGAAAATGTTTCCTCAAAAGACATAAAAATGATAGTAGAACAGAATTATTATACAAATTTAAATCTACATACTATATCACAACAATTAGACAAAATAGAAATCTTAGTTGAAAACCAACCTAAACTTTCCTAAAATTTATGAACAAAAGAATACAAATCAGAAACCCCAAAAACTTCAAAACCAGTATTTACACCATTTGAGGTTCCAAAAAAATATCACCAAGAACAAAAAAATCAATGTTTAAAAGAAACACAAGATAGAATTGATGCTCTAGAGAGCCAAAATTCAGGATTAATAATTTCAGAAACTCCAACACAACAATCCCGCACAATTCATATAATAGAAAACCAAAGTGATTTAGAAGAATCTGATAGCCAACAAATCAATAAAATGGTTTGGAGAGAACCACAAAAATATTATTATCGTAAAATAATAGCACCGACCTAAATATTGAATAGAAACCAATATTTCAAAACAAATATAATGCTAATACTATTTACGAATGGAATATAGATGGAATGTCCGAATATAATATTCTCAGTACACTCCAACAAATGACAATGGTTTCAAATGTCTACAAAACCCAAAACCAAACTGGTCAAATTACAGACATTTGGATTTACAAGACAACTAAAAGGATGGTGGGATAATTATCTTACAACAAATCAACAGCAAGAAATACTAAAAGCTACCAAAAAAGATAACGAAGGCATTATTTTAGATAATCAAGGAAGAGAGATACAAGATGCCGTTGCAACTCTCATCTTCTCAATATCCAAACACTTCATAGGAGATCCTTCTCATTTAAGAGATAAAAATTCAAAATTACTATTAAATTTAAAATGCAAAAAATTAACTAATTTCAAATGGTACAAAGACATTTTCATGACAAGACTAATGCAAATATCAGATAATAACCAACCTTTTTGGAAAGAAAAATTCTTAGTTGGACTTCCTATACTATTAGGAGAAAAGGTTAGGAATCAAATAAGAGAAACTTATAAAGGAATAATAGCTTATGAAAAGCTCACATATGGAGAACTTATTGGTTTTACTCAAAAGGAAGGATTAAAAATCTGTCAAGATTTAAAACTCCAAAGACAATTAAAGAAAGAAAGAAAATTATGTGCAAAGGAATTAGGATCATTCTGTCAACAATTTAATATAAAAAAATGAATTTTCTTCCTCAAAACCTTGTTGCTCTACAAAACCAACAAAACAAAGAGAACATAAGAAAAACCTTCAAGAATATTATTAGAAACCAAAATACAAGAAATATAGAAAATAAAGACAAAAACAAAACAAAGCCAGTAATATAGATAAAACAATAAAATGCTTTAGATGTGGAAAAACTAGTCATATTTCGAAATATTGCAAAATGAGAAAGAAAATCAACCAACTCCAACTAGGAGAAGAAACTGAACAAAAAATCAATGAAATACTGTTAGAAACATCAACATCTGATACTAAAGAAACGATGAAATACATAGCACATCCCAATCTTCAACTGAAAGTGAAAATTTAATTAATGTCTTAACAAAAGACCAAGAATTCATGATTGAAATTATTGATAAAATACAAAATCCAACACTAAAGAAAGAATATCTTTAGAAGCTAAAAGATTCAAAAAAAGAAAAACCTAATAAAACTGCCTTACTAAATCATGAACCCATATATAGCATTAAAGATATTATTTTTGACAAATATGAAAAAGCAAAACCAAAGAAAGTAACAAAAGAAGAATTAAACCTAGAAATAAAAACCATAAAAGCAAAAATTTCTAAACTCAAAAAAGAACAGCAACAAATTAAACACCAAATTCAACTCTTCAGAAATACAAAAAATCAAGATGACCAAAACCTTACAGATTCAGAAACTGAAAACCAAGATACACAAGAATATATGATGGTTCGTACTGAAGTATCTATCCAAAGATACTTAATAAAAATAACACTTTTAATTAATGAATAATTCCAATTAGAAACAATAGCATTATTTGACACATGGGCAGATCAAAACTGTATCAGAGAAGGATTAATACCAACAAAATATTATGACAAAACAATAAAAGGATTAAAAACGGCAAATGGTGGAAAACTCAAAATCAATTACAAAATAACAAATTCAGAAATATGTAATCAAGGAATCAAATTAAAAACACCCTTCTTAATGGTCAAAGATATGACTCAAGATATCATTTTAGGAATGCCTTTCATCTCATTATTAAAACCCTATAAGGTTACTCACCAAGCAATTACTACCAAAATATTAAAAACCACAATAAGTTTTCCTTTTGTAGAAAAGCCAAAAATCAGAAATATCAATTTACTAAAATCCCTATCAATTCACATAAATCAAATTAATTCTTTAATCAATTTTAAACAAAATCAAATCACATATTTAAAAGAAGAAGTTTCTTTTCAAAAAATTAATCAACAACTAACCACTAATGAGGTCAAATAACATATTGAGCAAATAAAAAAAGAAATAGAAGAAATAATCTGTTCTGATATTCCAAATGCTTTTTGGGACAGAAAAAAACATCAAGTGGAATTACCTTATACAAAAGATTTTAATGAAAAACAGATCCCCACAAAAGCAAGAGCAATACAAATGAACAAAGAAATGGAAGAATTTTGCAAAAAAGAAATCAAAGATCTACTAAACAAAAAATTAATCAGAAAAAGTAATTCACCATGTTGTTGTTCTGCTTTCTATGTAATTAAAAATGTAGAAATAGAAAGAGGAACACCAAGACTTGTCATTAATTATAAACCATCAAACAAAGCATTAGAATGGATTAGATACCTTATTCCCACAAAAAAGGATCTTCTTCAAAAGCTTTGCAATGTAAAAATATTCTCAAAATTTGATATGAAATTAGGATTCTAGCAAATCCAGATCAAAGAAACTGGGGTACAAAACAACATTTATAGTCCTATTTGGACAATATGAATGGAATGTTATGCCTTTTGGATTAAAAAATACCCCATATGAATTTCAAAGAATAATGAATGAAATATTTAATCCATACTCTCAATTTACAATAGTATATATCGATGATGTTTTGATATTTTCATAAAACCTACAAAAACATTTTAAGCATCTAAGAATCTTCATTAATGTTATAAAAAAGAATGGTTTAGTTGTGTCTAAATCAAAACTTAGTTTATTTCAAACAAAAATACGATTTTTAGGACATTATGTGATACAAGGAACTATAATTTCCATAAAAAGATCAATAAAATTTGCTGACAAAATTTTAGAAAACAACCCAACTCCAAAAATTTCTAGGAAGTCTCAGTTATGTCATAGACTTTTATCCAAGACTAAACAAAATATGCAAACCTCTTCATGATAGGTTAAAAAAGAATCCCAGTCCATGGACAGATACTCATACCTCCATAGTTAAACAAATAAAATCTCACATAAAAGAATTACCATGCTTGCATTTAGCAGATCCAAATCTCCCAAAAATAATAGAAATATAAGCATTAGAAATAGGATATGGTGGCATTCTTAAACAAATAAAAAACCAAAAGGAGTTCACAGTCCAGTACACTTCCCATCATTGGACTCCAGCTCAGCAAAATTATAGTACTATTAAAAATTTTTTTTTGGCAATTGTTTTATGCGTCTCCAAGTTTCAAAGTGATTTATTAAATCAAAAATTCCTTTTAAGAATTGATTGCAAATCTACAAAAGAAGTTTTACAAAAAGATGTTCAAAATATTGCTTCAAAACAAGTTTTTGCACGATGGCAAGCAATTTTAAGTATATTCGACTTTGATATTTAATATATTAAAGGAAAATCAAACTCTTTACTAGATTTTCTTACAAGAGAATTCTTACAGGGAAAGTCATGCGCCCAAAATTGAAAAACAAAATTCTTACTCAATGGTACCAATTTTGGCTACTAAAAAAGCTTTCCAAAACCTCCACAACAAATCCCCAATTCTCCAAAAGCCCTAGAATTTTCACCCAAAATCTATTTTACAGGCAAAAATGCCCCCCAAATTATGAGATCGAAAAGACAAAGGGATGGACAAGCAAGAAAAGATGGAAGAAGGCCAAGCCATAACTCAAAAGCCCATTAAATCTTGGTACGAGATTTGTACCCAAGAAGAACAAGAGTCACAAAAGGAAGTTGGAACTGCCTCAAATCCATTACAAATATTTCAAGATTCCCAATATCCGTATGAATTGGACACCCAAATAAAGCAATGGATAAAATCTCTATCCCAATCTCCAGAGGTTGCATTAGCCTTAGCCTCCCAAAAAGATCAAACCCCTTTGAAACAGATAGCCGTATCAACACTAGAATCCTCTAAGAAAAAAGAAATTGTGCTCCACAGACCAAAAACCCTCCAAACTATCTTCCCTGAAAGCCAAACCTTAGGCCAAACACAATCCTAAACATCATTTTCTCAAAAAAGCCAAACCCAATATTTCAGAAAGAAAAATATCCAAAATGTATTATTAATTGAAGAAGGATTTTACCATGAATATCCTCAAATAGCCATTCGAAAAGCTTTCAAAGGATGGCATTACAAACCATGGGATTTACAAAAACCCTAATAGTATTATCAAAATATTTTAATCCAAACAAGGTCAGTCTTTTTTAGACATTATACAGACAAAAAAGGCCTTACTCTTATTACCCACTCTACGGCCTAAATTTTAAAAGTTTTAAGGTCCATAGATTGGGGAGAAGATTTAAACCAATTTCAGAAGTTTCCAAATAATTTTTCAAAAGCAGTTGACCATTGCCCAGTTTTCAACTATTGGGATTACCAACAAGCATGGTTCAACACTTTTCTTTTTAACAATAAATATAACCGGCACTCCTGGTTAATGTTTTTCAAATTTGAAACTCAATATGAAATTCCAATATGGTTCTCTCATTAGTGGAACTGGTTTGGGCCATTGAGAGAAATTCTCCCTCCAAAAATAGACCAATTATATGAAAAATTCCTTCAAAATTTCCAACCTGAAGAAGATTAGGCAAATTTACATGTTTCTATACATTTCTTTTCCAAATTAATTATATCATGGATTACGTCGTGGGATTATTCCTATGACATTGATCCCCATTCCGAAGCCCTTATGGTAATCAGAACATTCAAAACCAAATGGGGGGACAAATTTGATGACACAAAATATGACCACCAATATCTTCTAGAAATTGAAAACCAAGATACACAAAAATATATGATGGTTCTTATTGAAGTATCCATCAAAAGATACTTAATAAAAATAACACTTTTAATTAATGAGGAATTCCAATTAGAAACAATAGTATTATTTGACACAAGGGCATATTAAAACTATATTAGAGAATGATTAATACCAACAAAATATTATGACAAAACAACAGAAGGATTAAAAAGGGAAAATGATGGAAAACTCAAAATCAATTACAAAATAACAAATTCATTATATATATATATAAATAATATTAAAAAAATTTTAAATTATTTAAGAAAATTTAAATAAATTTTTATTTTTTTAATCAAGCTTTTATATTTTTTATATATGTCCCTAATTCTAACATGGTTGGTGAAAATGTCACATGACCATGTTATCATCCATTATTACATGTCAACATATTAGGTTAGTACCACATGACATAGAATGATAAGTGATATTTTGACTAAATCAACCATTAGTTATTAGTACTTATTTAACTCAAAATAAGAGTAGAGGAGTTTGATTGAACGTATTAAAAAAAAAGAACTTATTTGAATTTTACTGAATAGTTTAGAGACTTCTTTTTATGTATTATGTTCAAAGAAAACAACATAAAGATTCAAGTTATTCAATATTTTTTTTAAGTTTTCAAGTCTAAATGATTTTTATTTAAAATTTTGTTGAGTCGGGTATTTTTTTTTAATAAGTCATCATGTTATTAGTGTATCCAACAAGATACACAAAGAGCAACAGTAGATGAAGAGAGCAGCATTCAAACAAAATCGCAACGTAAACACCTTACCCTGTACAAGACCATTAACAGACATCCCACCTCAATAAGTTGGTTGCCACCCTGACAAGGCCATCATACCTTTATAAGCATGGGTTATCAACACAGGCCAGTAGGTAGGAACAAGCAATGGCTACAAACATTAAACCCATGCCTCGAATAGATGATTAAAGTCTATCATCCCCCATTGGTGTTATTTAATTAGCCTCAAGCATTACATATGTATAAATGCATGGAACCCTTGAACTTGAACTACTATAAATCCCTTTCTCAAAACTCTTGATCCTACATTTACTTTTAACTAGTTTTATTGTGTTTTCCTTGATTGATTTTCTTAGTTCAACTACTTGATTGAACATTGTCATACTCTTGAGCTACCATTTGTGCTATGAACCCCTTTAAATACCAAACAATTTGTCAACTAAAAAAATTTGATTACTCTTTCGCCCATGGACAAAAACTTCATTTCTCAATTACCTAATCTCATTTTAAATCTTTCAATCATCAGTCTTCAAATTTTTAAGGGTTTCTGTTTGCCCCTAAAGGCATCCCTTCATACAAGGATAGATCAAGGATTAGACTACTAATGGGAAAAAAACTAGAAAAAGCTAACATGTTCACGTATATAAAAAGTTTAGGCTAATATATATATATATATATATATATATATATATATATATGTATTATACATTTTGTAATTATCGAAGTTGAGTGCACGGTGTTTTTTCATGTTATAAAATTCATTAATAATTAAGTCTGTATCAAACTATTCAATAATCTCTCTTTCAATATAAGCAACCATGTAGTTAGGAAGAAAATCATCTTTAATCTTATTCCTAAACTTATTTTTTATGATGCTCATAGCTAAAAATGACCTCTTACTTGTTACAATTAAAGTTTGTTTTTATTTTTTAACTTTTATCACTTAGATGTAATTTCCTTTTAGTAGTTTTTATTATATATTTTGTCTTATCTTGGGTCATGCTGTCATGGTCTTGGCCTCTTGAGTTATCACATAGTTATTGGTAGGTCTGTTCTCATAAGTGATAAGTATAATCCCATAACATCTGTTTCATTTTGGCGGAGGTTGGGAGAAAAATATGGGATGCCACTTATTTTTGAAAAAAAATACATAAAAAATTAAAAAACTTTCAACGGTGGGCGGGCAAGCACCCCCATGCCTCTGTATGTATCCATCCCTGCCTACATATGTGGATGGTAAAAACTCAATTGTACATGAAATTCTATTGACCCATACAGTTAAATCTTACTGCACAACCCCAATTCTAAACAGATTACTTTTATGAAAGTTGAATTAGGCTTGATAGTTGGAACCATCATAGTACCCTTTTTTACATTCAACAAGCTTTGCAATTTTGGTTTGCAAAAAATCATAGTATAATATACATACTAGAGGTGAGAAACCTCCAGCCCATTTCCTCACATGGTAATTCTCTTACATAATCTAATATCGATGGCTTTGTCCATCATTACATTGAATGCTTCCAATGCTATATTAAAGAAAAGGGGAGAGAATGGGCAGCCCTATCTTAACCGTTGTAGACACCTAAAAAAAATAATAATAAATAAATAAATAATTTAAATTATAATAAAATAAGCTAAAATATAAAATAATATAAATATTAAAAAAAAGGGTATGGCTGGGCATACGCCCCATACCAACCCTTCTATCTGAACATAGGCAACATCACACAAAACCCATATGTGTACCAACCTACCCCGCAACCAACATTTCAAACCAATGTTCTTCCACAAATTCCACCACCAAGACCGATAGTTTCAACCAATAATCCTGGTCATGGTCAAAGAGGACCTAGAACTACCTTAGAAAAACCAAAGTTTGATCATATTCCAGTCCCTTACACTACATTGTTGCCACAACTCATAGAAAATCGACTCCTTGCTCGAACCCCTTTAGAACCACTCCGACCACCTTTCCCGAAATGGTATGACCCGAATGCGCATTGTGATTACCATTTTGGAATTCGAGGGCACTCCACCAAGAATTGTATTGCTTTAAAACAGAAAGTTCAAGTGCTCATTAAGGCAAGACTTTTAAATTTTGCCAAAAAAAACAGTTCAAGTGTTGATGGGAATCCTTTACCTAATCATAGAAGACCGATTGTGAATGCCATATATGAAGGGATGATTCGAAGAGTGAAAAAGAGTATTGATGAGATTCAAACGCCAATGGATAAAGTGTTTGAGGCGTTTTCCAAGATAAATGCCATCACTCCAGAACCCATCGACACAAAGGAATTGGGGTATGATCTCGCTTATTCTTGCAAATTTTATATGGGGGCAATTGGGCATTCCATTCAAAATTGTGATAGCTTTTGTCGTAAGTTGCAAGAATTGATGGATTCATCGGTAATTGAGTTTTATGAAGAAGCCGAAGAGAATTTGGTCGGAACCATAAATGGAGACACCCCAGCTAAAGTGGCATCAAGTTCATTCGGGGCGAACAAACCTAAACCTCTCACCATCTTCTATGAAGAAAACAGAAGCCTGATGAATGATACATCCCCTACTATGATCAGAAGTGGTATTACCATCGAAGTCCCCAGCCCGTTCCCTTACAAGAGCGATAAGGCTGTCCCATGGAATTATGAGTGTAATATTTTGGGCACAGCTTCATTCGCCCCCCAAGCATCTTTTGAAGATCTAACTGGAGTAGGGGGTATAACGCGAAGTGGCGATGTTATTCCCCTGAGATAGCAGAAAGAGTTGAAAAAGGGAAACCTGCACAGGGAGAGGGAAGCCTAAAGAAAGCGGATACCTTTTCCAATGACCAAGTTGTCGAATCTGTAGTTACTCCGAACAATGAGGTCAAAAATCCTGTTACCGAGAAAGAAACGGGTGAATTTCTCAAGTTTATCAAACATAGTGAATACAGCATGGTAGAACAATTAACCAAGATGCCCGCTCGCATCTCACTATTGTCCTTACTGTTGAATTCGGAAGCACACAGGAACGCACTGCTCAAAGTCTTGAACCAAGCTTATGTGGCACAAGATATATCAGTGGAAAAGTTAGACCACATCGTGGGAAACATTACAGTGGGGAACTTCATTGCCTTTAATGATGAAAAAATACCATCGGGTGGTCGAGGGAGTAACAAAGCTCTGCACATTACTGTCAAATGTAAAGACCATGCCGTACCTAGGGTCTTGGTCGACAATGGTTTAGCGTTAAATGTCATGCCTCGCTCTACTTTAACCAAGTTGCCAGTAGATGTGTCGTATATGAGAACCAGTCACATGGTTGTAAGGGCCTTCGATAGGACCACAAGGGAGGTGGTAGGGGACATTGAACTACCGATAAAAATTGTCCCTTGCATTTTTTAGGTCCAATTTCAAGTCATGGACATTGCCCCGTCATACAATTGCTTGTTAGGGCATCCATGGATTCATATGGCGGGAGCCATACCATCTTCCCTTCATAAAAAAGTTAAGTTCATAGCTAAGGGCCAACTGATAAGTGTATGTACGGAGGAAGACATACTGGCTATTCAACCATCATCTGCTCCCTATGTAGAGGCGACAGAAGAAGTCCCAGAATGCTCTTTCAGATCTTTTGAATTTGTTAACGCTACTTATATGGGGGAAAGAAAAGTGATACCGACTCCTCGTTTGTCAGTAGCAACTAAAATGGGGGTTAAGCAGACAGTGGGTAAAGGATGTCGTGCCGGTTTGGGGTTAGGAAAGAATTTACAAGGAATTAATCGTCCTTTGACTCCAATAAAGAATTAAGAAAGATTTGGTTTTGGGTACAAGCCTACCAAAGAAGAAAGAAGGAAACTGGCAGCTTGAAAAAATATTAAAAAGATGGCTCAACTTGAGGGAAAAGAAGAAGAATTTGGGGAACGAATAATCCCACACTTATATGAGACTTTTCGCTCTGCAGGTTTCATTCATCTCGAAGCACCAACAAAGGTCAATCAGGTTCTACGGATATTTGATGAGCTATCAATCCATATGATTAGAGATGAAGAACCTAATGAGAAGATCCCTGTGGTGTAACCAATACGGCCAGGAGAGGAGCTAAGCAATTGGACAGCCACAGAACTGCCCATCATCTTTAAGTCTTCCAAAATGTAATGAACAATTTTATCTAAATGCCTATGCCCAAGGGTGTTAAGAGTAATTTCTTGTTTAAGTAGGGCTTTCTGTTATCTTCATCATTTAAATAAATGATAATGCATGATGTGTTTCATAATTCATCAATCTTTTTGCATATTTTCTTTCATCTATTCTTTTAGTCAATAAATACTTGCCCATACACGCGTCCAACTTTACCTGTTTGCAGGTCTTTAAATAATGAACACGAAGACAATCTAGACAACAATTTGAATATCGATTTCGAGATGATTCCGAATGTTGATGAATTGAAAAATGAAGATGAGGTGAACGACTATGGCTTACCCCCTGATTTGTCGATAATGTTGGAATAGGAGGAAAAGGAGATTTTACCTCATCAGGAACTCATAGAAATGATTTACCTCGGGAATGGGGAAGAGAAAAAAGAGGTTAAGATTGGCACCTCGTTGTCGTCTGATGAACGGCAGAAGCTAGAAGAATTGCTCTGTGAATACGTGGACGTGTTTGCCTGGTCATATCAGGACATGCCAAGTCTTAATACTGACATTGTTGTCCACAAGTTACCTTTGAGACCAGATTGCAAGCCTATTAAATAGAAGTTGAGAAGGATGAAGCTAGAAATGTTGCTGAAAATTAAAGAAAAAGTAAAGAAGCAATTTGATGCTGGATTTTTAGAGGTGGCTAAGTACCCTGAATGGGTGGCTAATATAGTTTCAGTTCTTAAGAAGGATGGAAAAGTTCGAATGTGCGTCGATTATAGGGATTTGAATAGAGCGAGTCCGAAGGATAGCTTCCCTTTGCCACATATTGATACTCTGGTGGACAACACAGTAAAGCACGCTTTGTTCTCATTCATGGATGGCTTTTCTGGTTACAATCAGATTAAGATGGCACCCGAAGATATGGAAAAAACAACGTTCGTAACCATGTGGGGAACGTTTTGTTACAAAGTAATGCCTTTCGGATTGAAGAATGCAGGTGCCACATACCAAAGGGCGATGGTAGCTTTGTTCCACGATATTATGCATAAAGAGATAGAGGTATATGTGGATGACATGATTGTAAAATCTCATACAGAAAGGGATCATACTATCAATCTCAAGAAATTATTCGAGAAATTACGAAAGTTTCAGCTCAAGTTGAATCTTGCAAAATGCACTTTCGGTGTAACTTCTGGGAAATTGTTGGGGTTCATAGTAAGTGAAAAAGGAATTGAAATGGACCCGGATAAAGTACAAGCTATTTAAGAGCTACCACCTCCCAAAACGCAAAAAGAAATGAGAGGATTTTTAGGGAGGTTGAATTATATTGCTCGATTTATATCCCAACTCACCTGCAAATGTGATCCAATCTTCAAGCTGCTTCGAAAACGAGACCTAGGAGAATGGAATGAAGAATGTCAAATAGCCTTTGATAAAATCAAAGAATATATCACAAATCCACTGGTGTTGGTGCCACTGATGGCCGACAAACCTCTTATTTTGTATTTGACTGTGAATAAGAATTCTATGGGATGTGTGTTGGGACAACATGATGGAACCGAGAAGAAAGAACGGGCCGTATATTACTTGAGCAAGAAATTCATGGAGTATGAGTCCAAATACTCTGCGCTCGAAAAGATGTATTGTGCGCTAGCATGGACCACCTAGAGGCTCCGACAATACATGTTGTATCACACAACATGGTTGGTGGCGAAATTAGATCCCATCAAGTATATTTTTGAAAAACCCTTTTTGGCTAGAAGAGTAGCTCGATGGCAAGTGCTATTGTCTGAGTATGATATTGTGTATGTGTCCCAAAAATCAATCAAAGGGAGCGCTATCGCTGATTTCCTTGCAGATCGAGCTAATGAGGATTATGAATCTGTAAGTTTCGATTTTCCAGATGAAGATTTGATGGCCGTTTTGCATATAGAAGAGGGTGGTCCCATTGAACTTAATCCATGGAAGGTGTATTTCGATGGAGCATTCAATGCTTTGGGGCACGAAATTGGGGCAGTGTTGATTTCTCCAAATGGAAAGTACTATCCAGCCACGACGAGATTGAATTTCAATTGTACTAATAATATGGCGGAGTATGAGGCATTGGTAATGGGATTACAAGTAGCAATTGAGATGAAGGCTAACGCGATAGATGTTTACGGAGATTCGGCTTTAGTGATATGTCAAATGAGGCGAATGGGAAACTAGAGATTCTAAACTAGTTCCATATAAAAAGCTGGTTACAGAATTAAGCAAACAGTTCAAAGAAATCAGCTTCAACCATTTGCCTTGAGAAGAGAATCAGATTGCTGATGCCTTGGCCACCCTCGCAGCGATATTCAAAATAAAAGAGGCAACTGATGTACGCCATTTTGATTTAGAAGTCCGTGAAGTCTCTGCACACTGCTTGAATATTGAAGAAAAGGTTGATGGTAAGCCGTGGTATCATGATATCATGCAATACATCAAGCACCAGGCATATCCTGAAAATGTCACGGACAATGACAAGCGAACTCTTAGAAGATTAGCAATGGGTTTCTTCCTTAGCGGAGAAGTGCTCTACAAAAGGAGTCGAGATCAAGTACTCTTGAGATGTGTGGATGTTGCGAAAGCCAACAAAATAATGAAAGAAGTCCACGAAAGAACTTATGGAGCTCATGCTAATGGACATATGTTGGCTAGACAAATTATGAGAGCTGGTTATTATTGGTTGACATTGGAATCAGACTGCATAAACTTTGCTCGAAAATGCTACAAGTGTCAAGTATACGCTGATAGAATCCATGCTCCACCAGCCCCATTGCATGTTTTCACAGCACCTTGGTCATTTTCAATGTGGGGAATGGATGTGATTGGGTTTATTACGCCAAAAGCCTCTAATGGGCATCGATTCATATTGGTGGCCATTGATTATTTCACGAAGTGGGTAGAAGCAGCTTCCTATGCTAATGTGACACAAAAAGGGGTGTGCAAGTTCATCCAAAAAGAGATCATATGTCGGTATGGGCTTACAGAAAGGATCATTACGGATAACGCAAGCAATTTGAATGGTACGATGGTGAAGGATGTTTGCGCTAAATTCAAGATCAAGCATCATAACTCGACAACTTACCGTCCGAAGATGAACGGAGCGGTAGAGACAGCCAACAAAAACATCAAAAAGATTATCGAAAAGATGACTGAAGTTTATAAAGACTGGCATGAGAAACTTCCTTTTGCCTTACATGCATATCGAACTTCTGTGCGTACCTCCACCAGGGCAACTCCGTACTCATTAGTATACGGTGCAGAAATAGTTCTACCTGTTGAAGTAGAAATCCCATCA
Organism: Theobroma cacao; assembly: GCF_000208745.1. NCBI lineage: Eukaryota > Viridiplantae > Streptophyta > Magnoliopsida > Malvales > Malvaceae > Theobroma > Theobroma cacao. Next base: position 9,617,307 of record NC_030850.1, read on the forward strand.
TTGAGGGTGTTGATGAAAACAGAATTGAAAGATGCTGAGTGGGTTCGTTCCCGCTACGAACAACTGAATCTGATTGAGGAAAAAAGGCTTGCGGCTCTTTGTCATGGTCAGATGTACCAACGAAGGATGATGCGAGCATACGAGAAAAAAGTTCATCCCAGGCAGTTTCGAGAATGAGAGTTGGTTCTCAAGAGAATACTCCCTAATCAAACTGATTTTCGGGGAAAGTGGATGCCGAATTGGGAAGGGCCATACGTGGTAAAGAAGGCTTTTTCAGGAGGAGCTTTGATCTTGGCTGACATGGATGGGGGAGATTTGCCTAATCCGATAAATGCGGATGCGGTGAAGAAATACTATGCTTAAAAAAAATGGAAGGGGTTCGTGCTGAAAACTCAAAAAGGGCAGCTCGTACCTAAAGGAGGAGGCTCATGCTGAATGTGGTGTGCAGGTTCATCCAAAAGGAGATCATATGTCGATATGGGCTTCCAGAAATGATCATTACGGATAACGCAAGCAATTTGAATGGTACGATGGTGAAGGATGTTTGCGCTAAATTCAAGATCAAGCATCATAACTCGACAACTTACCGTCCGAAGATGAACGGAGCGGTAGAGACAGCCAACAAAAACATCAAAAAGATTATCGAAAAGATGACTGAAGTTTATAAAGACTGGCATGAGAAACTTCCTTTTGCCTTACATGCATATCGAACTTCTGTGCGTACCTCCACCAGGGCAACTCCGTACTCATTAGTATACGGTGCAGAAATAGTTCTACCTGTTGAAGTAGAAATCCCATCATTGAGGGTGTTGATGAAAACAGAATTGAAAGATGCTGAGTGGGTTCGTTCCCGCTACGAACAACTGAATCTGATTGAGGAAAAAAGGCTTGCGGCTCTTTGTCATGGTCAGATGTACCAACGAAGGATGATGCGAGCATACGAGAAAAAAGTTCATCCCAGGCAGTTTCGAGAATGAGAGTTGGTTCTCAAGAGAATACTCCCTAATCAAACTGATTTTCGGGGAAAGTGGATGCCGAATTGGGAAGGGCCATACGTGGTAAAGAAGGCTTTTTCAGGAGGAGCTTTGATCTTGGCTGACATGGATGGGGGAGATTTGCCTAATCCGATAAATGCGGATGCGGTGAAGAAATACTATGCTTAAAAAAAATGGAAGGGGTTCGTGCTGAAAACTCAAAAAGGGCAGCTCGTACCTAAAGGAGGAGGCTCATGCTGAATGTGGTGTGCAGGTTCATCCAAAAGGAGATCATATGTCGATATGGGCTTCCAGAAATGATCATTACGGATAACGCAAGCAATTTGAATGGTACGATGGTGAAGGATGTTTGCGCTAAATTCAAGATCAAGCATCATAACTCGACAACTTACCGTCCGAAGATGAACGGAGCGGTAGAGACAGCCAACAAAAACATCAAAAAGATTATCGAAAAGATGACTGAAGTTTATAAAGACTGGCATGAGAAACTTCCTTTTGCCTTACATGCATATCGAACTTCTGTGCGTACCTCCACCAGGGCAACTCCGTACTCATTAGTATACGGTGCAGAAATAGTTCTACCTGTTGAAGTAGAAATCCCATCATTGAGGGTGTTGATGAAAACAGAATTGAAAGATGCTGAGTGGGTTCGTTCCCGCTACGAACAACTGAATCTGATTGAGGAAAAAAGGCTTGCGGCTCTTTGTCATGGTCAGATGTACCAACGAAGGATGATGCGAGCATACGAGAAAAAAGTTCATCCCAGGCAGTTTCGAGAATGAGAGTTGGTTCTCAAGAGAATACTCCCTAATCAAACTGATTTTCGGGGAAAGTGGATGCCGAATTGGGAAGGGCCATACGTGGTAAAGAAGGCTTTTTCAGGAGGAGCTTTGATCTTGGCTGACATGGATGGGGGAGATTTGCCTAATCCGATAAATGCGGATGCGGTGAAGAAATACTATGCTTAAAAAAAATGGAAGGGGTTCGTGCTGAAAACTCAAAAAGGGCAGCTCGTACCTAAAGGAGGAGGCTCATGCTGAATGTGGTGTGCAGGTTCATCCAAAAGGAGATCATATGTCGATATGGGCTTCCAGAAATGATCATTACGGATAACGCAAGCAATTTGAATGGTACGATGGTGAAGGATGTTTGCGCTAAATTCAAGATCAAGCATCATAACTCGACAACTTACCGTCCGAAGATGAACGGAGCGGTAGAGACAGCCAACAAAAACATCAAAAAGATTATCGAAAAGATGACTGAAGTTTATAAAGACTGGCATGAGAAACTTCCTTTTGCCTTACATGCATATCGAACTTCTGTGCGTACCTCCACCAGGGCAACTCCGTACTCATTAGTATACGGTGCAGAAATAGTTCTACCTGTTGAAGTAGAAATCCCATCATTGAGGGTGTTGATGAAAACAGAATTGAAAGATGCTGAGTGGGTTCGTTCCCGCTACGAACAACTGAATCTGATTGAGGAAAAAAGGCTTGCGGCTCTTTGTCATGGTCAGATGTACCAACGAAGGATGATGCGAGCATACGAGAAAAAAGTTCATCCCAGGCAGTTTCGAGAATGAGAGTTGGTTCTCAAGAGAATACTCCCTAATCAAACTGATTTTCGGGGAAAGTGGATGCCGAATTGGGAAGGGCCATACGTGGTAAAGAAGGCTTTTTCAGGAGGAGCTTTGATCTTGGCTGACATGGATGGGGGAGATTTGCCTAATCCGATAAATGCGGATGCGGTGAAGAAATACTATGCTTAAAAAAAATGGAAGGGGTTCGTGCTGAAAACTCAAAAAGGGCAGCTCGTACCTAAAGGAGGAGGCTCATGCTGAATGTGGTGTGCAGGTTCATCCAAAAGGAGATCATATGTCGATATGGGCTTCCAGAAATGATCATTACGGATAACGCAAGCAATTTGAATGGTACGATGGTGAAGGATGTTTGCGCTAAATTCAAGATCAAGCATCATAACTCGACAACTTACCGTCCGAAGATGAACGGAGCGGTAGAGACAGCCAACAAAAACATCAAAAAGATTATCGAAAAGATGACTGAAGTTTATAAAGACTGGCATGAGAAACTTCCTTTTGCCTTACATGCATATCGAACTTCTGTGCGTACCTCCACCAGGGCAACTCCGTACTCATTAGTATACGGTGCAGAAATAGTTCTACCTGTTGAAGTAGAAATCCCATCATTGAGGGTGTTGATGAAAACAGAATTGAAAGATGCTGAGTGGGTTCGTTCCCGCTACGAACAACTGAATCTGATTGAGGAAAAAAGGCTTGCGGCTCTTTGTCATGGTCAGATGTACCAACGAAGGATGATGCGAGCATACGAGAAAAAAGTTCATCCCAGGCAGTTTCGAGAATGAGAGTTGGTTCTCAAGAGAATACTCCCTAATCAAACTGATTTTCGGGGAAAGTGGATGCCGAATTGGGAAGGGCCATACGTGGTAAAGAAGGCTTTTTCAGGAGGAGCTTTGATCTTGGCTGACATGGATGGGGGAGATTTGCCTAATCCGATAAATGCGGATGCGGTGAAGAAATANGAATTACCTGAAATTATTAAGCATGTTAGTATTACCAACCAACTAATTAATAAACACGGTCATGTAGATTTCATCATTTTATATTGTCATTGCATGTCACATTTATTTTGCAAATGGTACGAAAATCCCGATAATGGGATTTCCCCAAGAAGCTTGTAGAGACGAGTTCTTCCGGGGATATCTCTAGGTGAGGAAAATTTCGAGACTTCACCAAAGCGTTGGGATGGTCTTCGAATAATTTTCCAATAAAAGATTACCGACTCCATCATCTAAAATAAACAAGTCATGACATCATTTTACGCTTGCATCATGTGCATACGTAAAACCAAATAAAAAAACTCAGTTTGTCAATATAATAAAAATTTAATTAATAAAGTAGGGATTAAACTAAGAGAAGGCTATATTAAGATAACTTAAGATTAAATGGTACCGTTCGTGGAACGGGCACCACGGAGGCGCTAACCCTTCTCCGTGCGTAATCGCACTCCCGAACCCATCTCTAAAAACATGGATAAGTTCTCGTTCTTTCGACGGACCTAAAATTAATTTAGGACTTCGTCGATTAAGAATCGGGTTAATAGGTGACCAATCACACCTAGATAAAAAAAAGATTGGTGGCAACTCCTAAACCGATTTAATTTTCGCCCGCGTCTGGCAGATGGTTTCCCGTACCCGCACATTACGACAACCGTATGCCCATCTTGAATTGTTTGGTTGCCATTTTGTTAACAAGTACGTATATATATGTCAAAAAAATGCACATCTTTATCTATATGTGTCACCAACTACTAAACTCCAATTTTCACATAATCAACTTGAAAAAGTCCAAATTGACATTATCAAATGCCTTTTTTAAGTTTGTCTTTAACTTGAGCCCATCCCTCTATTCTTTCAAAACATCAACAATCTTAGATCCCTAATTTGTCACCGTTTAATGGACGATATCTGATTACTTCTGATGATTGTTAGGGTTGGGATGAGCCTTGCAGCTAATTGGGATTGGTTAAAGTTTGATTCTAATTATGCAATAGTATCATCTATGTTGAATGATTAAAGGTTTTCCTTCATCAATAAGATATCGATTATAATGAGTTATAAGTCTAATTGGATAAAGCCCATGAGATTAATATACCTTGTAAAGGAACTGTAATGGGTTGCAGCTATGAGATCCTTATGCATCAAAGCATAATCTCAAAATGTTCTTGGTCAATGTATCATTGAAACTAGACATCAATGATACTTAGAGACTGGTATATTCTATGTTCCTTATTTTGAAAGTAAGCAATCGATCTCATAGATTGAAGTATAGAGATACTTGAAATTAGAATATAGGTGCTTGCCTAGGAGAGCAAGTTCACTGAACATGATTAGTCATGAGAAGTGCATTTGATAATACACTCCAGTGTCTATGCAACACTTCTCATGTGTCAGTCGTGTAAATACTCCTTAGACTTGAGACACCAAGTTGTCTTATATGTGGAGTGTTATGTTTTGATTTAATCCCTACGGGTGCCCAACCAAGGATGCCAAAACAAGATGCTTTTGGGTATAGTATGAAGCATGTGAAGGTAAATAAGTGGTCAAGGTAAATAATCACCTCAAGTGTTTTAAAGGACATATCCTATCAGTTCTTGGTTAACATTAGCTTATTGAAATCCTTGACCAAGGCAATATAGAAATTATGAAAATGTTTCATAACTCTCTATAAAGCTAATGCTATAACTGCAGGAACAAATATAGAGGTCAATAAAAGTAGACACTGTACCAAGCTTTTATCATCTCTAGGATATATGATAAGGGAATGAATTACACTGATAGACTGTATATTGAAAGGTTGTCAAAGAACCCTTTTACTCTCTTAACAATTGGGTGGCCATGATGCATTGCTAGATGCCAATCTTGGTATATGGAATTGCTTATAAATTAATTGATTGAAATTTATATTAATTAATTCCATTGCCAACATGTTGGGAATCTAATGGGTCACACACAATAATTGTATTTGAATTAAATTAGGGTCACACACTATCGTAACGTGCAGGTCCGGGAACTTGACCGCCAAACGCGATGCAAAAATTTTAAAAATTAAAAAAAAAAAAACTAGGAGTCGCCACCAAACTTTTTTGCTAGGTGCGATTGGTCACCTGCTGACTCGATTCTAATCGATGAAGCCTTAAAATAATTTTAAGCTCACCAAAAAGAACCCTAAACTGGTCTACATTTTTTTAGATCTAAGTTCAAAAGTACGGTTATGCTCGGGGAAGGATTAACACCCCCGGGACGCCCGTTCCATGAACGGTAACATTTTTAGATTATCCTATTGGGCTTTAATTTTTAATTTTACTATATTTTTTTAGTTATTATTCTCTTATTTTATCTCCTATTTAACCTAAAATAGAATGCAAATAGGAGGTAAGATGATATGCATGGCGTGAGATAAAAATATCGGACGAATAACCTTTTATTAAGGACGTTCTCTCGAATCCGCCCATCGTACTAGTGGGATCTGGGGTGTTTTCTCACCTACGGAATTATTCGAGAAATTCACTTTCGTAAATTCGACGAATAAATCCCGTCATCGGGGTCATCGTACGTTTTCTTTTAAAAATAATATTTTTATGAATAATGAACCTAATTCGAGCAAAAACCGTTTATTAAAGATGTTTCCCGAGCCCTCCCATCATACTGGTGGGACCCGGGGATACCTTTTCACTTAGAAAACTTTTCAAAAAATACCCGCCTTCGTAAGATCCTTGGGAGATCCCATCATCGGGGTTTAAACTCGAAAACAGAAATATTTATATGCAATTATATGCAACATATATATATATATATATATATATGCTATGTTAATGCAATTATCTATTTTTTTGTCATTTTTTATTATTTAATTATTATTTTCATTTTATTTCATATTATCATATTTTCTATTTTTTTATTCTCCTATATTTTATTTTATGTTTTTATATATTCTAAGTTTCTCCTATATATTCCTTGATATTTCTTATCTTATCATTTTTTCATAATATTTATTAATCTATGCTTTATACCATTAGATATTTAATACTTGATTTTAAATCATTTAGTGTTTTGGGTTTTCCTCATTAATAGTTTTTATTATTTGTCTATTTATTTAATGTCATGGATATTACCTTTTCACAAATTTATTATATACATATATGAATTATTATCATTATTGTTTTATTTTATTTATTTTTTTCATTTTTTTCCTTTTTATCTATTATTTGTTTATTTATTATTTTTTGATATTTTGTGTTGTGAATTTTTATAAAAAATTTTGAGATCTCGAAATCGAGGCCCTCCCATCGTACTGGTGGAGCCTTAATTCGAATTCCGAACCTAGGGAAAATCAGCCCGGGATTGCGACTTCTCGCGTCCCCGACCAATCATCCCATCATCGGTATATTATACTTGTAGTTAATATAATGATATATTATTTTTTTAAAGAGTTAACTTTCTAATATTGATTCTCATACTTATTTTATTATAATTATTTTAATATTTAATCTATTAGTTTCTAATTCTTATTAGTTTCTAATTCTTGTTTAACCTATATATATATTTTTTAGCCTATCATTTATTTCAGTCATTTATGTATTATTGTTGTTTTCTTAGTTTTATTCTTGTTATATTTGTTCTCTAAATCTAAGACTATAAATATATTTTATTTAGCAATCTACTTTTGTTTTGCATATATGCTTCATTTACTTAAGTGCAAATATTCTTTTCATTTTTAAACATTTTTATTACTATGTGTACATATATATATATATTATATTTTTCCATTGATATTTTATTTTAATATTTATGTAGTTTAGAACATCAAGTTAAAACTATTTAATCTAGATCATACCTATTTAAACATTAATCCTAAGACCCAATATAATAAATCAACCTAAATCACCCAACAAATTTGAGAAAAAATAAAAAGGTTTACCTTTGTGGGTCAAGTGGACCCAAGCTGTTGTCCCGATCTGCGACCCGTTCCCACAGCTCCGTCCAGCCCCTTTTGGTTCTAACACCCCACTAGCAAAACGGCGTCGTTTAGGGAGGTTAGAAAAGATTTTTTTGTGAGCTTCAAAACGACGTAGTTTTGAGCTCTCCAAGCCTAGTTATAGAAACCTTTTTTTTTCCTTCTTTTTCATTTCCCTTCACCATTTTCTCTCTCTACAGACCATACTCTCTCCCTTCTCTCTACAAGCGCCAGCCCTTCTCGCAACCAGACCTCTGGTCGTCGCCCCAAATCGGGCTCTTCTCTCCCTCTATCCTATTGCCGCCCTGGTCGACTCTTCCTTCACCGCCCAAGTCGGGCTCCTCTCACTCTCTATTTCTCTCTTCTTTTGCCGATCGGTCAGCTCTCTCTCTCTCTCTCTATTTACCATCGTCAATCAGTGACCCAATGCCACTCCAACCCAACCGATGATACCCCCCAACAGTCGACTCTCCCCCGATCGACCGGCGGCACCCATGCTCCCCCCAAAAAAATAAAACTCCCTCCAAAGCAGTCGCTCAAAAAAACCCCAAAATCCCTCTAGAAATTACCTAAAAAATCCCTCCAAAAACCTTTACTCTCCCCTTCCTAATATGTATTTGCGATTGATTTTTGGTTTGTTTTTTTGTATTTTTTTGGGTATATTTTTTTATTTCTCGATTGAGGTTTCTGGCTGTTAGAGATTAGGGGTTTTTTGAGTTGCAGGTGGCTAGCATTTTCTAGGGTTGTTTTGGTTTCCTCAAGATTCCTAGGATTTTTTCATTCAATTTTTTTTTGGCTCCCCCCTTCATTAATCCGTTACTACAGTGCTTTATACACTCGACTTTTTGGCCGAGTGTAGTGCCTCCACTACCTTGCTAGACGCGAATTTTTTGTGTCTGGCAGGGCAAAGGAGGTGCCTGGCCTCTCCCCTTTTCTCTTTCTCTTTTTTTTTATTATTTTTTATTATTATTTTTTGGTTTGTTGTTTATCTTTTGTTTACTATTATTTTATTATTTTATTTATTTATTTTTTAAACACCAAAAATATGGTGTCTACACACACAATGATTGCATTTGAATTAAATTAGGCAAGCGATGATTTAAGTTAGACTTAAATCACATGCTAGGTAATTAACTTCTATAAACTTAATTAAAAGAGTTTAATTAAGTTTTAGACATAATTATAAATAGTTATAATTATAAGGCCTTGATTGCAAAATATAAAGAAAATTAATTTTGATTTTAATTTTCAAGGACTTAATTAAAAGAGTTTAATTAAATAATGGACCCAATATTATAATATGTTATAATATTGAGAGCTTAATTGCAAAATTGAAGTTATTTTAACCTAACTATATAAGTCATCTTTTAACTATTTTCATATGAGAGTTTTTCACAATTGAAGAAGACCTAGTTTTTGTCAGAAAAAAAAACACTTTCTTTCTTTACCACCACTCTCTTTGTGTGAAAATGAAAATTGCTTATGAAGCAATTTTCGAGAAAGGTTCGGCTAAGATTGTGAAAAAGAAGAAAATGACAATTGTTATCTTCTTTGCTAGCACAAAGTATAGTTAGAAACTCTCTCCTTTGTTGAAGGTTCAAGTGCAATCGTGTGTTCTACCGCTTGAGGCCAAGCACTTCATTGGTTAGGGTTTTTACTTCTTATGGTGTTTGCGGGATTTCTTCGGGAAGTGCCATTGTGATTGCGAAATTACTTGACAAGGTAACTTTCTGAATAATAATTTATTTTGTGCTTTTATGTGTTAAATATCACTAAAGTGATCCATGGGTGGAGGCATGTTTTGGTTGTTTAGTTAAAAGTTTTAATTTGCTTTCTGCTGTGTATTTTGAGCATGCCGTCCATAGCCAAACCCATCAATTGGCTCAATGTTTTGAGGGAACACTACCATTTTTTCACCTTAGTCACTATTTTGAAGTTCTAGAAATTTTCAAAGTAGTTGGCCACTTATCCTTGATTTTATTTGAAAAGTTGAGAATAATGATGTATAAATGCAATGGTATTAAGTACATAACATTATTGCAAGTCTTTAGCCCTGAATAGGCAGGAGATCTTATGACAACCATATATATGACTATACAAAAAACCATTATGTATCCCCTTATTGAAACCACTATTCCTCATAGACGTTCAAGTTAAAGCATTTTGGCTTTCCCTTAAGCTAGGAATGGCAATGCCATTAACACAAGAAGGCTTAACCTCTATGGAAACAGGAGTTGATCACACTCTCCTCAACAATCCACTAATAAGCACTAATTAGTGTATGATCCCTCTGCTTAAAGAATAGGGTTTGAATCTCCCTTTTTCTAATTAAAAAAAAAATCCACTAATAAGCCTGATAAGAAACCAAACCCCATTACCTTGAGAAAGTCGACCCTTGTTTAGTTTTAACAAAAGGTTAGTTGCCTTGCCAACCGTCCTTGCCCTTCACACGACCCCAAACTCCTTTGGTATTGCTCCATCGTCCTTCCCGGGGGTAGATCTTCCTTTACAGCCTTCCAAAATTTTTAAAATTTTTTCTATACTATATAAAATTTTTAAAATTTTTTCTATATCCTTTTAATGGTCTTTTCAAAATAATTTTTTATTTAATAATTAATACAAATAAAGAATAACAAATGATCTCACATGCCTCACTCAATTTTAAAGTTTTTTTTTTGTTTTCGTCTTTCAATTTATATTTATATTTTTATTTATATTTGTTTATTTTTTTCATTTCTATTCTGTTTGCTCGTATGTTCAAAGTTTCTATAGATTTCCTTCTCCAAATTTTTAAAAACTATCAACCATATTCTTTTTTTTCTTTTTTGTTATGTCATATGTGGATTTTATCTTCTACCTGCTATGTTCTTTTTTTTTTCTGTTATTTGAATTTTATTTTTTATAATTTTAATTTTTAAAAATTAATAAATTATTATGTAGTTCTCAAATATAAGTTGTAGTGTTGCACTGTAGTTTAAAATTTCATTAATATATCACTTTTTTATTAAAAAAATTATATTGAGTATATTTTTTTATTAATCTTGATTATGTAAGAGAAAATTATATTGAGTATATTTTTTATGTACTTTATGTTTTATATTTAGTTGAAAAGAAATTATATTGAATATATAGTCTTTAAACAATCTTGATTATATAAAAAAAATTGTTAATTTTATATATTGTATTTAACTATTTATATTTAATGTATTAAAATTTTATATTTAGATCCCTTGAGCAACGCCTTTGGGACAAATGGCATATTTTTAATGAGTTGGATCCTCTATGCCTTTCTCTAGGTATTGTGTCCTTCTCCCATGTATTTAGGGAAGGTAATGGCTTTGCTAACTCCTTGGCCAGGTATGGTGTTGACAAATCCTCTTCATTTTTTGCTAGGTGGTGACTTTTTGTATCACGTAAGCACGTCTCATTACGCCTTTGTTATAGTGGCAGATCTAGAATTTTGTATGAGAAGTGACTAAACAGTGATCATAAAAAATCATGGATTGGGTTATGGATCGAGTCAATGATTCGATTTTGAATAAAAAATTAATCATTTTTTATATAAAATTAAATTATAACATAAAATTTCATTAACAATTTAAATTTATGTAAATTTTCAGATTCATCAATATAAATAAACATAACATAGAAAGAAAAATTAACATTAGATTTTCACATTAGGCATAGTAAATTGTGTTCGACTAAATTATAACATAAAATTTTATTAACAATTTAAATTTATATAAGTTTTCAGATTCACTAATATAAATAGATATAAAGTAGAAAGAAAAAATAATATTAGATATTCACATTTGGTATTCTAAATTGTGCTTGATGTGGAAAATAAGTTGTGTTTGATATGATTTCATGCTTTCAAAGGAAAAAAAAGTTGAAAAGAAAAAAAGTTGAAAAAAAAAAAGGTTTAGTATATTTATAAAGGAGAGAAAAAAAGAAAAGAAAAATAATTCCAAAATTTGGATCTAAAAGGAATTAAACCCAAACCATTAAAAAATAACTTAATTTCTAACCACTACTTCAAAACAACACATTTGATTTGTGTAGGGCGTGGCAAATCTAGATATTTTTAATATTATATATATAGAAATAAAAAAATTAAAAATTTGAGGAGTGGCGACTGCCACCCCCTGCCTTATTACTGTCTCGAGTTTTTGCGTGTTACCTAGTGCAATCTGTTGGATAGGCTGTGATTTGAGCTGTTATGTGCTTTGTTGCTGGATTCGAACTTGCTGTTGCTTTGTTTTCTTGGGGGCTTGTGTTCTGTTATGTGCCTGTGATTTGTTATATGTCTCTTTGGCTTTGGGCTTTTAATCTGCCTGTGCATTGTCTCTGCTCTGTTCTCTTTGGAGACTTTTTCTTATGATTTTTTGCGGCAACAGGATATCTTCTGTACTATTGCTTACCAGGACCATTAGGCTGACACTCTTGTAACTTCTACCATATTAATGAAAATCTTTTGATTAATTGAGTAAAAAAAAATTTATATTTAGTATTATAAGTTTAAATAGAAATAAAATAAAAATATTAGATATTGACTGCATTAAATTTTTAAAAAAAAATTTGATTAAAGTATAGGTAAGTTGAAAATAATTGATAATTTTTTTTAAAAAAAAGATACAAATCGTCCAAATGATTCTCTTACACTTAAGCCAACAAGTCTCAATGTTTCAATTCATGGATAAGAGCAATGTGAATAAAAACATTCAAGATTCAATCCTAAAGAAATAGATGGTTTCTAATACATAATTAATAATTGATGAATTTGATTAAGTAAAAAAAAAATTGATGAATTTGAATTTAAGAAACATAATCGAGCACAATTTTTTTAAAAGAGTATTGTAAGTCTTTTTATTTTCTTAATTTATATGTTATATTAAATTATTTTCTATTATCAATATTTTATTTGTTAATTAAGTTTAACATATTGATTTTTAAAGATTTTAACCCTTATTTCTCTGTTTTTGACTTTCAACAAAAGTTGAAACAACTCCGCCCTGATCGTTCCCCAAAGTCTAGAGAGCTCACTGTATACCCCGAATTGCTTAAGCATGCCCCTCCTCGAATTAAACACCCCTGCATCCTGCTACCACTTGCCCTCCTTGAAGCTGTCTGGTCCACATTCTATCTTATAGAAAAGTTCTTGCTCTGCATCCTGCCACCTAGCCTTGATAACCTTTCGTTTGCCGGCCACTCTCCTTCGGATTTTGATTTTTCCTATGAAATTAGCTCTTCTTCTTGTTGACGATTTTATATGAAAAAATTTGATGTTCTTATCTCTCTCGATGAACCGTTTGACTCTTGATTTTTAGCGTCATTCCCTTTCCTCTTCTCTGTACAAAGGCCAAAGTTCCCTTCTCTTCTTAGTTATCACCTCCCTTGTGCCTTCCTCCGCTATCCCCTCTTATATGTCAATGTGGCGTTGTTGAACCACCTTCTGGAAGTGAGGCATGAAAGCCATTAGATTAATGAGTAATCAAGTGAATTCAATGGAATTAAGAATGATATATTTTGTTTATATGCACCTTTTATTTAGATAAAAAAATTATCAAATTTGATTTTTAAAAAATAATAATGAAAATTCATACTAAAAATGGAAAAGGATAAGTTTTACCTTTATACATTATTATCGTAGATAATAAAATGAAAGAAAGTTAAAATTTTATTATATTATTTCTTATGATTTAATTAGTCTATTAATTTAAAAGGGTGAGTTTTACCTTTCTAATTATAAGTTTGATGTATGAAAAGTCAAAAGAAAATATTATTATTATTATTTTATATAACTTTTTATTTAAAAAACCTAATATAATTTATCTTTTCAAAATGTATTGATTTTCATGGAGATTAAGAAAAAATAGTCTATTTTATAACATTGAGAATTTAAATTTCATTTATAAAATTTACGTTAACTTTAGAACATAAGAAAAGTAAAATATTAAGGTTTATATTTTAAAAAGATATGGACATAGTTTTGTAACAATAAAAAATTGAATAAAGAAAATGAAATGGAGAGAATAAATTTTTAATATAACACTAATTAAAGTAAAAACTTTTATCTTAATTTTCAAGAGAAAAAATAAACATAGAGTATCAAACATGATCACCTTAGCAAGTCAATTTATAAATTAGTATAGAACTTATAAACCCTAGTACTGAGTAGCTGTGTAACTTATATTAATTTTATAAATTAATATGTACTCTCTTTGTCCCCATTTCTTTTATTTTTTGGTACAACTAACTTGGGTAAACGTACATCCATAATATCATTTATGTAATAATCGTCTAATTTCACTCAAAGGTTGTGGAAATTTATATAATTAGCTAACAAATTCACACAAATATTAGTTTTGGTGAACTTGTCTCTCCTTCTCTTGATGGGATTGCAATAGTTATGTCACCTATATGTTTCCAAGTAAATATACAAATTTGGGTCTCTCTGTGTTAGGTGGATTTGACAATACTATTGCATAACAACTTTCATATTTTTACTCAGCTCATCCCAATATTCACTACACTCAATATCTCAAACAAAGGGAAAAATATTGTCAGGTTCTAATTAAGGTTATTTGCAAATATTTTTTTGGAAGAAGAGAGATTCGAACTCATAATCTTTAAGTAGGGGAGATCATACACTAATTAATGAGCCAAATGCTCAAGTACCAATCATTTTTTCTTTTAATTCATTGCCACAACAAACCTTGAATTAATTTTCACCACAAAAAAAAAAAAAACCTTAATGTACTCGTCGATTGAGTTGCGAGTTTAATCCAAATATTCCACAAAAAAGAATATGACATTTGCGTTTGCAGTATGCAAAACTCAGGAATGATGATGACTCAGTTGCCATCCCCATCATAAAGCACCATGCTTGGAGAGAACCTGTAATCTAAGGCTTTAACCTATTCTCTGCAAAACTGAAAGTCTGAAATCTGATCAATTTTGAACTGTCAAGATATATGAAATTAACTTCTGTATATTGAAGGAAACGAATTATGGTATGACAAAAAAAAAAAAGGAAAAAGCAACGATATATACAAACATTTCACATGCACTACATCACTAGAATCCAGATACTGGAACAAGTGAAAATGAATAGCTTCAATGCTTTGCTTGATATTGAAAAAGAAAAGATATAAAAATGAATCAGTTAGCTTAGCAGCCTGCTTGGTGCACACAACAATGATCAATGATAGTGGTACTGGAAATTTGGGCTGTGGGAGTGGGGGAACCCACTTTCACATATCCCTTAAACTAAACAGGTGAAATACAGTGCAGCAAAATTATCAAAGGGTCTCTTCTATTCTTACCATAAATGAACCCAAGAATAGAAGACGAGCAGAACTTCACATGGGAGTCACCCTCACTTACGTCACAAGCTGTGGCTCACAGCCCTTAGAAGACGCAATAAAAATTCTAATAATGTAAGAGAGAGAGAGAGAGAGGGATGGTGAAAAACTTTCAACCATAGAGTTGAGGTCAGAAGCAAAACTAGAGTGAAGGGCCCAACCCCAAGATTTCACAAGGCAAATTATAACATGAAAGGCCATCTACTTTTGTTTTTGATGGTTTTCTCCTCCAGTACATTGAATTGCATTGCTTTTCTGAGAGCAACTAAGCACAAGGTCTCATTCAAGGCCATTGCTGGTCACTTTCCAAAATGCCCTTTCATCATCACCCTTCTCTTTTTCCCATACAAGAAGAAATGGAAGGTTAATGGAATCTCAAAGTGAACATCAAGCACCCCTCTTTGGCATGCCTACCCTCTCTCCTTTTTTCTACTCCTCCAATAGAAATTTAGCTAAGAAAATTATATATATAGCTTGCTTTTAGAGATCTCTACTAAGAAGGAAACAATAATAATAATAATAATAATAATAAAAAGTAGAAAATAAACCTTGCGTTGGGTGATTGTTAAAGGGTCAATTCTCTATCTATAAACGTCCATCTGCTAAAGCAGCACACTTCCCTTTTTTGCACCTCAAAACTGTTGCTCTAATTAAACTATCTTCATCAAAAGAAGGAGAAGAGTTGAATTCAGGAACTTCTCCTCCTTTGTCTTCCTAATTCAATTCCTTGGTTTCCTTACCAGGTTAGAGCCCATAAACCAAAATCTAACGTAACCAATTAGTATAGGTTGTGTTTTGCTTGTTTTTGGTGTCGTCCAAATTGATCAAAGGCTCAAAAGGTAGTTATCTTTGTTTCAAGTTTATCAAATTTTGAGGTTTGCTTGTTTTCCAGCTTTCAACCACGGAGTTTCCTAATCAAGAACCGGAAAGCTCTTCCCAGAAAAAAATGGGAAGAGGTAAAATTGAGATTAAGCGGATCGAGAACACGACTAATCGACAAGTCACCTTCTGCAAGCGCCGCAATGGATTGCTCAAAAAGGCCTATGAACTGTCTGTGCTTTGTGATGCTGAGGTTGCTCTCATAGTCTTCTCCAGCCGTGGCCGTCTCTATGAATATGCTAACAACAGGTTAATTTGCTTCAATTCCTTTCTTCTTCTAATATTATACTAGTATCTTCTATTTCTTTTTCCGTTTGTTCATCAACAAATTGTTTTCCATGATTGGAGTTGTTATGTATGCTGATGGTTATATGTGTGCAGGTTTCTATTAAAGACATCTTTTTTAAGGACTTTTTCCTTTGCAGTAAAACATAAGATTTTTTTGCAGTTGAGAAATTTCTTTTCTTGGGTGTCTTTCAGTAGATTGAGTTCCTCTAACAAAGATTTACATAGTCCTCCTGACTTCTAATTTTTTGTTTGGTTGTTGTACTTGGTTAGCCTTAATTAGGGCTTGTTTCTTTTCTTTTTCTTTTTTTTTTGGGTCCTTCCTTCTCTAGTTCTCTTCTCATCTCTTTGTTTGATAGATATGCAGATCTGAAATGGTGTAACAGTAGCAGGTTTAAGAGCAACAACTAGGGTTGTAATGATATACGCAGATGGGTGAAAGCAGAGCCTCTTTTTCTTACTTCCTCTCGCTCTCTCTCCACATGTCATCTACCACAGATCACAAGGGGGAAAAAAAAAAAGTCTGCTACAGCCTACAAACAAAAACTGTGCCACGCTCTCATTAGCCCATTCCTCATATCTCCCATCTCTTTCAATGATTCTTTGAAAACCCATGTCAGTTCAACAAAACACAAGTAAAGTGAACCCTTAAATAGATTAGTCATTGGTGTTCCTTACGCTTGTCGTCACAAATCTTGCTTCAATCAGCTATCTGTCTGTCTGTCAAAGTTAAGGTAAGGGTCTATTCTGATGTGTGACAAAATCAATCACCCAATCAGATCTTAAGTTAGGGTTTTGCCCAAACGGGTATTTCTCTCAACAAGTCTTTACTTATATTCTGCCTGAAGTTTATAGACTAAAGACTATAGGGTTCCTGGATTCTTTGTCTCTTTCTCTAACAATCTTCTTAGCTTCTTTATGGTAAAAGAAACTGCAAAATTTGAAGATTAGGGTTTTAAAACTGAGACCAGTATCTATTAAATTTTCTTAGAACAAATTAAAAGGAATCCTGGGTTTACTCTATTTTTCTTTACCGTTTTGGGTGCACAAGGCTAGGGTTTCCTTAGTTAAGCTTAGCTGTGCTTGTCTTAGTTATACAATATACGAATCTTTGGTCACGTCAGATAAGATTTTTCAGTTCTTCACTACTGACAAATATTGGTGTCAATGATTCCTTTTATTTGGTTTCTCATTTTTATCTTCTCATTGCTTGCTCTTCTTTTCTTTTCTTTTTTATTCTTTTTCAAATCTCAAACTGTGAAACATACCTTGATCACTTTCTCTAGTTTCTTCAACCCTTGATTTCCACACTTGCTTTTTTTTTTTCTTTCATTTATGCGGTAACATGCTGCTTCAGGTTTACAATGTATGCATTGTCAACATGATCATAAAATCTAATGTGAAGGCCTCAAAATCTTAACTATTTCTTTCTGGTAATCAAAACTATCAGACTACATGACCAATGAATTCTATTGATTTATAGTTATTTTTTTTTTTGGGTTTATATGATTTTATTATTATTATTATTATTGTTCTGACTTAATTAGGGAAAGAGAAAAAGAAAATGAACGGGAAACAAACCAAGGCTTTCATTTTTTGGGAAAAAAAGTTGTTGAGTTTAATGGCTTTATGTGCTTCACCATTTCTATGCCACAAACTCTGAAACAAAGATATAAAAAAGATCTCAACAAAACTCATTCATACAAATTTATGAATATCAACAGAAGTCAGGCATTTCTTGTGTATAAATATATAAGAAAAAGAGAAAAAATATATATAATATCACAAGAGAGAGAGATAAAGTTGAAGTGACGGAGAGGCGGGGGAAGGGAGAAAAAGGGTACGAACCAATGGGGTTCTCTGCACTTTCTTGGAGCGTGCAGCTAGGCTGCTGCCTGCACCTGGTTTTTTCTCTGATTTCAACTCAGTCAGTGAGTTCCCAGGCACCCAAAGTTACAAATTCTTTTCATGCAATTTCATTTTGAAAAAAAGAAACCATATTTTAGTAATACTACTAGTATAAAAACCAAAGATATTTCATAGCATGTTGGGTTTTAGCATTGGTTGATCTGCGTACCAGAGGATTTTTCTGGTCAATACATGTTGTGAAATGGCTTGGTGACACTTTTCATCGACATGAAGTGAAAAGGATTCCAGCCAATCATATTGGGGGATCTTGTGCCAGAGTGGCTGAGGCAACCAATCAATAGCTCGACGAAATTAAGGAAACAGCTAGTTACTATGGGAAACGTGCTGCGTTAGTTTCTGCTGCGGTGGTTGGCCTATCCATTTTCCCAGTATTTTCCCTACCTCTCTTTTCTTTATTTTTTTTTTCTTTAATCGAAAATTTCATAAGATGAACTATGGATAATCTAAACCAAATTATTTTTTACTTCTATTATAATCCTACTACTAAATTTCATTTTTCCTTCTTAAACACTTACAAATCTTATTTCTTTTACCTTTCATATTAATTTTTATTTTTTTATATTAAAAGCTATGAGTTTATCAATGATATGAATTTTTAAATGACTTAAAAGTCAAAATATTTTTCTTAATCTCTGTGTCAAGTCAAAAGTGGATATTTAATTTGAAAGGGAGGGAATAATTAAGATCAAACTTGAACAATATTATTTGTAAGATTGGCAAATGTAAACAATATTATTCATCCTAACTCAGCACTATGCAGACAGAACATAGTTTTGTTTTCCCAAAAGTTGATGGCTTTGATCTAAATATTTGGGTTTGGAAAGTCAAGGATTGTTGTGTGTAGATTTGGTAATTTTAGACACAACACATTAACACGATACGAAAAAACATGTGATTAAATAGATTTGGGTTTAGTCTTAATATATTTCATGTCTAATTGTATATGACACATTTAAGACACGAAAATTTTCGTATCTTAACGTGTCATATACGAGTAATACGTTTAAAACACGTTTAAACATGTTTAATTAATCGTGTTATAGTGTTTAAACGTATAAACGTATTTAGTCCTGTTATCATGTTTAAACATGTATACGTAACACGTTTATCAACTTGTTAAAAATTAATAGTCAAAAATTATTTTAGCTTTACTTAAATAATTTTAAACAATTATTTTAATAAAATTTTTAAATTTTATAAAGATACTAATGTAATTATGCCATGCCCAAGCCCTAATTTTGAATTTTATTTTTTTATATTTGATGTTATTATTATTTTATCTTGTTATAATTGTTTTTATAATTATTGATTTTAAATTTAAATAATAAAATTATATTTAATTATAAATATTTTTATTTAATCGTATTATTAATCATGTCATGTCGTATATTGACATATTTAACAAACGTGTTAATCATGTCGTGTTATATTACATGGTTATTAAACGTATACATATACGTATTTTAGATTTAAGACACGAATATTATTCGTGTTGTATTCATGTTTAACCTTAATGTGTTTCGTGTCTGATTGTATTTGATACGTTTAAGATACGAAAACACGAATTGCTAAGTCTACTTGTGTGTATCTAAAGACATATACAGTGAAAAACATAATATGAAAGTAGAAAGTATTAGTAAAATTATTTGGCATCAGCTCAATAAACACTATTGCACTTTATAACGTACAAAAGGGAGATCAATTTGAAGTTTTCTTTTGATATTTGTCATTAGATAAGGAATATTTAGGCTCTATCTATTTTCTTCTCTACTGCTGCTTCATATCTGTATAACTTTGTTTTTGAAAGTTAAGCTCTTTCATTAATTCACGAAAGGAAGAAATGCTGTGGTGAGTCCTTGACGTCGAGATGTTGTGAAGACATGAAGACATTGTTAAACACACCAATCATAGCAAGGCTAGAAACCCCACTAAGGTGAACACCAATCTTGGCAAGGTTAAAAAATCACACTAAGGTGAATAATGGTCAAAATCTCACTTTGGTTGGCCAAACCAAAGATACTGAAATCTCTTACTCTTCTAAAAAGAGCCTAGAGAATATAAGCACTCTTACTTACTAAAGAAAATATTCTTTATTAATTCTTGATTTGAATGTGTCTAACAATTAATCCAAGAGGGCTTTATATAGCTATTTTTAAGAAGAAAGCTTTCTTACTTTTCTTATGTGGGATTATTATAATTTTTAAATAAATAAATATATAAGAAAATAGTCTAACCTAACTTAATGCGTAAGTAACTTAAATAATATACTCCTTTATCATTCTCCCTAGATTGGAAAAAAATAAAATCGCCTACACTGGTTTTCTTGTCTATATCAAAGATCTTTCACATCTAACACTTCTTTAATAACTCCAATCTCAGTAATTGGAAGGTGTTAAACTTAAGCGTCTATAGTAGATGCAATCCCATCAAATCCATCAAATGGATACAAATTCGAAACATTGAAAATAGGATTGATTTGTAACTTAGGTGGCAATTCAATTAAGTAAGCATTTGAATTGATTTTCTTTAGCACCTTACAAGGTCCAAACTCTTTAGACTTGAGCTTGTGATAAGTACCCTTAAGAAATCTTTCTTGCCTCAAGTGCACAAGTACTTGATCACCTTCCTCAAATTCCAAATGTGATAAGCAAATAACATCACCAACCATTCAAATAATCCATCCAGTGTTTTGAAGGTTGTTTTCCATTCATCTTCACTCTTCATTCTAATTTGATGATATCCACTTTTCAAATCAATCTTTACAAAAACATTGAAACCGACAAGTTGATCAAACATCTCATCTAATCAAGGAATAGGAAAACGATACTTCACTGTGATCTTGTTTATGACACGACTATCCACACATATCCTCCATGAGCTACTGACTTGTGTTTGTACCACCAAGAACTCACTTTGTGCATGATGAACATCAATTTCCTCTATCTCCTCATCATATTCATCATAAACTGGTTCTAATTTTTCTCAATCCAAATAATCCTCCGCATGTAACTTCCTGTGAAAATCAACTACTTCAATCTTGACTTTTCCACCACTTAAATCAAGAGCGTGTAGTAATTGGTCCTTCAATCCAACTCTTGTTGCTTGATTTACAAGTCCATCTTTATCACTGGACCTATTATTGTTAATTTGAGCAGCATCACGTCTTGCGAGTTGCTCTTGTAATTTTTAAACTTGAGGACGTAATTCCTCTACCTCGATCTTGTAAACATCTCTTTGACGATTTTGGCGTCTTGACGACATTTTGTTGTATAGTGATGACAATGTGGTGATGCAGAATAAAAAAAAATGACAGAACTATAAAACAAAAAAAGAAACAGAATTACTCGAACAAGGGGAGTCGAAACTCGATAGGAACCTGAACTATGTAGTGAACAATGATCCTCCTGATCTGATACCAAACTAACGTCGAGATGTTGTGAAGACACCGAGACATTGTAAAACACACCAATCGTGGCGAGGTTAGATACCCTACTAAGGTGAACACCAATCTTGGCAAGGTTAGAAAACCCCACTAAGGTGAATAATGGCCAAAATCCCACTTTGGTTAGTCAAACCAAAGATACTAAAATCTCTTACTCTTCCAAAAAGAGCCTAGAGAAAATAAGCACTGCTCCTTATTAAAGAAAATATTTTTTATTAATTCTCAACTTGAATATGTCTAACAATTAACCCAAGAGGGCTTTATATGACTATTCCTAAGCAGCAAGCTTTCTTACTTTTCTTATATGGGATTATTACAATTTTTAAATAAATAAATATATAAGGAAATAACCTAACTTCCTTTGAGTACAAATAAAGTAAAAGATAACTTAATCTAATCAAAGTTAATGCACAAGTAACCTAAATAATAAAATCTTGTGCAAGTCCTACATTTAGACCATGAGACGCTTCCTAGGATTCATCCTCCAAAAGCTGTACAATTGGTGCCCTCTGTCTTGAAGATTTTCTAACATCAAATTTGCCCCTGTTATAACCATCCCTATGCAGAAGTGTCCCTGACACTGCAAAAATATATACCCAGCAGAGTCCGATTGCTATCACTAACACACAAAATGATGATCCAAAATCAGGAGGCTTCCACGTTGTAGTGCACATGAAACCGATTTCATTAGTTGAATGTTAGACAGTTAGAGGCATCCTTTCTGCAAGGGAACTTTTCATTGTCCAACGGCCTCTAGAAAAAATATATAAATGACTAGAAGTTTTCTTAAGATTGCCCACATAGATATGACAATTACTGCATATTATTTGTTGAGGAAAAGGTTGGTGGAGTAACTTGCTTCTCTGGTTCTGGCGTGTCCATTAATTGGCAAGGACAAGAATGTTTTGTTTCAATTCCTTAAACGTCATTCTCTACAGGTTACTCTTTGGTTGCAACTAGGGTCACTGAGGGGCCGGATCACTTGTCATTATTGTACTTGAACCAGACCTTTCATTTGTGTGCTACTGTATCGAATTCTTTCTGCCCTAATGTCCCTTTTTTCCACTCATTTCCTTAAGAGTCTTGAGATGCAATTCTCTTTGGAAATTTTTATAGTAGTTTTTGAATGCGCTGAGTGATTAAATCTTGGCACTTTTGTTTCACTTCATTTCAGTAAGACATGATTATGAATAACTCATTCTCATCTATTACTTGTCTCATAGCAAGATATTAAGATATCTTAGGTTAAAAGAAAAGTGTTATGTCTAATACACAGTTAATATATGATTTTATATAGTGTCAGTTAACTACGACTCATCACTTTAAGGTTTACATTCATTAATAATGATTTTAAAAATTTTTTTATGAGATTAGGAGTTGTGATTAACTCATACGGTGTAGATTTATAAACTAATGGTGCACCATCAAATACTTGCTGTTACGAAAATTTAATTCATGGCATGAACTTGAGGGAAGTCAAAGATGATGGTTGTTTACACCGAAAAGAGCTATATTTAAATTTGAAAATGAATGGACAAGCATATTCTGGTGTAGACAACTCCTGATCCCAAGGACACGCATGTTCAATTGACACTATTTCTTTCTCATGCTCTTTCTACATGTTTCTTTAGCCTCATGATTATATAATATTCCCCCTTATCTATGACCCGGACTGTTTTGTTTTTTTCAGATGTTGTTCTAAATAAAATACAAAATATCTTGCATCATTTGTATATGGTTTTGTATATATACCCAAAAAAATTGTCTGTTAGGGCCTCATCAATCACATTTGTCTGAAGAATGAATTCAACATCTCAGGCTAATGTATGAATTGCTAATAAGAGAACAAAGATATAGAGATGTGTTGAAATTACCTGGCCTATCGGTCCTGCAGTTGTCTCTTGCCAAGAGAGTGCGAAATTCTTAGGCCTTTTGGCATGACAAGAAAGCCTGATAGATAATCAGTAGCCACCACAAATTTTTCCATTGTGTTGGTACTCTTATTCCATCTTACTATTCTTGTGTAAGAAGCCAGTCTTCCAAAGTTCCACTTGTAAGTCATGAAATGCATGAACAGTGTGCATTAATTCTCAGGTGTTATGTTCATTGGATCCACTATTAGTAGTTTCCTCTTCCAATTCTCTGTATTCTGTTTCTTACATTTAGTTCTTGTCAAATCATGATCAACATTAAAAAAAACGTATTACATTATTACATTATTCATAGGAAAGTACTGTATTCAAATTTTTTAGACTCTGTTTAGTTGATATTTTTACTATTTATATTTTATTTTTTAAAAAATAAATAATAAAAATATCAATCAAATAAAGTTTTAATATTTTTATCAGCGTCATCTATATGCTTCATTTTTTACAATATTTTTCCTATTAGTTTTGGCATAGTAAACACTAAAGGCTGAAGTGTTTATCTAAAAATGTTTTGAAGGTGATTATCTAAAAATAATTCATTATCTAAAGATAGGTTACTTCAGTATTAGTGCTTATGTTAACTTTATCTTCCCAGGGCTCATTTGTTACCAATCAAAGGCTTTTCGCGGCTTTCCATTTTACCACTGAGTGATTCTAAAGCTCTTAGCTATGGCATTCTAAGTTCAGGAACTAGTGTTTTGATTTTTTTTTTTTTTTAAGATAAGATTTAAATTAATTTCCAAGTGAATCTATTGGTGGATTATTGAATTTTATTGAATTGATGAGGTTATATTTTCCCCACGAGCATTTAGTGAAATATGCTTTATTCTTCAAATAGTCCACCTGATTAGAAAAGTGAACCCTTTTAATACTTGACTAGCTTTCTTCTGTTACATATGTGTAACTTCTATGAATAATATCAAGTGCTAGTAAGGTTTTTAAGCATGATGAATGAGATAGTGCTTTTGTGATCAGACAATATAGAACCTCATTCATATAACCTGAGGTACTGTTGATAACTTTGCAGTGTCAGAACAACAATTGACAGATACAAGAAAGCATGTGCAGATGCATCAAACCCAGGATCTGTTGCTGAAGCTAACACTCAGGCAAGTTCGATATAATTTAGCTAATGAAGTAAATTAAAAATGGTCTTTCATTGAACAAACTAATGGCTGAGTTTTTTTCATCAGAAACTCTTAAGATGCTTTCATTTCATCCTTTCTTGTAGTATCTTTTTTACAGCTTATGTATAACCACTTCCTTAGGACCCTTTTCTGCAAAAATATTTCTGCATTATATAGCTTATAAACTAAGAACTGCTCTGTGAAGTTAAATCAACTTACACAACTACAATTAGGAAATAAGAGCAAAAGGATATTACAAGCATGAGTTGTACCTGAATGCTGAAATGATAATGTTCAGAGCTACTTTTTTTTTTGTAGGTGGCCTTAAACAATTCTTGTTATAAGCTTGTGAAAACCGATTGAAAGTTAATTCAATTAACACTTTAAGCAAGCATGTTGCTGTGGGCTTTCTATATGGTGATCAATACAAGTTTATACTTAACAGAAAATTCTTTGTTATGAACAGTCCCTTTATGTATGGAACTTGGAGCATATCACAAACCGAAAGCCATTCAGTTTCATGATTTATGAACCAGAATCTTTCTCATTTACTTCCAAACCCTCAACCCCTAACCACATTATAAGGGAGTTGGCCTCTGAGTAATGACTATTGAGAAGAGCCAATGGACCAACTCAAGGTTTAAAATTACAATAATATTTTAGTAAAAGATATTTTCACCCTATATTCTTTGAATTTCGTCTCACAAATAAAAACAAAAACAAAAGAACTGGAGATGTTTAATGAAAATGTCTATGAATGCTTATGGATATCCATTAAATTGTTATTTATAAAAGATAAAAAGTTTTACATGTGAATAAAATAGAAAAATAATTAAAGAGTTTTATTTAGTTATAAGCTCATGGTCTCATTTAATAGACAAATAGTGAATAATCAAAGAGAAACCATGGTAGAGCCTTTATGAATTGAGTGGAATAATAGATTTTTTAAAATTTTAAGTATATAAATATCTATATTTATATGTGTGTGCGCATGTACGTGTATATAACTATATTTATGTCCACTATTTTAAAATTTTGATCTCATTACTTGAAAATTATAAAAAAAAAAAAGATTATCTAATCTTCTTAACTCCACCTTTAACCGCATATGGTTGTACTAGTTTAAATGGGGATTTAAAAGAATTGCTGTTGTGCAATGGGAAAATCTTGAGAAAACCCCACGCTTCCCATGAAACGAAGCCAATATTATACTTGGCCAATACGCAGCTATAGTTTCCATATATATATATATCAATCTGTTTGCATTTTTTGGCTGATAAAAATTTATAATATATAACTGCCTGAGGCTATTGAGTGTCCTTTTGGCTATTGTATATATAACAGATATTATGCCACAATTGATTATGCTATCCTCACCTATAAGTATAGACATGGAAAGAAAAGAAAGGGAGAGGAAGGTAAGAATCTTAAGGGGTAATTTTTTTTTTTTTTTTTGCTCAAACAAAGTCTATTTTATTAGTAAGAAGATAGCTGCAAAAGTCCCACAGTTCAAATCCTTGAACTGGAACAAAATTTCGCCAATGAGCGCCTAAATCTTAATTGGTAAATTGCCTTCCACTTTTGAAGAGAAATGCAGAAATCATGTTGAGCAGTTATAGCTGGTTGGATGGAAAATTAAGTCACTACTTAAAGAAGCCTTCCTGACAAATCAAGTGATGAATATCAACAAATTCCATCGTGTTTCCTGAAAATACTACTAACATGGTTTTGCAACTCATTCTATGGGGTATTTCCTATCAGCGATTGTGTCTTCAAAATATGTTTCTCGTGTGGTCATCTCAGATTTGTCGTTTAAAACATAGAATGCTTTGAGATGCTGCATCTTGCACTAATATAAAGCATATTTCTGTAATTAAGTGTCTAGCTTCAAGCCCACCTGTTGCATGTTTGGTCAAGCTAAAACTTTGGCGTTGTTAGTCATTTTAATCAGACATGTATTGGGATCCCCATATTCAGGGCTTGCACTAGCAGCTATTAAGTACTTCCCAAGTAGAATTCATTTTGAACTTGTGCTTCTGCATGTGTCCTCACAAGAGTAGTTCCTCTTGAGTCTTAACACTTGACAGTTACTCAGGTATCCCAAAAACTTATGCTTATAGAAGTATAGTAAACCCTTTTTTCTAATGGGATTATCGATTTCGAGTAGTATAACTCTAATGCTTGCTTAACCCTGATACCATCTCTATTTATAAATCACCTCAGTTTTACCAACAAGAAGCCTCCAAACTCCGGCGACAAATTCGCGATGTCCAGAACATGAACAGGTAATATCTAGGTGTATATATTATTTGGTTTTCAAGCTCACTCAAAGATATAGTCCATGGTATTTTTGTTTCCTTTTTCCTGTTCAGTTTCCTTCTTGATACATTCTCTACTGGAAAAGTTTCATCAATGATGTTTCTTCCAGGCATATCCTTGGTGAGGCTCTTAGCACTTTGACTTTTAAGGAACTCAAGAACCTGGAGGGAAGACTAGAGAAAGGAATTAGTAGAATCAGATCCAAAAAGGTTTAGTGCTTCATCCAGGGTGTTGTGGAATATATATTAAAGTCTTGCATCCTTTCCTTGTTCTTTATTTATTATTATTAATTTCATTCAAGAAAATTTCCTTATTCACTGACATTATTAAACTCTACCAGAACGAATTACTATTTGCAGAAATCGAGTTCATGCAAAAGAGGGTAAATTTTCATCCCTTCTTTAATTATCATCATTTTTATTGTTATATATATTCCTGTTAACTCTTGAAGATACTATATCATAATTGATATGAATAATGAAACAAACTCCGTTATTGATTGATGCAAACAAGTAATTTGAGGCAGTTTTTGTTGTGCTCATTTGATCACTTCTTTCAAAGCAGGATGATAACGCCCTTATAGTGGCTTGCAGGTCACTCAAACCTCTACAAACTCAGAAGATTTAGGAATATCAAACACCAACCATTCTGACAGATTAGATTGTTCTCCTTCAGAATCTTTTACCAAAGCAAAAATATAAAAAGAGACGAATATTATAAAATAGTATTTTACAAAGTATGAATAGTACCGAATAGTGTTAACTAGTTGTAAATACAGGGCCAACTTCTGCTTGGGCAGTTAAGATCCATAAGGAAAAACTTTAAAGGTAGTTACTGTGAATTTCAATTTATGCCAAAATTAACCATGAAACTCTTGATAGGGTTGTCTGCAGTACATGCCTGCAACTTAAATCAATTATAACATGACAAGTGGCTTGCTTGCAGATGCTTGTACCAGTGAATCTTTAGGCTCACACACTGTTGTTTCAGTATTTTTAATGAAATTTTATTTTGGCTGAGCAAAAAAAAAAAACATAACAAGTGGCTAAGTCTTTCTGGTTGGTCTTGTAGATGATCCTGCTACTCCTAGGTAATCCGAACTACTTTAACCAGTTATAATGGCTCACTGCTTTGGAGCGAACTTGACATGTTCATGGCTTGGCTTCTCCATGTTCAACCTGTATGCAGATTAGGCTTTGAGTTACTGTGTTAGTGGTAACAAACAATTAAGAATATATTGAAAAAGTAGGTTCTCTGAGTCCTAAAATGGACTTGAACGTCCTTGCCAGACCCAGATTCGCTAGTACATTGAACTCTAATTTGCTTGTGATGCATAGATCAAACGCTCATGGTTCAATCAAAGTCCTCTTCTTATTAACAATTGTAAGTGCATATTTTGTAGGAAGTTGAGCTGCAGAATGATAACATGTACCTGCGAGCAAAGGTATACTCTCTCTCTTGCCCTCTTTCAATCATAAATGGAGGGATTTAGATGTAATCATACCAGTAAATGTCGGATGATGCAGATAGCTGAAAATGAAAGAGCGCAACAACAGCAGCAGCAACAAGCGAACCTGATACAAGGGTCTGTCTTCCAGGCTGTGACTTCACAACCCTATAATCGGAACTTTCTCCCCGTAAACCTCCTGGAACCCAGTAATGATTACTCCAGCCAAGACCAAACTGCTCTCCAACTTGTATAAGGTTCTGTCTTCCATCTACAATTAAATGTTAGACTCTACCACCATTAACCAAGATTACATGTGGCGTATCAGATATGCATTTGCTTAATTACTATGAAACAGAAGGACATACTGGCAGAAGTTATCCAGAAAGTGTTAAGTAAAAAGCAGTGAATTGAATGGAAAGACCATTCACATGTGTATGTAGTCATAGAAGAATTGACATGGTGCAAACCAAAAATGTAGCATTGGCGGAAGTCTGGAACCATACATACCATGCATAGTATGCTATTCAACCATTAACTTTGAAGCATTAAACAGTCTAATGTGTAAGGTTATTGCCTCATGTCTTGCAATTTGTTGTGTTTCATAATAGGTAATTTGATTCTGCATGACAGCACGCATTGGATAAATATTGCTATTTGATCATTCCCATATTCATTACTACAATACATATGAATAGGTACATATTCTGATTCATATTTCTTTTTGGGACTTTTTGGTTGCAGATGACATACAAGAAGGTGGCCAAGTTCTGCCAACTTTATCTCTGCTTAAGCATATAAGCTTGGACGTATGTATAGTTCGTAAACAGTTAAAAACTAGTTGTTATCATGAAACTAAGGAACTTAGATTATCATCAGTACTGGACACCCTTTTTAACTATTTTATTGCGGAAAGGATTATTCTTGTATTATGCTCCCAAACACTAGATAACATGGTTGATTTTTCATCCCTTATCTTCTCCTTCGCTTATTTGTTCTACGAAAACGCTAGATTGAATGCTGTGACATGATTAGTTATTTGATTTGGCATAGACTTGTTCAACTTGCATATATATATATATAGCAAAGCTCCTCTCTGAAACAGCAAATATAAATCAATCACAGTTCAAGGGGAACCAATATCATATGGTTCTCCCCTCTGAATGCGTATATTTGTGTAACAAAAATGCTTGAGGAAGTATTATATCCTGATGTAAGCACATCTTTAACAGATTCATTCATGACATTTATGGATACGCAGTTGACATGAATCATGATATGTTCCTCATGTTAGGTTTATGTTTCATCAAAGTCTCAGATATTCTACTACTAAAAGGAGTCAACTAGAGATTATGAGAACAACCCTTTTCTAATTTATACACATTTATATGTTTTAGAGAGCAAAATTTGATCAAAAAAGAAAAAGAACGATGTTGCGGGTATGCATTGGCAACTCTTCTTCCTGCAAGAGTGTAGGAGAAAAGGAGAATAATGAGATATGGTTAGTGTTCTAACTCTACATCCTCACCCAATTCAGCATTCACTTTCCTTGATTCGAATTAACCATTTCTACGATCAATTAATCTCGCATAAAGTAGACTTTGATTGCTTTAACGCGACTTATAATAACATGGAAGGGAGACATCAAAGGGATTTTACAGTGAAATAACACTATTTTTACCCAAAATTTTCAAATTCTGTGCTTGCTGTTTATGGTCTGTATGTTGCAAATCTGCTGCTGTAGTAGTGTCTGCCCATGGTTACCAGACTTTTAAATCCAACCCAATTAGTAAAAGAAAGGAATACTGACTTTTGCTTCCACAAATAAATTCTTTTATTATTATTATTATTATTATTATTATACTCGACCAAGCCATTAAAATATATTTTTTTTGTTTGATTAAGAACTTAATTTAGATGAAAACTGTTAAAAGTGAACTAATTTTTTCACATCATCATTTATGGGACCATTATTGTTGCCATGTCAACATTCGCATGAAAAAATATGAAAATTTATATTAACTCAAGACTTACATTACATACCACACTAGTTTACCCAGCATGTAACATTTGCATTTTATAGAGTTTTACCTTTATCGCATAATATCATGTAAATATTGACATAACAGAAATAAAGTCTACACAGATATTAATATAACAAAGATATCAAGTTTCTATATAAAAAATAACTCAATTAAACATAACTAAATACTACTACTTTGAGGTAAAATTGGGTGCAAATGAAGAATATAAAATTATTTGAGAAATTTGAAAAAGTACAAACGTTTTTAAGTATTTTAATAAAGAAAAAACATATATTACTCTTTCCTACTAAGCGTGGCTTATTGATGCAATTCTATGCAATTCTCTCCGACTATAATATATAACCTTAAATTTTTAAGGGGTACATCTAATCTAAAATCAATTTATAATAAGTGAAAAGACTTTTATTATATTTAAATTTACAAAATATCTCTCATTTAACCAATGTGATAAATGGAGAAACTCTTATTATATTTAAGTTTTCAAAATACCTCTAATTTAACTTATGTGAATTTTTTTTATCATTTTAATACTCTCCTTTATGCGTTCGGAGATACCATGTTGAATTTTAAAACGTGCATTTAACCTAATACCAATTGAAAATATATAAATGAAAATATCTTTGCTATATTTAATTCTCATACTCCTAATTTAATTGATATACATTCTTTAAAAATTTGATATAAATTTTTTTTTACCGCTACGATATATTCAATGAGAAGAAAAACATCCGTGCTCTATGGTAAAAAATACCCTTTGTTGATCAAATAAAGAAATAATATGATATGAGACAGGAATAAGAACACAATAAGTGTGTTTCACTAATGAGATAAAGTAATTTCAGTTAACTGACTAAAGTGATTTACAATGTTGTTGAAAAGCTACATTGATATAATCAATTATATATCCTTAAGGTTGACGACCTTACAACATCGTATATAAAGAAGTACCTTCCTCTATTTTGTATTATGGACATGAAAGTTACCAATGTCGTACTATGCACCGTATGGGCAGAGACTGAAGCCAAAACCTTCTTCCCTCTGCTTCCATACTGTTACCGCTGGTTTGGTTCCCGAATGAGTGTGGATGAGAGAGAACTTCGTCCTCCTACCCCAAAATTCTACATTTCCTAATAAAGCTGTTTGAGAAATTTACATGTCTATTCCAAAGGCTTCGTACCTCCGGAGACCCAATCTCAAGCCATGGCTTTGCAGGGCCAGTGAAATGCAAAACAGCAGCAGCCTCCAATATCTCTCCGTGAGCAGACGGGGATCGATAGCCTAACCCAGCCACATGCCATAAAGGATCAATAGGATGCACATGACCCTCAAAAGCAAGTAAGGCTGGTGGAAGCACACCCGGTTGCCATAGCGTCAACCCAGAATTGAGACTCTGTAAAATGATAAAATATAGGATTGCAGCAACAAAAAGGAATTAATTTTATAACTAAGATCATTATGAAGCAATGAAAGCAAAAAAAAAAAAGTAAAAATAGATTTTCAATTTTCATTAGCTAGCGCCAGGAGACTCACAGCTACATTTAAATATGGGGTTTGTCAAGGATACAAATGTTCTGCAATTAAACTAATACACATAAAACTAAGACTCCAAGAGTATCATGCGCCTTGTACCACGCACTATGAAAAATGTCCTATGCTTTCTAGGGAACATTTCATGGCACACTGCCTAGCAGCAGGTCTCAAAATGGATAAGTAAATATCATTATACATTGAAGCGTGTAAATAACAAAACTAAACAATACCTACAGTTTCCTTTCACTTAATTTTACGCTTTTAGTAGTTCCACAATCAAATGAACACCGATAGAAACTAATACTTTTCCTTATCCACATCATTAGGTGATGGTTGCAAATTAAATGGACATTAAAGCAAACATTATTTGCCAAAATAGCAGAATCAGTTGCAGACAATTTACTTACAAGTTTCAACCATTTATGATAAGATGTTGTGATGTTGGTCCTCCTCCATGCTTCAAGATCGAAGATATTCATTCCAGAAAGCCATGCACAACGATCTTGATCAAGGTTGGATGAAATTATTGGTTGTGAGAAATTCAAGTAGTCCTTGTATTTCCTTCCTGGACAACAGTTGTCTCCACACCATGAGTCAACAACTGCACCAACAACTTTCCCACTGAGATCCAATGTCCACAGAGATGATATGTCATGTTGTACAACAACATCATCATCCAAGAATACTATCTTGTTGAGATCTGGAAACAGCTGTGTAACCCATGAAAGTTAGAACATATCAATGCCCACTGAAATTTAAGGTTCAAAATAACACTTATCAGAAAATTCAATGCAAACTTTAGAGTAATTACTTCAGGGATATAAATGCGAAGATGATTCATAAGGGAGAGGCAGCTAGGGCTTAAAGCCTCCAAACAACTTTTATGCTCTCCTTCATATTCAAAGTCTTCTTCTTCCAGATTGTTGTAGTAATGACTCCAAATCAAGCGATGAATTTCCAACATCTGCTTAACTCCGACATTCACCTCCTGAGACCAATCATATTGATGTAATCCCTTGACTTCCACTGCTGCTGATTCGACAGAGTTTATTGCAAACCATGCATGCATCGGGGTGTAAGTTTTCTTGTCTGTTACTATGTGAAACACCAATTTTTCAGGATTTGCTGCATTTTCAACTGTAGAAGAGATAACAACAGAGGCAGCCAGGACATTATCGGTCAGAAGCACAACGTGGTAAAAGGATGTGTCAGCGAGACGAGAAACATGTTCAGGTGAAGGTAAACGAGAGCGGGCTATTGCATTTACAGCATACTCTTCTGCCAGTTTCAGGCAAAGGCAATGCAGGCTCTTCGGGACACCACGTGAAGCTAAATACCAGTACATTAACTCACGCTTCTTGGCTGACTGGACCTTCTGCTCCATACCTAATAGCTGGAAATGAAAAATGAAAATACTTCGATTTATTAGAGGACTAGCCCTTCATATGATACAGCTGATATAAGTATTGTAAATTACATTTAAACAAATGACTCAAAATATATAATTTATCAATGACATCAATTCCCTCATTTCAGTTCTTTCCACTCATTGTAACCATAAGCACTCATTTCATACATCTGCATAAGCACATAAAATCTGTGAACACATCCACAGATACAGTTTAGTTAGTAACATCAAACCAGAAAGCAATATTGATAAGATAAAATAAATGCTTATTGCTTGTCCAAAAAATCATGAACACTTGGGCATCTCCATCATGATTCAGAGGAATAAAAGGAGAAATTGCAGTCACTACTGTTTCTAACAAATTGATATTTCAGAAGAAAAAGTAAAATGCCAAAGCACAAGAGACAATTCTTCCTTTCAGAATATACCCTCAAGCGAGAACCTCATCCATGTTCCTTTGCCATGTTACAACAGTCTTAGATAGTTAGTTTGTGCAGCAAACCTGTGACTTCCTGTTGGAAAGAAAAATCCAGCTTTGAGCTCACTGAAGCATAAGAACACAGCTCATATATACCTTGGAGACCACTTAAAGACCAATTGATGCCAATGGCTCGACTCAGGTAGTCTGATCTGGCACTCTTAGCAAGATAGTGAATAGTGCAGAAGAGTGGAAGTTATACTCTCAGTGCAGTGGATAGTACGGAAGTGGGGTTACACAAGGGAGAGGGATGATGGTGTTGAATGCTCAGAGATCAAACATGGAAGGAGAGATAGTTAATGTTCACATACAAGCGTTATCCCACATGAATACATGATGGAAATAACAAAAGACTAAACGGCTTGACATATAAATACATGCCCATCACTTGACAACTTAAAATTTTGGGCAAGCATAGTGCTCTATCCAGTATACATCAAGGGAATACTCCCAGAAGGTTTTCTCCCCAAAAATTTGGGACTGCTAATATTTGTCAAAAACAATTGAAAATAAATGACAAGGAGAAGATGTAGGAGCTGAAGAATGTTTTCTAAGTTTTTAGAATATTAAATTTTTTGTGTTTTTTTCTCTTAAGTGAAGATTTTCTTATATATGATTTCATCATTTATTATTTTCCATCTTTTAAGATAAGAGAAAGTGGAACACACTAAGGGCAACTTTAGTATGTAATTTGAGGAAAATAAAGTCAAAATAATGTAAAACATAGTCAAATCCAGACAAACACATAAAATTTTCAATGTTAATAACTTCAGATCACACTAGATAATCTACAAAGCAACCTCAAGATATTATGTCAATGATACAATGAGGTTCTGTGACTTTACCCTTGCATACTGGTACCTACTTTATGTGCATGTCACTGAAGGCACCTGGAAGAAATCTAAGATTATATAAGACCTTCAGCCAGCGTTAAGTTTTCTCCCTACATTAATATTGTTGTCTATAGTTGTACAAAAATATATATATATATATATATTATTGTCTATAAGCTTCTCAAGGATGCATTTTGTGTCCACTCAACAACTTAACACAGAGAAGTAGGTATAACAGAAGCCACTAAATTTAACTCAAGAATATGTAAATTTAAGGGTAAAACAGTTAAGAGACAAAAAAAAGTCAAAGCATGAAACAAAAATATGTCTAGCTGCATGGCACCATATAAAAAATTTCACTCTCTTCTTACTGAATATAAATGCAGGTGTTCATAGAAGGTATGCTTCTTTTATTATTTTCTCTTCTACATGCTTGTTAGACACCAATAATCAAAATTCCCTGGTAATTCATGAGTAAAAACACAAACAATTAATGGTATAATAGAAACTTAAAAAGAAATTGGCATACTGGTAAACACATTCACTCAAATCCTTAATAATATTAGCCCATGCAGGAAAGTAAAATAAGCTGAGACAATATCTCAAACTAATAGAAAGATTCAAGGAAAATTGTATGCAATCATCTTTGATGGATTGCCAGCAACAGATAGGATCAAGCAAGTTTGCAGCTATTTCAGAACTCCAAGACACAAGTACATGGACCAAAAATATAAATGCGGCTTGCTTGAAAGGTCATCCACTTTCAGGTCAAACACCTTAGAACATGTGGTCGTACAACCTTTCTCATGTTGACAAAAGTCAACAGAGGCAACTAAACAGCCACAGCAAGTATAAGAAATTGTTAGAATAAAACAATCTGATGCCATGGAAGAAGTTAATCTAATGTAAGTTTTTATAATGGTAAATTTTGACACTGTTGACTAATACCAAAAAGAAAAGTTTCATCATCAGTACCCTTTAGAAACCTTTTAAACCCAACATGAACTCAGCCATTTGGCACAATGGGAAAATCCAACTTGCTGGTTGAAATAATACGAAAAGGCTTCCAAATAATACAAACTTTCTAGTATTGAAATATACTTGTCAATTTCTAACAAGCTAGCAAGATACACATGAACTTTACAGATACAGAGAATCTTAGAACAAATCAAACTGCTAACGAAAAGCAAGTATGTTTATGCACAAGAAATCAGAACCATCAAAAGCATTAGTAATTGACATTAAATTTTATATATATATATATATGGTTAGTATGCAATATTATGTTCCATATATAACATAACCAAAAATATAACCATATATAACCCCCCAAAGCAATTTTATATTCATTAACTATGAAATAGAATGCAATATTCATGTTGAAAAGGTTACTTAACACCCTTAGATCAGAGAAATCTATAAACATTACTTCAAGAATAAAAAATAGTCTGTAGTTATTTTTATACAAATCCATAATTGAGTGTAGTAAATTGCTGGTTTAAATTAGAGAAGAGGAAAAGCTGGTAGTAGTATCAAAAGGATCCTCAACCATGTGCATCCATTCTATGATTCGGTATATATTGCCAGCTTGCGTAGGAAATGAAACAGCAGCATCAGGTGCAACACATTGGGCTAAAGAAGCTAGAGAAGAGTTGTTAGGAGAAACTATGTATCTAGTTCATATGTAGAAGTCAGTCAATATGCAGGTTTTAAAGAGAAAAAGATGATTTGGTAGTACTACTGTACTGGGAATAAGACACAATAATTATCTATATTCAAACAATTAGGTATTGTTGACAAACTATTTACAGAAAGTTGTTTCAATCTTCATTATTTGTCTATATTGATTTTGTCGCATCAAGTTCTTGCCTTGATCTTTGCCCGAAAATAACAACATTTATATCTTGAAACTGATCCACAGGAACTCCAAATAGCTCTCCAAAAGAAAAACAAAAATAAAAACAAAACAAGGACAAAGATATGAAACATAAAACACTAAAAACCAAAAGCAATTTGCTTAAATAGCATTGGCTACTAGTGGACAAAATGCAACATCATCATTCAGTTTTTACCAATTTGGTGTTTTTTAAGGTTCAAATGAGATGGTCCTCACATGGCCCTAATCAAAATAACATTGATGATAAATTCATGGAAAAGATGCTTTAGCTACTTTCATACATCATCAACACTCAAATATGAAATGGCTAATGCATGTCTGAAATTTATTTCACCATATCAGCAAAAATTCTGCCAAATGAATGAGAAAGAATATTTGGTGAAACTCCAAAATGTTATCTGATCTTCAATGACAAAAGACATCTTAATGTTTGAACAAACACCCAAAAAAGACATAGGTCAAGATAAAATCACCTAAAACATCCGAAATCCAAACCAAGCACAACCCTCCATCTTTAAGCACACCCAATACTCTCTTTCAAGTTTCATCCATTTTAAGTCACAATGCCTACACCATATCTACTAACAAAATGATATCAGATATTAACTTAAAGAGAACCACTGATTTGGTCTCACATTATAGTAGTGGTTTCTTTCACTTTTCTAAAGGAGTAGAACTAATAATTCTGATTGCCTACATTTTCCATTTTTCATTCCCCTTTCTCTTGAAGAAAGCTAATACTTCCTCTTCCTTTATCTATTTTCATTTAAACTGTGATATTTACAACTAAAGTCACATAAGACTTAACCACGTAGTGAGTGATTATAGTCTATATTCGGTAACGTAAGAATCTTAAAAATTCCTCACACATTTTTCACAGGTAGAGAGTGAAAAGGCCTTAAATAAAAAGTAGGGGGTGAAATAAACCTAGCTTTGATTCATTAAATTAAAAATAAAAACATAAAATCAGGCCAATGAAAATTCAAATTACTGCGTAGAATGTTTGAGTTACATACATCTTTATACAAAATAAATGAATTATCATTTCAAACCATTTGGGTTGGCAGAATTGGACCACAGTTTCTTTAGAAAAAAACAATTATCCCATCATCAGTGAAGGACACAAGTTGATACTACTGACTAAAAGCGCAGAAAAGTAAATGCAAGTAATAGTAAAAGGTATCGTATAAAGACAAGGATAAAAATGGAGCGAAAGTAATGTACCATTGCCTTTGTCTTGAAAGCAAAGGCCTTGATGTCTTGTTGTTTTGAAGTCATCTCCTCCACAAGCTGGTCGAATGAGTCCAGTGAACCCTCTATTCCCCCTTCAACACCGTTGCCATCTTTCAACTCCATTAGTGCCCTTGTCAGTTCTTCTCTGAGTTTCTTTATGGTACATGCATGATCATGACAAAAAAAAACCATGCAACCCAATTAGATATGGTCAACTAGACAAGTCTTTCAAAGCGTTGATTTCACCAAACCGTGTTGACGTATACGATGACTAAAGGTGATGACAATGTGTTATGTCAGCAGTGAGATGTTGTCAGGAATTTTTTTGACTACTTCCACGCTAAGTTGGACAGTTGTTGGTAGGTTACATTGAGAACGTAGTGGAAGCATCAAAAAGAGCATTGACAGCAGAAACATTGTCGTACAAGTGGACTACATAATATGATGGTAGGACAACTGGCCACGTGTCGAAGAAAGCAACTGATGGAATGCGCTTATCCTGATCGAAATGCCATCCCCATTATAGATTTTCCAAAATATATCTAAAATCCAATGAGAGGCCCTAGATTTAAAAAGGCTGCAGAGTAGATATATTATCTTCTTTTCTAGTATCTTTTGGTTTGAGTGCCCGGGATACATAGAAATTCGGTTGAAATATGCCTTAAAATAAATTTAACAGATAAAGACTATACCCCCACCATTTGCACATTTGTTTACACCCTTTTTAATATATTTTCATTTCGGATGATAACAGATATATATTTCTCAATGTCCCCACTGTCTCATGCTTTACGATGTGCAATGTGGGCACAGAAGGCGTACAAGAAGAAGAAAAACTTTAAAATAATGAACAGATGACCTGATTTTTCTTAGACTCGAAAGTTGAAAACTTTTGGACAATAGTACCATAATTCAAACACTTTTCATTTCTTTTTCTTACACCAGACCCTGATACTCTCTTACATAAGAAAGAAAGATTATTTACCGTATCCACACTCAGTTAAGCAAGTTAAATGAATAATTGAATACCCTTTCAAGAACAGAAAATAAATAAATAAAAAGATGAATTTAATTTCTTTTTAAAATGAAAATTGGGTAATTTTTGAAATTGCAAAGTGGGTAGTGAGCAACTTGTATGCACACCGAAATAAGAAGGCGAGGTAACGTGTCAGGATCAACATGACAGATATCTGCCAGGATTTTGCAAACGAAATGAATTTCATTTGAATTTTATCCCAAAACTGAACGGAATTAAAACCTGAGTTTGGTTGGGAAAGGCAACCCGACAGAAAGGAATCTAAAAAGGAAAAAATAATAAAAAAAAAAAAAGATAAAAGTCGATCCGTATTATCCCAGACAACGACAACAAAATGTTCCCCAATACCGGAAGCCACAAAGCCCACCCAATTACAATCTTGCCCCCACCCCCCATACTACACGTGGCAATCTAGTACGACAAGTTGCTGGTACAGCCTAGCATGACTGTTTTCTTTTCTGTATTATTATTATTTGTCAAAAATAAAAATATTATCCGGAAAATAAAAATCCATTTAGTAAACAAATAAAAGTTTTATAATTTATATATTAATACTAACCTGAGATGTGTCACCCCCACTGAAAAGCCTCCAACCTATACAATCTGCAAATGCCATTAAAATCAAGCTGAGTCACAATAAAAACATAGCCCAGGCAGTGTGAATAAATGTACGCAGCTCAATTGGTCCCTTTTTCATAAACTAACAAATTCATTTTAAAAGTCATTAAATACAGTACGAATTGAAACAAATGTATAACACCATAGCACGGCTTCCGTCAAAAAATAAAGAACTTTTTTTTGTTCCAAATACAAACCAAAAATAGTAAGATTCAGTTAAAACGAATTGGAGCAAGCAAAAAATAGGCAATTACCGATAGGGGAAGAACAAGACGAAGAAGAAGCAGATTCAAGAACCAAGAAGGCAATTCTAACGAAAAGGAAAGGCAAAACGATCCCCAAAACCAACACCACCGGCAACACTGTCCGGCTCGATAGCCGTCCACGCGCCGCCGCAGCCCCCGTAAGTGCCACCGTCGCTCCCTTGCCTCCTCCTCCACCTCCAGTCGAGTTCGATATTGTAACCCTCTTTATCCCTGTTGTTGATATGTAGAACTTCATTATTTTCCTTCACTTTCCGTCACTTTTCTCCCCTTTGACCTCACTTCCATTTAACCAAACAAGATCCACTCGATCATTGCCGAAGATTGGCATTGGAATCTCGAGAAGAAGGAAGATTTTAGTTAAAACTTTTACGAAGGGAAACCCCAATAGAAAAAAAGATCAAAATTTGATCAAGGAACAAAAAAGAAGGATTGGCCGCATTATTTATACCAATCTGGTAGTACTAACTAGTGAAAAAGTCACGAGCTGATTCCTGTATTGTTAGGCTTCGAAAACCAAAAAAGATTTTGAATAATATTAAAACTTTTTTGGATTTTCGAAAGAGCAAAAAAATTAAAATTAAAAAAAAAAGGATTAAGAAGCAAAAAGCCAAAACTGAAGCCGCGTTCAAA
The DNA here is from genome assembly GCF_000208745.1 of Theobroma cacao. Taxonomy (NCBI): domain Eukaryota; kingdom Viridiplantae; phylum Streptophyta; class Magnoliopsida; order Malvales; family Malvaceae; genus Theobroma; species Theobroma cacao. The sequence continues at coordinate 9,657,549 of NC_030850.1, forward strand.
GCCGCGGGAAATACTACTGATAGATTGCAATTATAATTAGTACAGACAACAGAGTGGTGTGAGTATGACTGTGAACCATTTTCATGGGAGTTTTTCAGTATGGGGCTCCGTTCTAGGGTTGAATTACGAATATGGCCTTCACTTTTTACCTATTCTCACCGACAGACCGAGAATCAGGGACAGGGGTAGAGTGTGGTGTCCTTCTTTTGCGATTTAAAGGGGTGATGAGGTTACCGTGAGGGCAACCTCATAATTTTGTTATGCACCTCCAGCATGATTTTTTGCTTTTTTTTTTTTTTTTTTTTTAAAAAATTTTGCTAAAGGAAGGAAGGAAGGAAGGTACGGTAAGATGTTAGTCAACACAGTGGACGGTATGAACAAACAGACTTCTGATTTTTTTAAAAAAAAGATTGAGATTTTGTTGATAATACATTTGACTATAAAGTTACTTGATTAGAATGTTAATCGAATTTCCCATTACATTATTAAATATATGCACACTGGTTTTCAAATGCTTCCACATACCAAGGGCTTGTACAAGGAAATAAACGACTTTTTTTTTTTAACACATATCATACTAGAATAGTTAAAAAGAGAGGGTCAAATTTTTTAATGATATAGTATATTAAAGACATAATATTTTAAAGGATTTTTGAATTATTTAAAAAAATTTTAAATAAATATTTATTTTTTACATTCAATTAAATTTTTATATTTTTATTTTAAATTAAATATATTTTATAATTAACAATTGATTAACTGTCACTAATGAAAATCATATTTTTCATTTTATATCATTTTACAACACTTAATAAATGTCTATTTGAATATATATACACGTTATGAGAAAAATTCTTATTTTTTATATTATCTTAATTAATGATTTTGAAAATAATTTTTTTATAATATATATATATATACACATTCAAAGAAAGTTCGTAAAATAAAATTATAATAAGACGTGTGCTTGTTTGAAAAACTCTTGATAACAAAACGGCATTAGTCATTAGTCAATGCAATGAAAAGCATGATCAAATTGACTATAGAATAGAGTATTTTCTTTTGGGATCTGATTTTATTGACTATAAAACTCATAGTTTTTTAAAAAGCTAAAATAATAACTAATAAATTATTTCGTGCACTGAAAACTTATAAATGAATCCAATCAACGGGTACTTATATACATTGACTAAGATTAATTAAAATATTATTTATTTTGCAGATCTTCTTTGCCATGAAATTTGATGTTTACATTATATTGAACAGTCCTTTGGGTTTTTTTTATATAAACTATGGGCTTACACGTTTTTGCTGTTCATTTATATGAATGACAATCGTTACAAACTATTTATCTTTTACTGTCAAAAGGAACTATATTTTTATGCAATTTCATTTGTCAATTCATTTGAATTTGGCATACTTTTGCTATAAATGTATATTTCTTAATAAGGGGTTCTCTTTATTACTTTTATCTTTAACTTAATTATAATTAACCTATGTAATGTTAATTGCAACGACCTTCAAGACAAAGTCATGGTTGGTGCCCTTGCTTATTATACTTGTTAGTATTGGTTTTATATTTATTTGGTTAATGACTTGTCTTCAGCTTATGTGTGCTCCTTGCCCTTATGACAACAAGTTTATCACGAAAGAAAAGTTTAAGTACCTAGGAGAAGCTACCATCTCGGCCTCACCATTGAACCCGTGACACTGACACTGCATTTATTAACTTTAAATTAGCAACAAAATATTTCCAACATCTTGCAGGAATAAGTCATAACATCACCCAACCTGTCTGTATAGAAAATGCAGCCTGCCTTAGTTTCACACTTCATAAATCAATCTTTTCCTTTTACATTCCAACTTATCATTTAATTCGGAGCACTTGTCTTCTTCTCTTTATTATTATTTAAAAAGGTGTTGCCATTTTTTCCCCCACACCATCTGCTGAAGTGCTTTAGTAGACAATTAGCAAGGCCAGCCATGTTTCGCCATGTGCCCATGTTGTTGATAAACTTGGGGAGTTAATTTTGCACTGAGTCATTATTTCTTCGCTAATTAATAAGGCTAAAAGTATAATGTCTTTGTGTAGATTTGTTTTCAATAAGGTTAGGCATTTTGCTTTTGACTAATTTTGTACGCTTGAGGAAGTAAAAAACAGGCAACGTTTTAAGCCTAAAGCTTTTTACTAGGGAAAGAGATTTCAAAGTCAGAAGACACAATGGGGCCTTGGAAAAATGGTGCACTCAAATGAATTCACACAAGCATAGAAAAACAAGAATTCCATGAGCCAAGGGTCCTACTACAAGTTCATAAGAGCAGCCGCAAGTGAGCCCTGCAAAGGCCAAAGGTCGTGGTCCCTTTAACCCCACTCTCGAATCATGCATTTTTTTGCAGTCAACAATCCATTAAAAACGATGAACATTGGATAAAAGAAGGAGATATTCAAAACCTACATTTTCATAGCTTATGCCAAAAATTAAACAACGTATAGTTCATGTGGTTAGGCAGTACTTAATGATGGGCTTTTTGTCTAATATTATTGGTTTTTTTTAACTTTCTTTCACTAAAATATTGATTTCAAAGATGATTTCTTTTAGGGAATGATTAGGTCATCCTGTCTTTCATTACAAAAGCACTAATTAAAGCAAAAGGATGAATCTTCGCGTTACTTTAGCGGCCAAGGTCAAAAGGCACCACTACATTTGGAAACTATAACTTCACGATTAAGAAATCATAAAATATATTTTTTCTATTTTATTTTAACATTTTTATCTTACTTATTAATACATTCAATTAATGCAGTGATAATTATTTTTTAACATATATCCAACTCCAACATCTTAAATTACAATTCAAAAATTTACGTATGAAATTATAACTCTATTTCTAAAAATAAATCTAACACTGTATATATAATTAATGGAGCAAAAATAGCATTGCCTAAAAGATTAAGAGTAAGGATCAAATGTTGAGTACTCAAACATAATAAGGTGGCTATAAAGCAATTTGAGATTTAACCTAAATTTTGCATGGATTTGTTTTATCTCATGATTTGCAAGATAAGTTTCAAGATGAGACATGTTATTAATTGAGTAATGATTTTATAAGTTTATAGAAGTTCTTTTGAATAAAATAATAAAATAATTCAAACTTTGACATCGTAATTATTTTATATATATATTTTTTAAAAAAAGTTAATATTTAAGATTCAAATTCTTTCTCTCATTTTAAACTATCTTGTAAAAAAAAAATCCCAAAAAATTAGAGCAAATATGCATTAAGATCTTGTAATTATACCGACATACCAATTAGCTCAATTAGTAAGATCATTTGTCTTGACATAAGTGATCTTAGATTCCAAATTTAATGACGACTTGTCTTGAACGCTATCTGCTACAAAAGTAAATTCTCAATATTATATTTTAGCTTCGTTATAAAGCAATCTATATATCTTGAATTTTATAAGGCAAATAAAAAATATATCATAATAATATTTATCTTATGCATTTAAGTATTTAACTCAATTATATAATTCGTATATTTCTAACTCAAAGAGTTAACTTTTAATTCCTTCACTTTCAAAAATTATATCTTATTAGAAAAAAAACATTTATCTTTATCTTTTATCTTCAATATATATTTATTTATTTATTTATTTATTTATTTGTGACCTTTCTTGCTTGAGTTAAAAATTGAAAGAAAAATGTAAAAAATTAACAAAATGTTTAATGGTCTATCATAATCTTGGAAGCAACAAATGAAAAGTACAAACGATGTATCAAAGTCAAGGCTGAATTAATTGCAGCAAATCTTAAGGGTCGGGTATTCCTGGACGGTTTATGGCTTTAATATTGGAAAAAAAATAAGATGGACATAAAATTAACTCGAAATTTTATGCCTAAGATTTGTAGAAATAAGTTGTTGAATTTAATGATTAATTTTTGAAAATGTTAATTTTTTACATAAAATTATTAAAATAAAATAAAATAAAATTAATTTTACAGTTATATAAACTTGTTTTTGCTAAGTAAATAAATAAAACAAGAAAGTAAGAAAGGAAAAGATGTGATGGCATTGGAAAGAGGAGGATGTGGGCGTGATGTGGGGGTGCCTACAAAAGTAAGCTCGTTTTTCGTCTTTGTACTAATTTGTGGGCTCAAACACTGGCCTGATAACATGCAATCCTGCAGTATGGGGCCATTTTCCCTTCCGGATTGTTGGGTGATTCACACACTTGTCACAAAATCTAAGCTTCTTAAAGTCGCATCACATGACCAAATTACTTTTATTTTTTTGGTGTATGTCTGCTCAAACTTAAATGCAGATTTTCTGCTTTGAATGAATATTGTGACTGATTGTTACTTCAATAATTTGTTGACTTGGGAGTAGAATGGGTTCAATAATTCGAATGCTATATTAGCACATATTCAGTGAAACCGATTATCGTTTTAAAGAAATTATAAATTTCAATTTTATTCATATTTGCCGACAAACAAATACTTTTGCAAATTCACTTGTCAAATTTAGAATTGATAAGAGTCCAGATGTGTTTTTCACATGGTGATATGAGGCGGCGAATTTGGATGAGTTAGTATTTTTTTTTCTTATGGTGCTTGTTAAATATTTGTTTTGGTTTTATGTGAAATTCAAACATGATTATCTCTAAGATGACTCGATTATGTATCACTTCCTAATATATGAATTGAGAAAAAAAATATTTATTAAAAATATATTCGTAAGAAAATTCAATGGTTTATTTAATATTTTAGCCTTTAGTGAATAAAGAAAGGCACTTATACATGTCACAACCCCCGGATTAAAGGCGCATGAGGAGGACCAGGGGCAAGGACGGCCCAATAAGTTTAAAGGTTTAAAACGAAATATTTAAATGAGATTTTTTTTAATTGAAATTAAAAAAATATTAAAATTTTATTCTTCTAATTTTTTTGAGATGCAAAATTTTTAATTAAACTTTTATAATCAAGTTTTTCTAATATTTTTTTTTCAATTGATAATATAACCAATTCATTTAATCTTTCTTGAAATATTATTGATCTTAAATAAGATTTTATTAATTTTAGTTTTGAAAAACTTTTTTCTCCTTAAACAACACTTATTGAAATTATTAACATTATTCTAAAAGAAATATATACATTTGGAAAAAAATCGAATCTTCTTATATAATTAAGTATGTCAATTGGACTATTTTTTTCTTGTATATTTTTTTAAAAAATTTTTAATTCTAAAAATAAAGCGAAACCATTAATGTCAGAATAGTTGTTATATTTTAAGGAACATTCAATATTAAGGTAATATTCTTTCAAATGAGGCTCACAGCTTTATGAAGATAATAAAAGAACAGGTTTGTTGTGTATTTTTTAAAGAAAAATTGAAATTAAAGAAAGAAAAAGTAAATGAGAAATGAAGATTTTTCAAAAGTAGTTATTATACATTGAAAAAAATAATTGGTTTTATATATAGAAAAAAAATAGCTGTTAGAAATCATTAAATGCGTTAATTGGAAATAAGAGAAATAAATGAGAAAAAAATAGTTGTTGGAGATGATTAAATATATATAACTGTTAGTTTATTGAAAATGAGAGAATATAGTTGAGAATTAATAACAATCTAGAAATAAGAGAATAATAAAAAATTGAGATTTATTAGGCACATAATTAAAAAAGTGAAAGAACAAATAATTTTATTAATTATTAATTATTTTTATATTTTTTTAATTTTTATATATTTTTAATATAATTAATTATATTATAATTATTATAAAATTATAAATTTTTTAAAAAATTGAGACCCCCTCAAATTGGGGCCTAAAGCCCTTGCTTGGGTGGCTTCACCCAAGGGCCGGCCCTGACCAGGGGCGCACATCAAGTTCGTGCATGAGGCAATGGAGGCCCTGGAAAACCGCTTACGCATCGAGCCATAACGAGGGGAAAACCTCCTTTCAAGTTACTTAAGAGGCAAAAGCATTTTGCCTAGGAGCCTAGGCAAGTTAGTACGTGTTGAACATGTGGTGTTATTTTATATTGTTATGGTACAAAAAGAGATTAGTGTTTTCAATAAATAAACTCATTATGAACTTGATGCAAGAAAGAAAAAAAGAGTGAACTTAGGCACATACAAATTCGGACTAAACCTTTAGAAAATGCCAGATGCTCCCCCTACGGATGCGTGAAAATATTCTTGTTGGCTTAACAAATTTTGCTTCATGGAATACGAAGAGGGGCAGTTTAAGTAAGAGTGATTGAAAGACGTCCACATGGCCTTCTCTTCACAGGGAATGCAACTGGCTCATCGACTGTTTGGAACTGGCTGCCAAAGCCTGGAGGGGCCTCATGATTGTCACTCAAATCGTTACTGCCTCCTCTGCTAGTATCATATTTTTGACTGCATAGATACAGATGGACAATGCAATATATTACCAATGGATATAAATATATATATCAAGTTTATTCATGATATCACTTTGTGTTGAAGGTAAAAAATGTCTGACAGTTTAAATTAGAATGCTGAATTAGTATATCAGATTGTTTCAATTAGTAGGCTGAGAATGAATATAAAACCCATAGTGGTGGACCTCAGAAATTTTAATAAAATGATTGGATAATTTTAAACTTATATTAAAAGGAATTGTAAGTGATATGCTCCCAATTTAGTGATTTAAATCAGGCAGAAAATGATATAAACATAAAAATTAAATATTTGGATACTTGTGTTGTTCAATTATCTTCTTGCGTTTTAAATGAATGATGAACATTATCGGTTGCAGATTAGATCTTTAACATAAATATTGTGAAATAGAGCATGAAGATATGGAGGAATATATAATGATTCACTTTGACATGTATGTGAGAAGTTCTTAGAATCTATAATGATTTGAAATATTGTCACCAAATATAAGCTACATCTAGTATTCATGTGTTTCAATTTGCTAACATTACAAACTTGCAAGGTAAGTTAGAAAAGTTTTTCCTTTTCTTGGCTGTCCATAAGGATTGATTTCAGGCAACCCCATTCCTTCCAAGCAGGTATAGCATTAAGCAGAACAAGAAAGATGCAAGCTTACAAATTATTTCTACTTGCTCCTTATTTGCACTATTTCTCGCTTGAGTTTCTACCAACATGCCTTTATATGACTGAATTAGTGTGAAAGAATGCAATGCTAGGGTTCATTTATCAAATCTATTGTTGACAAGGAATTAATTCCATAGTAAAACAAGAGCAAGATACCAGTAGATGCCCCCCAGCTCATAAGAAAATTGATTAAATTTAATCTAAAAAAGGCATAGTGAATATGCCATTTGAAATTGAAAGAGTATATAATAAGGTTAAAGAAACAAAAAAGGTTTTTGATCTGTTTGAATAAATTAAGAGTAACTTGTGAAATTGCCAATTTGCACATATGCCACCTTTTTCAAGGAACAATTGGTGTTAGCTCTCTTTTCCCCCATTATGGGAAAAGGAAAATTTGCTGATATTCATTGTTAAAGGTTACAAAGGTAAATAATGTTAAACAACTTTTAGGCATATGGATGATTAAAGCATGACTGTCAAATAATAAACTCTGAACATTCACAAGGAAACTGAATTGAATATTGACGAGCACAACATTAAAGTAGCAGTAAAGCTGTAATGAAACTTTATTGAATGAGTGACAATGACTTAAAATCCAAAGAATACATGGGCTATAAGCTGCAGGATAGCTGTAGATATACTGAATCCGTTTGCATAGCTCCTTATCATGATGGCCAAATTATAATTTAATGAACAAGACTGGTGGATAATGAATTGATGATAAGGGTGAAAAGAGGCAGAGTCAATGACAAAAAATTGTAATTAAATAATAATTCCGAACCATGTTACCCATGAGAATGCAGAGATCGCTTCTGAGGTTTATATTTATGAGATGCTTACTTTGGCAGTCCCCCAGTGAAGGTTTTCCTATTGCTGTTGGGTTCGAAGACATATTTTATCAGTGAGTCCTTGATAGACAGTATCTCAGGGAACTCCTCCTTCAGCTTAGATGCATCCAATTCATTGTTACTCCTAGGTGCAACAATAACCCTGGCCTGTTCTTCCAGTGTGAAATTAACCCAGTTGAAATTTGGGTCAATATAGTCCTTGTACATTTGCAGAATCTCATTGTGACTCACAACACCAGGATTTGTAAAGTTCCATATTCCCCTCAGGTTCCTTTTGGCCATCTCAATTGAAATGGGTAGAAGCTCATCCAATATGGTCATGCTGTTTGGAATGTCAACCACCTTGCTATATCGAGCAATCTTTGTGATAAAGTTCCGTGGATTGCTAAGATCTGATGATATAGGCATCCGGACTCTGAGAGTGCAAACATTGTCATACTCCCTCAGAAGCTCTTCAACCTGGCATCGAAAAAAGAATTCAGTTTGCAGCTAAATTAAAACGATTTCCAAAATGTCAATGGTTATAAAAGGGAATAAATTAAGTACCATGGCTTTGGTTTTGGAATAGAAAGAACCAGTAAAATTGGGCTTGTCTTCCTCCTTGAACCCAATTCCTGACCCTAGAGGATGTGTAGCATCATATTCAAAGATACAACCAGTAGCATAATTAACCATTAGGAGGTCATGTTCCCTGCAGATGTCTGCCAAGGTTAATGTGCCAACAACATTGGTTCTAATTGTTTCAGGCTTATGAGTTTCACACCAATCCACATTTGGTCTACCTGTCACTCCGGCTGCATTGAAAACATGGGTTGGCTTAACAGTTTGAATATCAGCCAAAAGCTGTGAACGTTGCTCCAAACGCCCTTTTCCATACTCAAAGGGTATACCTTGCTTCTCACATATCTTCCCAAGAAGTCCCCCTATCCAACCTGTTCTGCCATAAATCAAAAACTTAAGGGATGGCTTTTGAGCAGGTAAATTGTTTTTTGGAGCTGGAACCAACATCCTGCTCTGACTGAAATTGTTTGTAACAGGAGCGGAATCATTATTGCTCGTATCAGGGGCATTAAATTGCCTGTCGATTCCAGGCAGCATCAGCATCCTTGGATGGGGTAGCAGTGCTCCAGAAACATCGCCCCACCAATCAGGATTCCTAACATACCATTCCATAGTCTTCTTAAGACCCTCCTCCCATGTCGTCTTTTCATACCATCCCAAGCTTTTCAGCTTTTGATCATCCAAGAAATATCTCTGATCATTGAAAGGACGATTATCCACAAACTTAATCTGGGCGTCTGGGTCCAAGGAAAAAAGCCTGCAAATATCCTTGGCCACATCAATCACTCTCCTTTCTTTCTTTGTGCCTATGTTGTATACATGGCCTACTTCACCCTTGTGGAGAATGACTTCAAAGGCCTCGGCAACATCCTCACAATAGAGATAACTCCTTACATTTGACCCATCCCCGTGAATTGGAAGAGGCTTTCCATTCATGGCCAATAGGATAAATTTGGGAATAAGCTTTTCTGGGAATTGATTGGTCCCATAAACATTGTTTCCTCTAGTGGTTATCACAGGCAGTCCGTATGAGCGCCCGTATGCCATCACCAGCATCTCTGCTCCAGCTTTAGTGGCAGAATATGGGTTTGTTGGAAGGAGCTGAGAAGCCTCATGATTTCCCACTACAGCATCTTCATCCGTCTCCCCATAAACCTCATCTGTGCTTACATGGATGAACCTCTTCACTTGGCCAGTGACTTTGCATGCTTCTAGGAGAACATGGGTTCCATAAATGTTGTTTTTAGTGAACTCAAAACTGTTCCCAAAGGAGTTGTCAACATGAGTCTGGGCTGCAAAGTGCATGATTGTATCGATGGACTCAGTAAGAAGGATAAACTGAACCAGATCAGCACTTGCAATATCTCCCTTGATGAACTTAAAATTTGGAGATAACCGTGCGGGGTTGAGGTTCTTTAGGCTTGAGCAGTAATCAAGCTTGTCAAGGACTACAATTTTGTAGTCTGGATAGTTACGGATGAGCCGGTTGCAGACATGGGAAGCTATGAAGCCAGCAGCTCCAGTGATGAGGATGTTCTTTGGTGTGTACCGAGTAGCCATCTAAAATACTTTCTACATGACGTCAAACAACATAAAGTATTAGAACATGGATCAGTTACTTCATTAGCAAGCAGCACATCAAATATTCGAAATGGAAGATAATAGACTTAACACAGCTTGTTTCAATGAAACATATTTAGGACGAAAACTGAACATCACCAAAACGGTAAGAAAACACAATATGACTTCTGGTATAAATAAAAGTACTCGAAAACCCCAGTTTGGGGGCAAAATAATTCATTCCCAGCAAAGATTACCTAACAAAACTCAGTATGATAGGCTGTTGACCCCAGCAAACATAAATAATGGACAAACTCGATCATAGCAAACAAAAATTTTATTTGCCCATACTTGATTCCCATAATCATTTTCTAACAGAACAGTCCAAATGAGTTTTGGAATGTTATGGGGCGAATAAAATACCGCGACCTAGTCGTGTGCTCACTAATTAGTATTAACACAAATATCAACCAAACAAAAAGGTCAGATTGGGATTAAAAAGAAAAAATAATCAATCACGAGATCAGCAAAGCACTAAGGGCAAAAAGAAATTATGTTTAGCATAATGTGGCAACTCAACAACAGATCTGTGGAAAAGGGTGCCTATATCAAACAAGATATCAACAAAAAAATGGAGAATAACCCGTGTTAATATGCTCTAAGCCTTCTGAAAAAAAAATTAAAAGAACCAAGTAAAAGGGAGGAAAATTTAAGCTGCATAGAAAAGACTGGAGTAAAAAAACTTACAGAAAATATGGAGTTGGAAGTCAAAGGCAAAAGGGTTTTGTTTTTTTTTTGTCTTTAATTTTGTTAGGCACTCCTATGAAGAAGCTTCAGTCAGAGGTGATAGAAAGGTTGAGAAAAAGAAGAAGAAGAGAGAAATCAGTGTGGAGGGAAGGCAGTTGAAGTGAGCAGCTATTTATATATATGCAGGACTCTAATTTCGAATAAAAAGTATGTTTAATCTTTCTAATCGTATTAATTGTGTTAATTAATTAATAAAAAAGAAAGAAATTTAGAGGTTGAGAGGGACAGGAAAAGTTGAAAGAAAAGTACTGAGATGCCCCTCCGACGTTCTGGTACGTCAACAAATGGAACGTGTTACATGTTTCTTTATACTTTTATCCTACAACTCTATCACATCATTTACGACCCAAATCACATTCACTTACCATCCTAATTTTCCCCATTTTTTCTCTTTCCTTTTCAATTAGATTTTGACTACTTTTTATTTTCTAAACAATTTTGAAGAGAAAGAGATAAGAATAATTTTCTTTATTTTTTTAATTTTTGTTTATAATTAGAGAACAAATATTGAAATTTAATTTTTTAATCAAGAGATGATGCATCAATGAACGAATTAAATACTTAGAGTGTAAAATATTTGAGATAATCAATATGCGGGTCTTTTGTCTATTATTTTTCTTTAATTTTAATTAAAAAAAAAAAGCAAAATAAGAATACAATGACAAAATTAAATGTGATTGAAATACAATAATAAGATTTACTGTTAGGTTGTTGTATAATAATAAATTTGATATCTATCCCTTATTATTATCATATCATTTTAAAAAATTAGATTAAATATCATTTTGAAAAATTTTATATGTAAAAAGAAAAACTAGATAACTATTGGTACCACAGATCAAGTAGTACGTCATTACACATAGATTGTAATTTAGTTTGTCAATTTTCTAAATTAATGAAAAATTAATGGTAATTAGGTTCAGTTCTAATTGACATTGCTAGTCGACATGGTATGTAATGTGGTATATAACGTGACCACATGGAAAAAAATTGCCGGTTGATATTAAATTTGATAACGGTTAATTTAAGAGTTGATGTAAATACAATAAGTGAATAAGATTTTTTTTGATACATACTAAAAGATAAAAATTATTTTTGGTATAATAAAAATTATAAAATGTAATAGCATAAATTGATATAATTTAGAGTTTTTGTTTTATTATTTAAGCATTTTACTTAATAACCAAGCTAGTTTGGTACCGTGGAGCATTCATTTAGCATGTTTTACCCATATTGACATTTTGGTCTTAATGGCATTACTTAAAATCCAACGATCACATTAATGTTGTTGACGGAGAGACCCATCTTTAACTCTTTTATGTAATGTTTGGTTGCCTTGAAAATTTGAAGGAATGTGAACTGTTTAAAAAGGCTCAATTGAGTTTGTTTCTTTGTACTGTGAATTCAACCATGTTAGTTCAAAATTTTGATGCCCAATTAAAAGATATGGAAAAATATTCAGGATTATGATTAGCTTAAATAAAAAACAATATATATATATATATATATATATATATATATATATATATTACTTTTGCATAGCCTCACTACCTAATTAGATGAAAAAATCCTTCATAATCTTANAAATAATATATATATATATATATATATATATATATATATATATATCACTTTTGCATAGCCTCACTACCTAATTAGATGAAAAAATCCTTCATAATCTTATACTAAACATAATAAGACTCAAATTAGATAAGTATGATTATCTATAGAATTTCCTTCTATAATTCTTTAGATAATTGATAAGAAACCATCAAATATCAATGCGTTGCCCTGTCTTCAAGATGAATAGCTGGATTTATTTAAGAGATGGTATCATATAAAAATTTACATTACACAAAAAAACATATAAATATATTAAAATTGTATTTTTGTACATAAAAAATAATTTTAAAAATTAATATTTCATTTTTTATAAAATATTTATAAATCAAACGTTATAATTTTATTTTTTTAATACTTTTAATTAAAACTTTCACATATATACAAAGCACTGTAAAGGCTGTCATATTATCTCATCACTCGATTTTCCTATCATTATATTTTATGAAAGGCCACAAAAATCGCACAAAGTGAATGGGTCAAATACCCATTTGTTCAAAGACTATTAAATAGTAAATGGGTATGACGTCAGTTAGATGCAATTTAGAGGTTGAGGGATGATGCTGTGGCAAGAAAAAAACAAAATTAGTATTTTAGTCGTTTTGGTAAATAAACACGTGACCTATTATACTAATATGAAAATAACATGGTATTAAAAAATATTACTCTTTTTCTTTTAATTTTTCTTTTGGCCAATATTTTTTATTTTAATATTGTTTATTTAACCCGAAGATTAAAAAATATTTTGGCTTTAGTGTTTTTAATATTTTTTCAAAAAATTATAATATTGATATTATAAATTTTAATATCAAAAAGTAAAAAAAGTTATTTATTTTAATATGAAACATGAAAAAGGATTAAAGTCGTACATGCACTTAAAAAAGAAAATAAACAAATACAAATTTTTTGACAAAAATAAAAAAGTTAAATATTCAATTTGAAAAAAAATGATAAGTAGTTACACGTGGCATAATGAATAGAAAAGCCAGTGAACATTCGAAAGCAACAATTAATAACTTGAATATATAAAGGGCAAGTCAGTTGCTTTCTTGTTGCCACGTAGATTTTGCCGGAAACTCTTATTTTGATAAATAAATTACAAATTCATGATTTTACTTGAGGGGATAAATTAAATTTATTATCCATTTTAAGGTGTAATTTTAATATTATTCTTTTAATTTGATAAAAATATATAAAAAACAAATGATAAGTAGAATATTTTAGGAAATATTCTTTTTATAGAATTTTAAAAAAATTGTTGGCCTATGATTGAGGTTACAATTTTTATTATTTTAAAGATAATAAACTACTTGGGTTTTTTGTTTAATGGTTATTGTATTATATATTGCCTCCTTCACTTAAAAGAACTTATGAAAATCGTCATTACAACTTTTCTAAAATTTTCATTTTAGAGCGTAAACTAATTATCTTTTATTATTTAGTTTAATTAAGTAAATCTTCATCTTCATTAGATCTTTTTGCTTATTGTTTACTAATTAATTAAACAAATTTATTAATAAAAATGAATAAATTAATAAAAAAGTAAATGAATAAATAAAATAATTAAGTTTGAAATTTCAACGTAAGTGCACCAACTCTCCATTTTTAGAAAAATTTGGATTGTCCTTGCACCGAGTTGCCGACACATCTCAACCAAAATATGAGCCGATCTAGTCGAGTTTAGGCTAATCAGACCCGTGTCCTCTCCTTCCTATTTTTTTTCACTTCCTCTCACTTAAACGATGTCGTTTCAATTTTTAATAAATATCCTAAAAACCTCACGAAATCTCACTTTTTTTTTTTTTAGGGTTCGTTTATTTTGACGTAAAATATATTTTAAAAAACATTTTAAGGACTCAAGCTTGTTTGGAAGATGAAAAATTTATTATAGATGTAAAATATTTTACTAATTAATAGGAAAAACATCCATTAATCATGTAAAATGTTTTATGCATTTGAGAGAAATAAGACATTTTCTAGAGAACAGAAAAAATGCTCTTATATTAAGCCTAGTAATATAAATTTGATGAATATTAATATTTAACTTAAATTTTTAAAAAATTAATACGTAACTTTAAAAAAAATTAAATTAAAATATTAATATTTAAATTATTCAATGCTATTAAAATTAAAAAAATTTAATGAAATTATTCAATGTAATTAATATTTTTGTTTATAAATTGAATAAATCTTCCTAATAATTGTAACAAAAAATATTTTAATGATCGTCATTTAATGAATACGTATTTGAAATTATAGATTTGTCATATTTTACATAATAAATGAACATTGATATTTTCATAGTATTATGATACAAAAATATAAGATGGATTTTTTTAAAAAAATTAAAACTTACTTTTACTACAACATGTAATTAAATGTTTTGAAAAATNTAATAATTGTAAACAAAAAATTATTTTAATGATCGTCATTTAATGAATACGTATTTGAAATTATAGATTTGTCATATTTTACATAATAAATGAACATTGATATTTTCATAGTATTATGATACAAAAATATAAGATGGATTTTTTTAAAAAAATTAAAACTTACTTTTACTACAACATGTAATTAAATGTTTTGAAAAATATTATTATTGATTTTTTTCATTTTCATTTCATTTTCGTTCTTAATTTTAATATGAGAATCAACTGATATCATTGTTTTATAATAAGTTCCTATTTATCATTTTAACAATCAAATAATTATAATAAAAAATATTTTCGATAATTTATTTAAATAATAAAAAATATTAAATTTATTTATAAAATATTTTACCTAAAATAAATTTTTATTTTCCTGTTAATAAACCTACCAAATCCATCAATCAAATCATTATTTCGAAAAATATTCTTTCTTCTTTGTCGTCCCTCGTCCTATTCCTCACTAAACACTCTAACCTTTCTCAATCTTTCCTCTTTTCGCCACTATTCTATCGTACGCCACCGTCGAAAAAATCTTATTTTTAGACCTGACAATTCGTGTTAACGTGTCGTAAACGTGTCAAATACGATTAGACACGAAACACGTTAAAGTTAAATATGAATATGACACGTTTAATATTCGTATTTTAAATTTAAAATACGTACACGTACATGTTTAATAGACGTGTAACACGACACGACACGATTAATAACACGATTAACACATTTAACACGATTAAATAAAAATATTTACAATTAAATATATTTTTATTATTTAAATTTAAAATCTATAAGTATAAAAATAATTATAATAAAATAAAAATAAAAATAATATCAAATAATCACCAAAAGTTAAAAATTAGGGTTGAGCATGTATAATTACATTATACATTTTATAAAATAAAAAAATTATTAAAAAAATTATTTAAAATTATTTATATAAAGTTAAAATAGTTTTTAACTATTAATAAATGTGTCAAGTATACACTTTTAAATACGATAACACGATTAAACACGATAACACGACTAAGTAAACATGTTTAAATATATTTTAAACGTGTTTATCGTGTCAGACACGTTAAGACACAAAAATTTTCGTGCCTTAACGTGTCAGACACATTAGACACGAAGTACGTTAAGACTAAATCCAAAACCTGTTTAACTCGTATCTTCTCATATCGTGTTAACGTGTCGTGTTTAAAATTACCAGTATACTTGTTTCTACTTCATTTTTCTATCAATTTGTTTGCTGTCAAAACTTCTCTATTTCCCATAAAAAGGACTAAAACTCGAAACTCTTACCCCACATTTTGGCTACCATTGCTATCAACCACAGTCCAAAAACTTCGTCACCCGGCCCTTTCTTTTTCCCTTTCTTCCACATTTCTATTTATTAATTTCCACCCGAATTCCTTTCCTTCTTGAAAAAGCCCGAAAACCTAAAAGCCTATAAAACCTTCCTAAAACCTCAAAATTTCCCTAATCTCACTCATTTCCATATATTGTTTTTTGGATGATTTTTTATTTCTTGAGGTTTTTCAAAAAAAGGTTTGAATTAATCTTACATCTAAGGTTTTCTTTTTTTTTTTGGATTGTGTTGCTATGAAGATCGTTGTCATGGTTTATGGGGCTTTTTTAATTATGATGATTTATAGGTGTGTGTAATTTGTTTTTTCCAATCATAAAAAAAACATCAAGAACATTGCCCTTTGAAACCTGATCATGCGTGTGTAAGCCTCATAATTATCTCTTGGTGAAACACTACTTATGGAAGAGGATACATAGGCGGATGATATGCATTAGGTGCAGGGACACAAGCATTGAACCTTTTCGTGCAAATACATATGAGAAACGAAAGCATCTACATAGGTCAAAACGCTATACCGACTAGTTGATTTCTTCGTCTGAAAATGTTACAAGGCTAACCTCCTGTAAGAGGCCAAATAGAGTGGTGCAAGAGGATAGCTCATCCCTTGTAATGATTTTAATTGGAAAAGGAATGATAGGTGGAGAAATCCCATCATCTAAACATATGAGAACACATGTCGAGCCAACCACATGATCAATAATGTCATTAGTTTATTCTCATAGCCTAGATACTCTAGAATGCTACTCTCACTAACTTGATGTTGAACTTCTTAGAGAATAACCTTATCTAATTGAAGAATTGTGCAACTTTTAAAATCTTGTCTTCATTTTTGAGTAGATTACGAAAAAAAAAAAATCTTGAAGGCGTTCATCTTCTTTAAAGAGTTTAATGGAATAAAAATCATGTTTTCCCTTGTAAAGAAAATTCTAAAAGAACACATACACCCTTGAGAGTGAAAGTTCACTCTCCCTAAGTTGTAAGCATAATATGAGAGAAGATATTTCACTTTGCCAGAACATCATGTCACACATCCATTCTTTCATCTTTACGAATATTTGGTTTATAATTGACTCGGACCATATCAAATATTTTTACAATAAAGAAAGTATTTACAAGATAAAGATTCTTCAATATTTTCTTCACTCATTCATTCTAATCATAAACCAATTAACATTAGAGTCAAACTTAATAATGAAAAGTGAAGATTCAGCGTGCACAAATAATCTTCTCCCCTTTTTATAATAATTTCATTTTTCAAAAAATCGCAGGGACTTCACTAATGGATTTTCTTAAGAGTTTGGAGAGTTTTTATTGTAAAAAAAAGTACGTTAGAATAAATTTTTAAAGGAATACCAATTATTTAAATTCGTCAATTTATATTAGTAGTTAATATAAAAATAAAAATTTAGAACTCTCGCACCAGAGCAAAAGGTAGTAAGTACCAAAAAGAAGGGGGAGAGCTGGAAGAGAAAACGAGAGATAGTGAAAGAGAGAGCGGGAGAGAGATTGTCTTCTTTCAGTAAGTCCGTTTTACGTTCATGTCATGTCACGTCAGTCAAGAATTGGTAGTAATATATATATATATATATATATATATATATATATATTAATTATTAATTCNAAACGAGAGATAGTGAAAGAGAGAGCGGGAGAGAGATTGTCTTCTTTCAGTAAGTCCGTTTTACGTTCATGTCATGTCACGTCAGTCAAGAATTGGTAGAAATATATATATATATATATATATATATATATATATATTAATTCCATGTCACTTCATTGTTTGAAAGCATAGTCCCTGGTTTTATTTAACATATGAACATCATATAGAAATTTCTTTAAAAATTTGGTCCAGTTCAATGAGTGAATCACATCTGAACACATTGGAGATAGTATAAGTGAAAATTACAAATAAAATAAAATAAAAAAATAGATATGAAAATGGTTCCTCTTCATTGATCTGAATTTAAAAACCCTAAGTTGCATAAAATCAGTGCTTTCAAGCTCTTATACCGAAGAAGCATGAATCTTATGTTTTTGGAAAAGAGGCAGATGTCTCTGTCCCCAAAACGACTAATCCAAGAGTTTGAAACGCAAAGCTGATTTTCCCCCCATTCTTTTAAATTAGGTCCTCAGATTGAGAGGCTACAACTTCGAAGCCTCGCTGTCTCCATGTGAATGTCCTGATGAGAGTCAATTCCACACCACTGTCAAGCTGGGGTGGCAAATATTCAAAACACAGAGGCAGCACTACATCACATGCTTGTGACTCTCGCACCTTGATTTTGGTGTGTGCCAACTCATACAACAATGGGGTCCCATTGTCTGAGTCCCTTGTCACTGCATTCCACTTTTTTTAGATGTTGAATTTGCCCTTGACGTCGTATCGCAAGAGATGCACGTTTAAAGTCATACAATCATCAAATGAATATGTGGGAATTGATTTAGCAAATCCCTTTTGTATATATAGGGTTAGGGAGCATAGCTAGGCTACCCCATGCTCCAATTCTAGAGTGAAACAAATGACTGTTAAATTGGATCGTCCATGCGCGACACGCACTGCATTTATAAAGTTAAAGAAAGACAAAACAGAACTTGCATGTGTGTATCGCGCACGGACGATTTGAATTAACCAAGTCATGACATAAATAAATACTATTATGATTCTTCTTTAATTATTATTTTATCAATTACCAAAGTAAAAGTCTGTCTTATTATACTCTTATCTCAGTTTACACTTGCAGTTTGAAGAGCTACTAACTCATTCATTAATGATGCTTTGCTTGCCAGATGATTGAAGGTTTTCATCCATGTTCAAAGGCACCGCCCCTCCAGAAAAAAACACCTCAAGGTAACTCATTCATTAGATGTGGTGAGCGGCTGCGAGGACTTGTGCTAGATCTACTTGTCTTTGCCTGGGCTGGATCTCAACTGTTGGGCATTTTATAATTCATACAAGGAATGCTCTCTGCCAAACTCAGTTTGAATCCTGTTTTCCTTGATTCCTGGTTGTTATGAGTTTCATGCCTTTCGGCGGTAGTTTAGTTTGTGATCAGAGCATATCCGATTGGGAACTTCTCTGATGGAATGTTGAAGATACTTGCAAATGAACAAACAGGCTTCGATTGATTGCAAAATGAAAATGGTCTAGCTAGAATGATTTGCGTTTGTTTTAGTTTATTTGCTAGTAATTTTGGGTATACATATATAGATATTGTGGCTTTGGCTTCCTTCAGTGCCCTGATTGTCCCTTACGTTCCTGTAAGGTGGTCTCTCAGGGCTAGCTTCACTAGAACATTAGGGAAGGATTTGCCTTGAGTCAATAGCCCAATGCAATTCATCACTCCCAACTTTGCTACTGTTCGAAAGCAGAAATCAATCCCCTGTAAACCCATTAGATTTGCCTACTTTTTAGTTATGTATATAATTCAGCTTATATCTCCAAATTCATGAGTTCATTTACTTTCAAGAATTTAGAATCTAAGGTTTGTGGGAGGACAACGGTATGAAATGCATTCCACTTGCTCCTTTATTGAAAGGCCATCAAGTACAGAAATCAGACAACCAAAACCAAGGAAATGTACAGCTCAAAACAGGGGACAAATACTGTGGAGAACTTTTAACTTTAATGAGTTTAGGGTGGCTTTTTTAAAGTCCACCTGATAAGAAAAAACTTTTTTAAATCACCGTAAACCAGTGAGAATTTCTGGGTTGGTCTAAAATGTTGCTCTGTTTTAAGAGTTCAATTTCTTTTGGAAGCTGATGATTACCTTACCTCACCATCCAAACTCCATCTGCTTTCTGTTAGCTTAGCTCGAGTCCTCCTAGCAGGTTCATTATCACGAGAAGAAGATTATAATCACACAAATTCAACACATTGAAAGAACATAATCGTTCTTGTTATTTTATTTTTGGATAAGTAAGAAGATAGCATTCGATCAATTTGCCCGGAAAAAGGAAAGATTAACATCAGAGTGGTTGCGAAAAATGAACATCCAAAACTTTTTGATTTTATTTTTCAGCAAGCACTATGATATCTGATTAAATAAATAAATGCTGGGAGCTAATTCAGTGTAGCAACTCTGTTTTGGGTTCTTCTTCTTCTTCTGTTTTGAGATCATCAGATGAAGTTGGGATTTGACAACGTTGAGATAATTCAGTGTAGCCGTCATTAATATGCAGTCCTACTGGAGCTTGTGGTTTCGACATCCTCGAGATAATGTTGCCAATAATTTGGTGGATGATCTTTGCAGAAGTTGGGATTTCTCTGGATTAATCAATGTTTTGTATACATTAGTAAAAGTTTACAGTTGAACATGGTTCATCGATCTGGATAAGAAATCAAAAAACCATGCAAAATAGATGCATCATTAAATGATGTTGTGTTCTGATGGCGTTTTAAGGACTTAAGATGTAGGCGGTTGAAGAAGTAAGTAAACTTTCTCTTAATTGTACCGGAACTGATTCATTCCTTTTAGTTCAAAGCAAAAACAGAGGAAATTAGAAAGATTAAAACTATAAGTCTATAACGGAGAAGAACAGATAGGGATATTGTGGGCATGAAGAAACAGATATCAATGTTGTTTGCAATTGCCAACTCGATCCGCTGCTCTATACGCCAAACATGTGCATGCAAGCTCTATATATCACGAAAATTAGATTTGGATGCTTCTAATTCAAGTTTCTTTATCAGTACCTTACAAATACAATACAATGGAGGGCAATGTGCTTCAAATGTATAAATAAAAATAAATAAATAGCATTGAGATAAGGACTTGTGAAGTTTAATTTCATTTTTGTAAATGAAAAATTATATAAAAATAGCAAGTTAAAACACAATTAGCATTAAACCAAATACTATGAAAAGAAAAGAAAAGAAATAGCATTAAACATAACAAGAAAAAATCTATAAAAATAAATCAAATAAATTCACAAATTACTATAAAATTAGATCAAATTCACTAATGGTGAATGTGAAGTTTACAAAATCTCCCTTTTACACTGAGATAAAGCATTGTCGAGAATCTATCCTTTTCCCAGTACTACAAATTCAAAAGGAATTACTTGGTGGAAATGACAATTTCTTTAAACTCATTTACTTCAACAAATTAAGTTCACTCAAACTTTAATTCATAGTATTTTGTAATACCAAATTTGAGGAAGAATTCCCTTTGTTTTTATCTTAATATAAAGTACATTAAAAAAGGTGAAATTACCCCATAAATTGTTATGTTTATACTTTTTTAGTATACTAATATATTTTTACATTACACCCCCTAAACCCCTTTCCAAAGCTGCAAAGACTGGAAACAGATGCACGGCTTTCTCGAGGCTTGAAAACCAGAGGAGTAGATCTCCAACCCCAAAAATTTTTGCAGGTATTTACTTATTGTTTCCTTCTTTAATTCCGAAGTTTTCATTCTTTCATTTGGCATCTCAAATATTCGTGTTTACCTTCTCCAAGTTAGATGTGATATTGTCTAGCATTTCAGATTTATTCAAACAACCTTTGAGACTCTTAGACTAATTCAACACTCAATTACTGGACTCCGAACTTGTGAATCATTTTAATTACATTTAGGGGTTTTTTTTTTTATAATTTTTATACGTTTTGGAATTCTTCAAGATTCTTATTGTTTCTCTGTTGATAGTCATGTTGAATCGTGGAACAAAGCCAAAGGCATGGAATGGACCTAAAAGATGCCCGGTTATGGTGCCGGTTATGTTTCTTGTTTCAGTCTTAGTAGCATTGCTAACGTTTTTCCACAAAAATGATGAAAACCCAATTCCGGTGTATGGCCTACCGAACCAAAAATGGAATGGGTTTGAGTCTTTGGTGCAATTTAATCCTGAAAGGGAATTCAGGAATGGCACGGATTTGATATGGCAAATACCTGATTTGCCTAAGGCTGTTCTTTTTCTAGCTCATGGATGTAGTGGGAGAGCTGTCAACTTTTGGGATAGGTCTTCTAAATGCCCTAAATGTGTTGGTTTGCCGGAGGAAAGGCTCCTTGTTCTTCATGCTCTTGCTCGGAAATTTGCTGTCTTGACCATATCAAGTGCAGGGAGATGTTGGACGTTTGGGAAGGAAAGATTGATTGTTGAAGATATTATAAGATGGTGGGTTAAGAGACAGAACCTTGAAAAGCTTCCTCTTGTGGCTTTGGGGGCCTCTTCTGGTGGATACTTTGTATCTGCACTGGCTAATGATTTGAAGTTTAGTAGTATTGCACTTATGATTGCTGAAGGAATATTTGATCAAATGGACATCATAGAGGACTATCCGCCAACCCTTTTCGTGCACATGCCAAAAGATGTACATAGGCAACAAAAGATAACTGAATTTATGGAAGTTTTGAAAAACAAAGGGATTGATGTTGCAGAGATTGAATGCATGGAGTTGCCTCTGTCAACAACCTTTCTATCTGACAGAATCCCAGGTCTTGATCAGACTATTTCTGCTAGATTGTTCAATTTATTCAAGGAGAAAGGCTTTATAGATGAGAATGGGTATATGAAAAGGGATGGGCGTGCAACACCTTGGAAGCAAGCTCTCCAGGAAAGTAAGACTACTTTTCTGGAGAAGGACTTAGTGCATCCTGTTCAGGAGGAGCTAAATCTTGCTTTTGCATACCATGAAATGACTAGCTTGCAATCTGAACAGATCTTTAAATGGTTTGAATCTCATATGACTTGAGCATTATTCCTTTGTGCCACATTCTCCTTTCTCAGCCATGGAAGAGATTTGCAAACTGTTTCCAACTGAAGTACTGTCTATTCAGAAGTGATTTGTACATACAGCTCATAGTTACAATCCCTCAACTTTTACTGGATTAAATTGTTTACTGCTTGAAGTTTGTCTGTAAACAACTAAGGACCAGAGAATGTAAAGCTCCTAACTTGCACTAAAACCAAACTGCGGCATGCACTATGTATTAGGTAAATTTAACTATATGTCGCAAAAAAAATCTTCATTACACTCTGAATAGTTTTTCATATATTTTTTGTGGAATTGCAAAGTATCCTTAGTGGCCTTTGAGAGGTCTTCTTATGCTTGCTTTGAATGATGTATCTTTCCTCTATATACTTTTTGAGTTGGCATTTTCTTCCTATCTGTGCTCCTCTATAAGCCTAAATCCCTCCATCTGATGTAATCCCAGCCAGCAACTAGATCTATATATTTTAAAAGACTATGATGGAAACTTACAAACAAAACAAATTCATTTATACGCGTATAATTTTGCTATGGGGCTTGATATCTTGGAGTTGTAATTGTGGGTTTGTTTATAAATGACTCGATATTAGTAGTTATTTATTCTATTAAATAAATTCTTTTATTAAGTATTCCAAAATTTCATATTCATGAAAATCATGTGCAAGATACATTAATAGTCTACACTGAGTTAGTTAGATAGTAAATGATTTTTTTTGTTCTCACATGTTTGAAGGAATTAATATTGCTACATATTCAAATCTCTGCTAATTGTATCTATTAATACTGGATATGACAAAGGTTGATTGTAATATCATGGTACCGGATGATTCTGTTTATGAATAGAACTAATTCTTACTTGAGTGCCAGGTCTTGTTACTCAGAATATGTGAAATGCATTATTATTTACTATTCTATGATTTCAGTTTTCTACTCTTTGTCCATGTTGCTTGAGCTCCAGCAGGGTTTCCAATTCTTTTTTCTGAATTCTATTCTACTTATCTCAATACTTTGGTGTGCGGCACTTCATCTCTCCATCCCTAAAATTTGTACTCTACAAGTGTATTTGCATATTGCATCTGGGTCTCCTAAAATTAATTTCTGAAATCTTATGCTTGTGTTATTGGAGAATATAGAGATGTATGTGCTCACTGGATTTTGTATCAAAATAAAAAACACGAAGCTCAGAGCTGTATAATATCAAAAGTCAATGCCACTGCTAATGTTGAAATAAGTATAGCCAAAATCATAAATTTTCCTTTAATGAGCTAGGAATTAGCCTCCTTAAAGGTAAAAGAAATGCTTATATGAAGTTTTGTCCTATCTAAGAGAGCAAACAAATGGCCCTCCTGATTCTTCCCCCTTCAACCGTCTTCTTCCATTTCATGTTGTGGAAAAGTCGCTCTAGTTTGTGGCTTGGGTCACTACTCAAAGCTGATGGAGAAACTAACAATAAAAGCCTTTTTCTTGGCTACCTTAGTGACACAAAGCCTTTTCCCTGTTTCCTTTTAAGATATGACATAGAGACTTGAATAAGTGATTTTGGATACTGACTTGATGCAGTTAATCATATACAGTGTTTGTGTAGCTTAAATGCTTACAAAATTTTGGTCTCTTTGTGTGTGTATAAATCTGTTACTACCTCAGTGCTATTTTTCAATGTTGGTTGTTAATATTTGTCTTGGTGAGATTGTGGCATCCATTCTTCATGTGGTAGGATTTTTAACATTTTTTTAGATTTTCCCTTAACATCCCTCCTCATGGTTTTTTACTTTCCTTTCTTCTCAAATATGGACTTTGAGTTTCAATGAATAAAGTAAATGCAGCTTGCTACTTGCTGTATCCATGATTGAGACTTTACATTGTGAATTGCATTCTTGATGGCACAACCTTACCAGAAATACAATCACTCTATGAAGAACATGTCTTTTGAGTGAATCTAATGGTCTCATGGACTTCAGTATATTATACTAGCTTGGATTACCCTTGCATCTGATCCTAGTCTTAGTGGCTTCTATCTCAGACTTGTGCTATCTGTGTTATCTTCTGAAGAAGTTGCATCTTAATTTATCCTAAGATCTTTATAACTATATGAATACATGCTGTACATTTTCTCCATTTATGCCTTTTCTTTTTCTGTTTTTTTCTTCAGACTTCTTGGCCATAGTTTCCTGGAGTTAAAAATGTAACTAGAATTCAGTCACTAGAATTATGTTGTCCGGGGAAGTCATAAATTTTGGTTGCCTTCTTCATTTATTCAAGCATTTTGCATATGCAGCTCAGTCCGATCTGGTGCCTGCATCAACAACCACAAACAAGGTTCAGAGACTCAAGGCTGTAGATGCTGAAGGAAATATCAGCAACATCACACTCTATACTTGTGGTGCTCTTCCTTTTACATGAGATACAAGCCCAATCATTAGACCATATTGTTTTATCAAATTTATAAAAATAAAAATCAAATACTATAAAGTCATGTGTTAGTTAAGTATATCCCCCTCAATTAACTTTCAGCTAGCACTCTCTTATTTCTTGATGTACATGATTTAAGTTACTAAAATGTCATGATGCCTTGGCCTTGCACAAGTTCATTTCTGTTGTCTTGGAGAGCTTGAACCCCAACTAGTTATATTTAAAGCGTGGGTTGGTATGCGTTTTATTGTTGCATTGATTTCATATCTTCTCTACTCTTGCAAGCAGCCCTCTGATTTTATTAGTAACTAAAGTAAATCAAAATTTTCAAAATGTTAAAAGGAAACATGAATGTATTCTAATTGAATTTCTCTCTATTACTAGACTTCCCTCTATCCATGTCTCTTAACACAATGACACATGAAATTAATGTACCTTGATTTATTATTATTTTCTTTTGTGTTGATCTACTTTCTGTGATTGGCTTTGCTTGGTGAAAGTTTTATGGGGCAGCCGCATCTGTCATGATCATATGGGAGCCACACTTGTTTATTAACTTCTTGTTGACACTATTTACTTTAATTTGTTCATTACTGCAAGTAAAATTTACTGATTTCAAACTATATCTATTGGAATTTGTATGTGTTAACCGTTGCAACTTAGCTTATTTGTTACTTCTTGACATTGCTGTTAGCAATAGTTAATTTTGATAATGGCTTTGAAACTTTTTTTTTTGTGGCAGATTTAAACTTAGAGAATTATTTACATTGTCACCTGAGGTGTCCTGAAAATCATCAGTGGACTCGAAATCATTCTCAGTGTAATGGTGAATCAGATTCCCGAAGGGTTTATGCTTCATGCTATTGCCACCATTTGAAGTAGCTGTTTCTAGACTTATTTAATTTTCCATAACCATCACAAATTAGGTCCAACTTTAGAAAATGAATGGAGTTAGATTGAGTTTAATAATTCACCTCATCTGTATTTGCCTTGAATGAGTGAGTCTGAAACAACATGTTGAATGCTACAATGACATTTGAGTGCAAGGACCAAGTACTGAGACACTGGGTAGGAATCTAAGAAGACAATTTTCCTTTCTCACAAACATCAAGATGGCAAGTTCGGTATCTCATCTTGAAGTGCTGAGCCTCTAGGAAAGAAAGTAAGAATGATAAATACTTTGGAGCAATAACACGTTATAATGAAAAGTGGTTTCCCATAATCAGCTGATTATTAGGGTTTTCAATTGCCCATATTTTTTGTCAGAGAATTGTTAACTTTCCTTGTTATCAATTGTCATGTTTTCTTTGACATTGTTGATGATTTCTGGTTGGTACTTTAGCTCTGGGTCATTGTACGTACAGTAGTGTTTTCCCTTTCACTTATCTGCAGGTTAAAGCGAGCAAAGATATAATGCTTTCTCTCATAGTGAAGAGTTTGAATAAAAGCTGGAATGACAAGTTGGTGCTAAGGTATTTTGTGCCTGGGCCTTCCTGCCCAGTTATTTTCTTGTTGAGCTTCCTTTTTACTTTCGTTTGAGACAGATCCCATGATTGTAAAATTGTTGCTTCAAATGTGATTTGGAAGGAATTGCTTCTAGTTAACCAGGATTGTCATTAGAATTTTTGTCAGATGAAGACGTTGTTTTCTTCATGTTGATGAAAGGTAAACATCTGTTTTCCTTTTATGATAATGAGACCAATATTTAGTATATGATAATGACATTGAGCCATTACGGCCTTGGTACTACGTTTGTTGTGTTAATAACTACTCATCTTAATTGTTCTTGTGAGATCCGGTTTATGCAGCTCAAAACTCTTAAATATGGTTCATGGATTTCCTACAGCTGTGCATTTAGTGATGAAATACATAGGGCTGTCTGCAAGTCCCACTGCTTTGTATCATGGCAATTTAATGCGCATTCAGTTCTCATTTATTCTTACCACACTCCCTTTGTTGTAGTCAGCATGCTGCATGCTCTCACTCTTAGGAGCAGCCCCAGTCATGCAATATGCTTGGTCTGGGACATGATCTAATTGAAATTTAAAATGCTTGGAGATATGGTTTGATTTTACCAATAGAGATTGGTTTAGATGGTTTAAACTATGGTTTCGGATTTAGTAACCAGTACCTTCCAATGCAGCTCCTATCTGTGTAGAATATGTGGAACTGAAACCAAAATCTTCTTCCCTTTTTGTTTGCTAAGCAAATAGAAGAAACCCAATACAAATAGATACTGATGTGTGGTACGAGGAAATTGAAACCAAAATCTTAAATCTTATTCTAACAATAAGAAAACATAAACGTAACATTTAATTCTTGACACAGTATCTATCCAACTGAAAGCTCTAGCATCACAGATTTTAGAAAATACTACAAACACAATCTAAGTAGCACACACTAGTGGATAAAATGCTTCAAGAAACTGACAAACCGAAGGTTTTGTTTAGGCCCTGGGCTTGAGGTGGCCTTCATTGGCAAGCTTGAAGAGATGAGCCTGAGCTGCTGCTGCGCTGTTTGAGCCTAGTGCTGCGACAAAACTCTCCCTGACTTGCTTAGTTGAGAATGAGAACCTGTTATTTACCATGGAGTTCAGCAAGGAAGCTGTCCCTTCCCGGTAAAGGGCCCCAAATCCGTCGGTATGTGTGTTTGAAAGTGCTTGTGGCAAGCTCATAGTTGTTCCAAACCCAGGAATGCTGGTCACTCCGAATGCACTACCTAAAGTGCCCCACCAGCCAAGCACACCCCATATCAGTGCTGGGTGACTCCTCCAGAAACTGAAAGTAACAAATATGAGTTGTTAGGGTCATAACTTCATGATGAAAGCAACATTTGGAAGTTACAGTGACTTACTTGCATGTACCTCCAATAGGTGGAGTTGGAGCGGGAAAGAATGGAGGTGTAGGAATGCTTGGAGTTCCAGGGTCAATAGTGGGAGTAGTTGGTGGGCTTACAGTGACTGGTGTTGGAGGACTGCCACCTCCATATGTCGGAGGACTACCACCCCCATAAGTTGGCGGACTACCACCTCCATAAGTTGGAGGGGAGTGATAATATCCACCATGTGAAGGAGGGTGTGATGGTCTTGATGGAGTTGACGGGTCATGTGGTGGAGTCCCACAATTTCCACCTGAAGGCGTTGATGGTGTTGGTGTTGGGTGGTAGCCACCTCCATGTGATGGGGTTCCATGAGAGGGAGTTGTGCCGCCATAGCTACCTCCTGAACCGTGTGAACCTGCACTTAGCACCATTGGAATGAGCATGCATGTTGTGGGATGGCAGAAGAAGATAAAATAACAATTAATATGGGAACATCAGCCAAATTGTATGAACCATATACTAAACAAGGCACAATATTTTGGCATAACTGACAGTGATTACATTTAACATAACATATAAGCAGCAATGACGAGTAGTTTCTTTGGGGCAATGTGAGTGCTAAGAGAGAGTGAAACCTGAGGGGGGAGTTTCTGTAGGAGGGTCTGGAGCTGCATAGTAGTTCTTCTGCTCTCCAAAGCTAGTGGACGTTACTGGAATTACTAAATTCTGGGACAGCAACCCAGCTACGACAACCCACATGAACAAAGAAACCAGCTTGCTTCTTTCCCTCTCCATCTCTGTCTGATGTAGTAAAAAAAGAATGAAGATTGGAAGTTGTGATCGTTCAGAGGAGCGGGGGGAAAATATAAAGGGTGGACAAGGTGAAGTAAATAGAAGCAGGTGAAGCAGCATGAGGTTAGTTGATGACAGCAGGTGCATTTAAATGTACTTTTAATAACTTTGAATTGTTGAAACCATGCATAGTTGAAATGGTTTTCTAAGGAGGACATCAACTCATACGGACGTATCTAATTACCCCCTTCCTTTCCCTGTCTTCTGCCATTTACATGTCTGTTCTTAAGATGACTTGATATTAAAAGTGAACTACACACCGAAATGTTCACTGTGTGATTATGGCATGGATTGATTTAAGCATGAATAGATTGTTTTTTCGTTAATTGAGATTTAGGATTATGGATGGACTAATCATTTTCCTTGTCCTGGTTCATGGTGGCTTGATTGGATATGATCCGAATACTCTGTTCAAAGGACTCAAATACTGGCAGAATAGTTTCTTGTTACACCCTCTGATATTTTAGGAAGGGGCGTGGTCTTCACGTTTCAGCCCTAAGTAATTGCCAAGTCCAAGTGGCAGAAAATCCAATGAAGAGAGATAAATGAATTGGGACCATTCTTACTTAGTTCAGGAACATAGAGGACCAATACAGGGACATAACAAACCAATAGGCTGGTAGTCCATGAGGTTAGTGTTGCTTAAATCGTAGGATCTTTGTAAGTTTATGTGAAGAATATATACTTCCTTACGTCCCTCTTATCTTATTACTTTGTCTGCCTTTTACGATATTTTTTTATTGGACAATCAATATTAGTGCGATGGAGGGAGTGCATATAAACAAACCGAGCAATGAAATCAAATCATCAATGACTATTTATATATATGAAACACCTGTTTGCCAACATAATCTAGTGTTTGTGACAATTGATCATCTTGTTATCATGATCTTTATTCTGGCCGGCAAGGTGAATTATACCTAGAATTTCATGGCTTAATTTGGGTTTATTCTGTGAAAAGTTGGCCAATTTGAAATAATCCATGTGTGAACATGAATGTCTTCTTGTTGTAACTTTGGTACGTGAGGCTGTAAACTTTAATGGTGACAAGTTTAGTAAGACAGTCTACTGATATACATAAATATAAACAGTTGAGAATGCTCCATTGTGATAGCAGTGTTACTATACGTCTGAGAAATGCTTTGCAATTTAGTGGGATATGCTTGTAAGGAGCAAAACTTGAAAGTGTCGGATGCACATAACATTTCATTTCACCCCCGGGTTGCTGCCAAGAGCCCTTCATTGAAATTCTGTTAGTGTGGAACCGACACAACCTAAAAGATTCATGTCTCTTCCTCCCAAAATTTGCTCATATCAAGTTTGGAGTAGGTTGGCAGCAAAATATTAGTAAGGAAAGGAAAACACTGTTGGAGAGGTTTTGGTTTAGGTGGCCCCAGCTCTATCAGCATAGATCCAAAGCAAAATAAGATGGGTAAGGAAACCGCAATTAATTTGTCGTAGAAAGGAGGGTAAAGTGTAGTTATTGAAACATGATTAGTCCCCACAGCTCTAGCCTCTAGCTCAAGTAGATAAATGACTAAGACATTTAGGCTTAAGTGGAGCCTGCTCTTAGTATGGCATGGTTATAGACATGGACCTGATTTCTGGCTTCCTGGCCTGAAAATTCTAGGCTACCATTTCCCCAGTTTTATATCCATGATGATCAAGACCTTGTTGGGTTTCTTAGGTTTTATAGTAAATTGGCTTGTGAATGCTATGGTGATTTCTTATTTAGATTGCTAAGGCTAAAAATACAACATGAAGCTTGTCTTTTTGTTAATTCTTCTAATTGTAGCAGGACACTGATCCTAACACTTTGCACAAGCTGTCACCACCAACTAGAATAGATCAGAGAGATAGATGGACATGAACATGATGAAATATAAATTCCCAAAACAAGCAGATGTGCCCTGACTAACCCTAACGTGGAGAAATGGGCCCAGAATGCTGCAAAGTGAAAGTGGGTTGTTCTCTCGACTTGATGGCTATGGCAGAGAGGTAGGTGCGGCAGCACGAGAGCAGTAAAGAAAGGAGCAAAGGTCGTGCCATTTGGAGGCCTATAGTTTAAGCCTGCAAAAAACCTGTCTTTTGAGACTTTTGACCAAAATTTTAAGCAAAGATGTAAGAGAGAGAGAGAGAGAGAGAGAGAGAGAGAGAAAAGGAAATTCAAGGGTGGTTTGTGTAAGGAAAGGCTTTTCCATGGCACAGTTCAAAGTGAGCTGTCATAGATGGAGCAGGCTGGCTGCCTGCAGCTAGCTAATAACGACAGTAAATGCGTAAGGTTAACTAATCAAAAAACACTCATTTACTTTTGCTTTAATTATTATTATTATTACAGTTGTAGCAGAAACAGATCCTAGCTCAATAGGTTCAAAGCCACCATGTCTCGGAAGGAAGCTTTAGAGTTTCTTCAAAAAAATTTCATTACTTTTTTCTAAAAAATTTTTGTTCAATCTTCTGAAAGCTGATATGACTACGATTTCCGTTCCCTAAGAAGAGCAAATTATTTGGG
Organism: Theobroma cacao; assembly: GCF_000208745.1. Classification (NCBI taxonomy): domain Eukaryota; kingdom Viridiplantae; phylum Streptophyta; class Magnoliopsida; order Malvales; family Malvaceae; genus Theobroma; species Theobroma cacao. Next base: position 9,689,137 of record NC_030850.1, read on the forward strand.
GAGGAAGGAATTCCAAAATTTGACATAAATGTTGGGCCATATTATATTGTGTGTCAAGTCTCCACCTGACATAATTTGGGAAAAGGGTTGGGGTTGTATAATGTATAGACAGTAGAGAGTAGAGAGCAGGAGCCCCACATGCTTAATTGAATGCTGTTTACAAAGTCAATTCCCCTTATGAGACCATTTAGACTCAGCTGCCAAGGACAAAAATAATGGCTCAACAGTCTTACTAATATATCTTTCCACAAAAATTTAAAAACGAAAACAAAACAAAACAGTATTTATACAAAAATTAAAAATCATTCTTTTATTTCTTCAAACATTTTAAAAATTGCCGGATAGTTCTTAATCTGGAGTTGCTGGAATTTTAATAAGATTAGACATTATGTACGTGCTTGCTGACTGCTATGATGGTGGCTGTCGATAAGATCCACTTTCTGCCTGTATGGCCTCAACTTCGGGGTTGGTCTGTGCCTTATATCTGTTTGTTGACTTTGAGGTTCACAGTCTCTCTGTTTTTCAGATGGAGTATGGAGAAGTAGGGGTGATTGGTGGTTTCCATTCTTTCTAATTGTTGTCACTGTCAACTCTGTATAAAAGGACTGTTGTAAAGGCTCTGGATAATGTCTTGAGGCCTGAGTTTTGAATGAAGAAGCAGGGGAAATCTTTTACATTACCTGATGAGAGGGACGACTAGTTTTTTTTTTTTTTTTAAAGAGAATATGTTTAAATTAAAAATAATTGATATAAGAGGTATTTGTGTTTTAAAAAAAGTTTAGGTGGTATCAGGTTTTAAATTTTTTCAATTGTTAACTAACAGTATTAATGATTAAAAATATCATTTTGAATTAAAAGTAGATATAATGTCTTTTTATAATTAAATATAAATGGTAAGAACTACTATAAAAGAAAAAAAATAATTATGAAGAAAGTATTCAGAGCAAGTAAGAAAATCTTATTAAATATGTATTTACAAATGACGTGAGGAGCTATTTATAAACTGATTAGCTTTTATCTAAATAGAATTTATAAAACAAAGATAATATTAAGAGATTAGATGGATGAATTAAATCTTAATCTTAATTCAATCTAATCTACATCCAAATTTAGATATACATAACAAAATAGATATTGACACATATATTTATAATACTTTCCTTAAATATCCATTGTATTAAAAACATACTTTGTTAAAAAGAAAAACCCTCATAGGAAAAAAATTCGAAAAAAAGAAAAAGAGTACATAATTCTTTTCAAGAATAAGTTTTTGAAATACTGTCTGAGAAAAAACCTTAATGAAGGAAAAGAATATAGTGTGTATTTTACTCGTTTGATGACTACATTATTTAAGATATTTAAAATGACGTATTCTAATTTTTTGTACAAACTTTTCAAATGTTACAGTAAAAAGGGCTTTGGTGAATAAATCTATTAAATTATCACTTGACTGAATTTATTGAACACTAATATTACATATTTTTTAAAAATCACGAGTGAAGAAGAATTTTGGTAAAATATATTTTGTCTGATCGCCTTTAATGTATCATTTCTTTAATTGTGCTATTCAAGCATTATTATTCTTATATAATGTTATTGGAATTTCTTTCAGTTGACAAGCCACATGTTTATCAAATGTGTTAAGTTACAAATTTTAACTAGACACATTCACGACTTACCCATGAATTGCTAAAATTTCTATAATGTTTGAAGAAAAAGTAAATATAATTTGTTTTACAAAATATTATAAAATAGTTATACCTCCACGTATGAATAAGTAACCTATTTAAGATCGAGCCTTACGTGTGTCAAATAAATATTTTGTATGTAAATAACCAAATAAATTTGATTTTGATACATTTGAGTAACATAAACCCATGTCCCTTGTCCCTCAGAAGATATTGAAGTATATGTTTAATGCCATTCTAATGTCTTTGAGTTGGAGAATAACTATATCTTACTAATAAATAATGATATATCAAGTTATGTATTACTAGTAAGATAGCTTAGTGCTCTAATTGCATTAAGATATGATACTTCAGAACCAAGAAGTTTTTCATCATCCTCACGAGATTAGAAGGTTTTTTTTTTTTTTCACATCTAGTGGCCTTACAAGCTATTGATGAATTCAATGGATGTACTTTGTTCATATAAACTCATTTTTGCACTTTTATTATATAATTTGTTTAATGGACAAAAATTCTATTTTTCAAGTGCTCAATCTGAAGACTTAAACAAAAATTTATTTTTCCAAGATCTATCATCTCAAATTCTTTTTTTAAGTAATCCACGACTTTTGAGAATTCTTCAATATTTTCAATAATGTTTAAGTCATCAACATAACATAAACAACAATTGTCATAAATTCATATTCAAATCTTTTTATAAAAACACACAAGCATATAAGATCATTTTTATAGTTTTTTTTAACAAATATTCACTAAAACGATTATACCACGTGTATTTGAATTGTTTTAATTCATATAAAAATTTATTTAATTTAATCGAATAAATTTTTTAAAAATTCAAATTTTGTGCTTCAGGCAACTTAAATCTTTTAAAAATTTTCATATAGATATTGTTACTAAGTGAGCCGTATAAATAGGTTGTAACTGCATCCTTTAGACACATTTTAATCTTTTCATGTATTGTCAGATTAATTAATATAGAATTATAATTGCAACTATCACAAGAGAATATGTCTCTTTATAATCAATACCAAGTCTTTGGGTAAAACTTTGTACGACAAGCCGTGCTTTATATCTTACAATTTTAGTTTTCTCATTTTGTTTTCACACAAATACCCATTTCTATCCCATTGGTTTTATACCATTTGGTATACAGACTATAGGTGTAAAAACTTCACGTTTGCAAGTGAATTCAATTATACTTTGATTGTGACTTTCCACATTGACCAATAATTCTATATCTGCATCCAAAATAGCATGCCCCCATATGAAAATTGAGACTTTAGATTTCATAAACAATAGCCTTACAAGCAATTGGAAGTGTTTAATAAATGATTATGCTAGACCATATTGTGTATGAACATGAGCAATAGGTTGTTCAATAGTTATTTACACTAGTAGATAATATTTATTAAAGGTTTGAGATGTAAATTCACAACATTGTAAAGATGAATAGTCTTGATTGCATAATCAAGAAAATGTGCTTGCAAACGAATGATTGCAAATGTTAAATTGCAAGTTTATAATAAGCACACATATGACCATCTAATCAATGCATCAATTAAAATTATAAAATATCTAAATAGTCCACATAGTGAATATATGAATCCACATATATCATCCTAAATATGTTTAAAAAATGTAGAAAATTCAATCTCAACTTTAGTTAGTGATGACCTTATAATTAATTTACCTTTAGAGCAAACAACATATAAGAATTCATTAGATTGAAAAATCTTTTGATTTTCAATAGATGACTACATGTATTTTTAATAATTTTTCACATTATTATTGATCCAAGATGGCCTAACTTGTCATGCCAAATATTAAAATCATTAATAAATTTCTAGTTTATTATAGCATTAGTTTTAATCATTCTAATTTTTGTGTTGTGTATTCCAAAGGACAAAGTGATTAATTTTTCAATACACACTTTTTACCCAAGATAATAGATGTAATATAAAGGTATTCAATGTCTCTTTCATTCTTTGTCTCAATATGATATTCATTTAGACGAATATTTTTAAAACTTAATGAATTTCTTTAAGACTTAGTAAAAAATAAGGCATATTCTATTATGAACTTTGTTCCTCTAGGTAGTAAAATATTGGCTCTTCTAAAACCTTTAATTAATCTTGTATTACCGAATATTATATTGACATTGGCTTCTTTTATTATTAAATGAGAAAAATATTTATTATCTTTAAATATAGTATACATTGTAGAAATGTCTGCTAAACATATATTCATATCATTGATCTCGGATCCAACTAGATAAATATTCATAGTTTAAAATAAGATATATTGTAAGAAACTTACAAGTTAATATAAGAGAACATTAAATATAAAATTTATTATTAAAACACATAATAAAAACATATCATTTAAATATAATGAGAATATATAAAAATATTTTTATAATAAAATTATACTAAAACATACCAATAAACTGTTAAGAAATTTTAATTTTGAATATTTTCATTACCAATCAAATGATCAATTTCTTTTTCAGGATGGACAAGAAAATCCGTAACATCCTAATGTGTATCAACTTGACCATGGCTAAAATAATTTTGAATAAAAATTACTATGATTTTTTTTCTTTTATCATATAGTGATGCTTGATAAAGTTCAACATTTTTTTTTTTAACATTTCGTGATACTTGATAAAGCTCAACATAGCCTTTCATGCCACATTAATGACAAGACATTTTTTATATTCCTTTTATTCCATCAACTTTTGTCTTTTTTATTGTATTTCTTCATCATTCATTAACTTTTGGTAGATTAAAATGCACTCGTCTACTTTTGGTGGGTCAAAATTATCTATCAACTTCTAGTGAGTAAATATATTCTAAAAATTAGAATAGTGATTAGTGTAACCATGATGTCATATTCGCTTTATAAAATAGACAGAGTTGTTTTTTTTATTGTATCTCTTTCACCATTCGTTAACTTTTAGTGGGTTAAAAGGTATTCGTTCATTTTTTATGGGTCAAAAAGTATTCGTCTACTTCTTTAGGTCAAAAAGTATCCATCAATTTTTAGTGGGTCAAAATTATCAAAATTATCTATTCATTTCTTATGGGTAAATGTATTCTTACAATTAAAATAATGATTAGTGTATCTACAATGATTGCAATTATTGTGGTGACATTTTTCTTATTCATGACTGTAATTATTAAATAATGTTGTATTCACTTCAAAAAATAGACAAAGTTCATGATTTTTCATTAGTAACTATATAATAGCAAATTCACTTTTCAATTAAAAGATAAAATATAATATATATTATATGATAGCAAATTCACATTTAAAATAATTTTTAGGGATGAAAACACTGAGGAGATATTAAATCACTTACCTAATTCGCTAAAACCAAATATAAAAAAAATCAACCGTTAAAATCCTTTTAAAGCTTGAAAGAATTAGAGCTTTGACTTTGAAATGATGATGAAAATTAAATAACACCACAATTTAAGAGATTAAAGAATTGTGCTAATAATGTGTTATAAAATATCAAGTGAAAGAACAATTATAAAAGAAAAAGAATAACTATAAAGAAAGTATTTAGAGGGTGTAAGAAGATCGTATTTAAATGCGTATTTACAAATGAAGTGAGAGATCTATTTATATATTAATAACCCCTTATCTAGATAGAATTTACAAAGTAAAGATAATACTAAGAAATTAAATGGTTGGATTAAATCTTAATTTTAATCTAATCTAATCTACATTCAAATCTAAATATCCATAACAAAATGGATATTCACACATATATTCATAACACTTTTAAAGTGATTTGAGAGGTTTTTTAGATTTTACCCTTAACTAATATATTCCTCTTGTTTCATTTTCTTTATTTTTTAAAATTTTCTTAAACTTATGTTTTTAAAACATTTAATATTTTTATTTTGGTATAATATCTAAAAAGCTCTTGAACTATTTTTAAAAAAATTCAAATAATCTTTTATTCTTTTATTACATTCAATTAAACCCATTTACTTTTATTTTAGATTAAATAGAACTTTAAAGCTAATAGTTGACTAATTGTTGTTAGTTAAAATACAAATTATTATTTTATTTTGGTATAATTGTTGAGAGATAGATCAGAACGCGATGACGATGGAGATGGTTTTCAAATTAAAGAGAGCTAAATGGCAAGAGAGAGCTGAAGGAGCTAAAAGAGCATTTAATTTGTCTGTATGATAAGGGAGAGAAATCGGGAGATTAATTTATCTGAAATGTGTTTACTAGTTTTTTTATTAAATCATAACAAAAATTAGATAAAAATAGTTAATTTGGCTCTTTCTCACAATTTCCTCCGATCATAATTCGTTGCATTGATCCATAAATGTTGCTCTCTGACATGGCTGGGATACTTTCAAAAAAAAAAAAAAACATGGCTGGGATATTGAGTTAATATTCCCCCATAAAATTCCCTGCTAGATTTGAGATGTAACTTGACTTTAATCTTCAACCAATTGATTCAGCCAGTGCAGCAAATAGTTTTCTTTCTTCACACTAGTTTATCAGAGTTGCCAAAGATGATCACCTTTATTGCCATCGGGCGTCATGGGCAGTGAAAAGATATTCCATTTTTATGCATTTGGACTTTGTTCTCAAGAGATAAATTTGCTTTCTATGTTGGACTTTGCAGATTTTTAGGGATATTCTGATGATTATAGAAACTCAACAACGCTGAAACCAGGGATTCTCTACACATATTAGATAATGAATTCCTCAGATATATTATGATGATGACATGTTTGTTATTTGAGAGGGGCGGTGAGGGTATCAGCAAGATGAATCAGGCACATGCAACGTCCATGTTCACTGTTTTGATATTCTACTTGATGATAATCTTTTGATCTAAGTCAACATGTTGGGCCGCAAAAATTATTTAATACTACTATTGGGAAGGTTAATGAATGTATATATGATTTAGTTGACTTTTGCAGAAAATCAACTGGGGTTTGACTATTTATAACCAGCATAAATCAACACAACTTCACCTGCTAAGGAGATATATATAGATTCCTGCTTCTCAGCCTATCTTCTTCACACACACCAAAAAGAAACAAAAAACCAAAAATGGCTTTCGAGATCAGCAATGTTCTTTCATGGACAAGGGCAGCTCAATAAATTCAAAGACCTAAAGTGAAATATTCAAATAAGATTTTTTTTTAATTGAAATTAAAAAAAATTATTAAAATTTTATTCTTCTAACGTAACACGTGGGAATCTGCCGAACAGTTCGGGCCAAATCTTGAAGAAAGCTAAAAAGCGTTGTTTGATGAGTTTTTGAGATGTAAAATTTTTAATTAAACTTTTATAATCAAGTTTTTCTAATATTTCTTTTTCAAATGATAATATAACCAATCCATTTAATAAGATTTTATTAATTTTAGTTTTGAAAAACTTCTTTCTCCTAAAGCAACACTTAGGGAATTGTTAATATTATTCTAAAAGCAATATATACATTTGGAAAAGAATCGAGTCTTCTTATATGATTAAGCATGTCAATTGGACTGTTTTCTTACTGTATAATTTCTTTTAAAATTTTTAACTCTGAAAATAAATTGAAACCATCAATGTTAGAGTAGTTATTATATTTTAAGGAACATTCAAGATTAAGGTAATATTCTTGCAAATAAGGCTCACAGTTTTATGAAGATAATAAAAGAACAGACTTGTGTATTTTTTGGAGAAAAATTGAAATTAAAGGAAGAAAGAGCAAATGAGAAAGGAAGATTTCAAAAGTAGATATTACACATTGAAAAAAAATAATTAGTTTTATATATAGGAAAAAAATAGCTGTTGGCAATCATTAAATGCGTTGATTGGAAATAAGAGAAATAAGTGAGAAAAAAAAGCTATTGGAAATAATTAAATACATATGACTGTTAGTTTATTGGAAATGAGAGAATATAGTTGAGAATTAATAGCATTCTAGAAATAAGAAAGTAATAGAAAATTGAGATTTATTAGGCATATAATTAAAAAAGTGAAAGAACAAATAATTTTATTAATTTTTTTTACTTTATATTCTTTTAATTTTTATATATTTTAATATAATTAATTATATTATAATTATTATAAAATTATAAATTTTTTGTAAAGTTGGGGTCTTCCCCAAATTGGGGGCCTAAAGCCCTTGCTTGGGTGGCTTCACCCAAGGGCCAGCCTTGCTCATGGATTGTATTTTGCCTAGCTGCAATGTTCTCCACCATTTTCTTGAAACGCAAGAAAAGTTGTTACAAAATAAGAGAAAACTCCCTCCAAGGTAGATGAGACTTCCTTTGATAGGTGAAACAATAGAGTTCTACAAAACTCAAAGTAACAATCGATTTTTTGAGGAGTTTGTTGAACCCCGGATTGCAAAGTATGGAAAAATCTTCAAAACAAGCCTCATGGGATCACCTATTGTCGTTGTAAATAGAGTTGAAGCCAATCGGTTCATCCTGTCAAATGAATTCAAGTTGGTGATAAGCTCATGGCCTTCATCCTCAGTTCAACTCACTGGCATTCTATCATGGAAAAACAAGGGGATTAGCACCGTTGCCTTTGCAGACTGGTAGCCTCTTGTCTCAACTATGCAGGGCTAGAGGCTTTAGTGCCAAAAATATGCAACACAGTTCAACTGCACCTTGACAAAAATTGGCACGATAAAGATAATGTCAGCCTTTATTGTTCAACAAAACTTTTGACCTTTACCATAGTCTTTGAGTGCTTGTTAGTGATCAACGTTTAGCCACAAATGTTAGATACTTTTGAGAGAGTTTTAGAAGGTGGTTTTGCTCCACGAGTTCACTGTTGAGATAAAAACTAGCTTGAATGTGATTTTGTCTAACTATGTACAGGACAAGTGTCCACTTTGTTTTGTTGTGATGGTTTGGTAATTCACAGTGCATGCTATTGCACATTTGTCCTAGGACGTGTAAGCACTACATGTTTGCTCTAATGTTGTGTCAAACACTTGGATATTTTTTGTACAATTGTTAGTTAAATAGCTCTTGTATATATTTATGCATTTCTCCTCAGTTAATGCAAGGGATCGATATTAACCAAGTTCTGTTCTTTGTTTTGTCTATTGCTGTTACTTTCTCCTTTGCATGCCTGCTGCCTCTTTTCTATATTAACAAGAACAGGTATCAGAGCTATGAATTGATCCTTTGAGTCATTTAAACACTTACAAATTACCTTGAAAGTATCATCTACAATAGCCAAACTTATTTATCAAACATGTCAACTTCAACTTCAACCATTACACAGCAGTCACCTCTTTTTTTTTTTTATGGTTCCAATTATGCAGTTTGGGCCATAAAAATGAAGGCATTTCTAAGAGGTGTTAACCTCTGGAATGCTGTTGAGTTTGAAACTGAATTGTCAGTGCTGAAGGAGAATGCTACGTAGGCTCAAGTGAAGCAATATGAAGAAGATATTGCAAAGAGATATAGAGCCTTGTCATTCATACATTTAACAGTGTCTGAATCAGTTTTCAACAGGATTATGGGATGTGAGACTGCAAACAAGGCTTGGAGTAAACTTGAGAAGGAGTTTTTGGGGTCTGCAAGGATCAAACATGTGTGTTTGCAAAATCTCAGAAGGAAATATGAGCTTCTGAGAATGAAAGAGAATCAGACAGTAGGTGAGTTTGTTGAAGATCTGATGAAACTTGTAAATCAGATCAGACTCATGGGGGACTCCCTTATTGATTTGAAAGTGGTAGAAAATATTATGTTGAGCCTACCAGAAAGGTTCAATTCCATAATCACCACTCTAGAGCAAGTTAAGGATATTACAAAGCTCTTAATATCAGACTTAGTGCTTTGGAAGCTGATGAACAGAGGAAGGCAGCAAGAAGAGATGAAAGGGTTGATCATGCACTGACAGCTCGTGTAAAAGGTAAAGCTCCTGCTGATTCTTCATTTAAAAAGAATTCAAATGAGAATAAAGAAAAAGACAAAGCTGGTACATCTACTGGAAGATTTCAAAACAAAAAAAGGCAAGTTTCCAATTTGCCCTCATTATAAAAAGAGAAGCCATTCTGAAGCTTATTGCTGGTTTAGACTTGGAGTTAAATGCAATGCATGTAAGCAACTGGGGCATGTAGAAAAAGTCTGCAAGAACAAAGCTGAGGTTGCAGACAAAAAGCAACAGATTGCAAAGCAAGTCGAGAAAGTTGAAGTTGCAGAGGAAGTGTTGTTCATGACTATTGAAGACTCTAACTCAGCAGACTATAATCATTGGCTTCTCGACAGTGCATGCTCTAATCATCTGACTTCAAAGGCTGAGCTATTCTCAGAACTGGATACTGATCATTGCTCTTCAGTTAAAATTGGAAATGGCTTTATATTGAATGCTGTGGGGAAAGGAACAGTTGCAATTCAAACTGCTTCAGGCACCAGGTATGTTTTGAATGTGCTTCTGGTTCCTGAAATAACTCAAAATTTATTAAGTGTTGGTCAGTTAATTGATGAAGATTACATGTTGGTATTCAAGAACAATGCATGCACAGTTTATGAATCCTCTGGTGTCTATATGATGTTTGTTCCTATGGTGAGAAATTGCTTCCCTGTTAAATGGGGAAATTTGTGCTTATCTGCAATAGAATCTTCATCAGAACAAATTTATCTGTGGCACAAGAGGCTAGGCCATTGCAATTATAAGTCATTGTTGCAAGTAAGTGCTTCTGGTTTGTTGTTGAATCTTCCTAAACTACATGGAGATGGTCCTATATGCAGCTTCTGTCAATATGGTAAGCTGACTAGAAGGTCTTTTCCTAAAGCAAGTTTGAATAGAGCAGAACATAGATTGGAGTTAGTTCATTCAGATATTGTTGGACCTATAAGTGAGTCTTCTTTAAATGGAAGCAAATATTTTGTTATCTTTATTGATGATATGTCCAGAATGACTTGGATTTACTTCATACAGCATAAGTCAGAAGTGTTCTCAGTATTTCAAAAATTCAAAGCAAAAGTTGAGAATGAATCTGACTGCAGAATTAAGACCTAAGGACAGACAATGAAGGTGAGTACATTTATTCAGAATTCACAATCTCTCTAGAGAAGGAGGGCATTCATCACCAACTAACAACTCCATATTGTCCTGAGCAGAATGGTGTTAGTGAGAGGAAGAACAGAACAATTATTGAGATGTCCAAGTGTCTCCTGTTTGAGAAGAAGCTTCCTAAAAGCTTCGGGGCTGAGGCAGCTAACACTGCAGTTTATCTGCAAAATATTCTAATCACTCAAGCTGTGAATAATGAAACTCCTTATGAAGCTTGGTACAGCTCCAAACCATCTGTGGATCATTTGAGGATCTTTGAATCCATTTGCTATTTCCATGTTCCTGAAGAACTTAGAGACAAGCTGCAGCCCAAGGCAAAGTTGGGAGTTTTTATAGGTTATAGTCAGCAGTCAAAAGCTTACAGGATTTATCAAATTGAATCTGGCAAAGTCTCTGTTAACAGACATGTAACATTTGATGAAGGTGCATACTAGAACTAGGAAAAGAATCAAATGCAGCATACTAAATTTCTAGATGAAGATGTTAATCTTCAACCTGCAAGCAGTAAAGAGATACTTGATGCAGAATAGATTGTAGATGAACCTCCTGTGAGAGGTACTCGATCATTACAAGAAATTTATGAAAGTTGCAATGTAGTTGTATTTGAACTTGCTACACCTGAAGAAGCTATTGTATTACCAGAATGGAAAGAAGCAATGGAAGAAGAATAGAAGATGATAAATCTCAACAAGACATGGAGCTTGGTAGACAGACCTAAGCATCATCATGTTCTTGGAGTGAAATGGGTGTTTAGAATGAAGCTGAACTCAGATGGCTCTTTGAACAAGCATAACGCAAGGCTTGTTGTTAAAGGCTTTGCTCAATTGCCTGGAGTAGACTATCATGAAACATTTGCACCAGTTGCAAAAATGGATACCATTCGACTACTGCTAGCATTGTCAGCTAAGTTTAAATGGAAAATTTTCCATTTGGATATCAAATTTTCTTTCTTAAATGGTGATTTGCAGGAAGAAATTTTCATTGAGCAGCCTTAGTTTTGAAAGTGAGCCTAACCGAGACAAAGTGTACAAACTTCATAAGGCATTCTATGGCCTGAAGCAGGCACCACGTGCCTGGTATTGCAAATTTGATGACTATTTGAAAGGTCAAGATTTTCAAAAGAGCAGTAATGAAGCTACTTTATATATACAGAAAATTGATGATCAAAATCCTTTGATTATTTCTTTGTATGTTAATGACATGTTAGTTACAGGAGGAGATGATCAAAGAATTGCAAAACTCAAGCTTGAAATGCAAAGCAGATTTAGAATGACAGATCTTGGATAGATGAGTTATTTTCTGGGGTTACAAATCTTTCAAGGTAATACTGGAATTTTCATATGCCAATCAAATTACATTGGTGAGACTCTGGACAAGTTTAAAATGACAGATTGCAAGACAGTAGCCACTCCACTTATTCCTCATGAGAAGCTGTCAATTGACAAAGGGTCTGCACTCGAAAATCCTTCAGCCTTTAGAAGCTTGATAGGATCATTACTTTATATTTGTGCATCAAGACCTGACCTGATGTTTGCTGCAAGTTATCTGTCTAGGTTCATGAGGTTCCAACAACTCAGCATTTCTCAACAGCAAAAAGAGTGTTTAGATATTTAAAAGGCACTACAAATTTTGGTCTTCAGTTTACTTATTCTGATGAAAATCCAGTTGAGTTGGTTGGATTCTCGAATAGTGACTGGGCAGGCTGTGTGGATGATTGTAAAAGCACTTCTGGATATGTGTTTACATTAGGAAATGGTGTTTTTTTGTTGGAATTCAAAGAAGCAAGAAACCACTACCCAATCATCTGCAGAAGCAGAGTATATAGCAGCAGCTACAACTGCAAATCAAGCCATTTGGGTGAAAAAGATCTTAATTGATCTTGGCTTTCTTCATGTGCCTCCAGTCAAGCTGTATGTGGACAACAAATCTGCTATTGCCATGGTAAAAAATCCTGTCTTTCATAGCAGAACAAAACATATCAAGGTCAAACACCATTCCTTGAGAGAAGCTGAGAAGAATCAAGAGATATCCATTCGGCATTGTAGCTCCAGTGATCAGCTTGTAGACATTTTAACCAAACCTCTTCACTTGTCCAGGTTTGAAGAACTGAGAAGCAAATTAAATGTTCAGCAAGCTAGTATTTAGGAGCGTTCCTTTGGAATGGGAGGGCCATGAAATTTTGAAATTTTTTATATATTATATATTTTTTAATAATTTTGTAAAATAATTTTTATTAAATAATTAAATAATAAAAAATAATAAAATGATCTTACAAACTCTATTCAATTTTACTCAAATTTTTAAATTTCT
>NC_030850.1:9702763-9746462 GCF_000208745.1 Theobroma cacao
CAAGACTTCGAAACAAAATGAATGATAAGTTTTTTATAAATAATTTAGTTGTTTATATTTAAAAAGATATTATCATCGTCGAATAAAATTTTTCTAGAGTACTATTATAAGTTTTTTTTTTTTATTTACATGTTATATAAAATTATTGTTTGTTTTAAATCTTTTAATTATTAATGATTAAGTTTAATATATTAATTTAAAAAAATTTTAACTTTTATTTTTTTTAGCCTTTGGCTCCTCTAATAAAAATTAGCTAGCTCCGCCCTTGCTTGAATGTCATTTTGTCTAACTATGTACAGACAAGTGTCTACTTTGTTTTGTTGTGCTGGTTTGGTAATTCACAGTGCATGCTGCTGCACATTTGTCCTAGGACGTGTAAGCACTGCATGTTTGCTCTAATGCTGTGTCAAACACTTGTATATTTTTTGTACAAGTGTTAGTTAAATAGCTCTTGTATATATTTATGCATTTCTCCTCAGTTAATGCAAGGGATCCATATTAACCAAGTTCTGTTCTCTGTTTTGTCTATTGCTTTTACTTTCTCCTTCGCATGCCTGCTGCCTCTTTTCTGTACTAACAAGAACATTCACTTCCCTGGCTCTAAATTTTCAACAGCGAAGAGAGCAAGGCTAGAGATAGCAAAGATGTTGGTGGAAGTAGTGGCCGAAAAGAGAAAAGAAATGGAAAGCAGCTTGCAAGAAGGGGAAAGAGGAGTGCTACTATCGCTATTGGTGGCTGCAATGATTCGAGGGGATATTACGGGCAAGAGGTCATCGATAATGTAGTTTTGCTCGTCTTTGCAGCAAATGATACAACTTCGTTCGGCATTGCCGTGGCATTTAAAATGTTGGCTCAACATCCAGAGTGCTATTCTCTCCTCCTCCAAGGTACCGTCACTTGAGCTTTTTATGAATTATAATCCAACTTCCGCTTCCTTGTACATAACTTAGATATGCAGTACTTAATTTCCTCCTTAAGTCTTTCTCAATTCTGACGTGAAAGCACCGTCTTGTTCACCAGAACATGCTAATATAATAAACAATAAAAGGCCAGGTGAGAATCTGGTGTTAGAAGACGTGAAGAAAATGAAGTATACCTGGCAAGCTGCTCGAGAAAGCATGCGGCTATTCCCTCCCATCTTTGGCTCTTTCAGGAAAGCAGTTGCTGGCATTGAATATCAAGGATTCACCACTCCCAAAGGATGGAAGGTACGCGTTATTGATTTCTTTTTTTGCTTCAACAACAAGAAAAGTTGACGAAAACTTGAAATAGATTCCCCTTACAAAATGACTTTCCTTTTGCGGTGGCATGCAGGTGCTATGGACAGCGTATGGAACACATTACTGTGGAGTGTATTTCCAAGATCCTCAACGTGTTGATCCGAGCAGATTTGAGGAATTTGTTCCACCCTACGTTTTTCTTCCTTTTGGAGGAGGACCAAGTGTCTGTGCAGGCTATCAGCTTGCCAAGTTGAATATCCTCATCTTCGTGCATTATGTTGTTACTCGTTACAACTGGTCATTGATCTATCCCGATGAGTCAATCACCATGGCTCCCCTCCCGTTTCCTTCTCAGGGAATGCCTGTCAAGATTTCTCCTAAGTTATTTGTAAAGCCACATGGGGATTTCTTTTTTTATTTGATTATATTCTTTGTAAAGATTATTTGTTTTGGGTTTCTCCTCTTCTCATAGGCTGTATTGTTTATCACCATTCATCTATATGTATATATGTCAATGGCACGGATGCAACAAACAAGAGCACATAACCCTTAACTCAGAATAATTTCTACCTAAATATCACTTGAGCTAAAGCCTAATAGCTCGTTAATTTCCTTCTAATGAATTAAATATGAATACACGTTGCCTAGATGCGTCCTTACAAAGTTTAACTAGCCAAGCCTTTACAATTAAACTGCATTAATTATGAGCAAAGATGGAACCACACTTTTCTGTTTAGGGAATAAAAGTCCTAAAACACATAATACTAAGGGTTAAAACTTTTTATGCTAAATATTGAACCACCTACAACATATCACGTAATCTAATATAATAAACACAAATTATAGAAACACTATAACATAATAATAATAATTAAGCTAAGCACAGGGATTTTTTTATCCCATAAAAATTATTTATGAAGTGCAATTTCATGTTTATGGTGTCGCAGTATGTTAACAAAATTTTAAATTTTACGATTAATTTAACACAAGTTTAAATTAATTAACAACCCTAGCATTGGAGTAGCAAAGTTTGCAAAGTTGATACAGTAAACATTACCAGTTTTAAATACATTTAAAATTAAAATTATACAAAAAAATGATAGTTATTAATAAAATAGTATAACATTGATCAGGTTGAGCTCAGACCTAAAAATTTTATAATCAATCCGAATCCAAGTTGGGTCAAGCTAATGGATCTTAAAGAATAACCCGATCTTTGAACGCCTCTAATTATAAAATCCAAGGGTAGTTTGTTCAAAATTGGCACCAACACTCCTTTTATTTCCAACTTGTAATATTATGGGCAGACTTTGGTTTGGTAGGTAATTCCAGTAAAATAGATAGATTATTTAAAACAATTAATTGAGCATTCCTAACACCAAATCTTCATGTTTATAATATATGTTTATAATTGAGCATGTACTTTTGAAATTGGAATACAAATTTTTGTATTCGTATGAGATTGTTCCAAATATATGTTCTAGAATGTCATGAGCTTTGAAATGGTATACATACAAGAGCAGGTTAACCCACATCATGCTGAAAATTAACCTTGCATACAATTCATATTCCTAATGACAACATAGGCCAAGAGAGACAGAGAGGCAGACACAGAGACTTTGGTTAATGTTGGTTCATAGACATAAACGTCTGGTACGGCATATGTCAAAACATCCCTTGACAACTGGAGGTGTGTAAATATAAACCGAACTAAACAATTAAACCAAATCGAAATGAGTTCATTTTTTTCAATTCGATTAGTTCAATTATTTAGATAGTTTGATTAGGATAATTTAGTTATTAAAGTTAATTCGGTTCGATTTCGGTTAGGCATTTTCCTAACTGAGCTTAAGTTATTTGCTCAAAACTATTTATGAAACCCAAAATTCACTGCATAGTTTCTGCGAGGAAAGCATAGCATATGCCAAATGCACGCCTGATTCTCTCCGACAAAACAATAAGATTTCAGCTGGCCAATTCCATTTCTAAATCAGACAAAACAAAAAGAATTTAGCTGCCCAATTATGTCTGTTCTGATTCTATACTGTGCTCCTCACCAACAGAAATGCTAACAACTTTCCTTTAGTCAGCTGGATTATTTATGCTCTACAATAAATCAAAGCCTCAAAGGCAAAAAATACTCTTTTCTCACGGTTCCTTTATAATTACTTCCCCACCCCTTAACCAACCCCTTTCCTTCTACTTATCCAGAATGCTTCCACAATTTCACGTTTCCAGCATGCAACTGTTTGCACAGCACCTATCAGCATCATGTAAATACATAAATCACGTACAACCTATGCAAATGACATTTGCTAGCAAAAATGCAATACAAGAAATGGCTCTATAACTACCAGCAATTCTAAAAGCATGCAACTTAAAGAATAAGGTAGGATTCGTTCGAAAGAATATAGATTCTTTCACCCTAAAATTTTTATTTACAAAATAAAATATGAAAACTAATTAATAAAAGACAGTCTCATATCCGACCTTGTAGTGATTGTGCTCTACGATGGCCACTCTACTACTATAAATGGGTTAAAATCAAGAAATCTTTCTCAATTGCGACATCAACTAATTGTGCTTGGAATTTAGATGATGCCTAAACTAGTGAACAAACTCTAGCAAAACAAGACTTATGGGATGGGAATGAATGAATACACCAAGGGAGTATATGAGATGGAAAAAGAGTCTCCCTATTATGCAGCCCATCCCACGAACCCAAATTCAAAGAAAAACAAAATTAATGAATGAGAACTGCTGCTAAAGGAGCAACAATATTCTGTACTAAACACACTACTTGGGTACTAGCAAGAAGGCAAACACATCATCTTTCCAAGAAAGCTATTAACATGCTGAAGTGGTTTTTCCTGGCTTCAGTTGCCTTCCTGTCTTTTTTTAAAGTTTTAAATCAAATAAGAGTTAAAAAATTACTTCGTAGTACTAAATGAAAGAATTAAATAAATTTTCAAGTGGTTCCAAAAAGCAAATAATCATGAGTCAAAAATTTGTCAACAGCTACATAGACAGTTACTTTCTCATATATCCATAGTATTTCTTACAGAGGAGATGGATCTTTCACACAGTGCATGGTATCTGGCAGTAAATTATGACTAATTGGCTTCAAACCTCTTCTAAACCACCGATTTATGAGGGTCAGCTCTAGTCTCCGAACCTGCAAACATTTAGTCTCTCCCATTATAATTCATACGAATTTGAAAGAAATAACAGAAATCAACACATACTAACAAAATAATACCAAAGCAGAGACGCAGGGAAGTAAAATACAAGCCAAAATATTAAAACAATCGCAAATCAACCTTCACCAAGATCTTATCTGCACCCTATACTATTTCATTTTTTTTTTTTTGAAAGTTATACTATTTCATCTTAAAATGCAATGTACACGTGTTTTCCATTTAAAACAATAACAAACTCAGGAAAAAGAAAAAAGAAAGAAGAAGAAGAAAAAGAGAGTTAACTTTTATATATTAAAAGATCCAACAGCGATGGAGTGGCCACGCCAAACCCTACTCATCAATCAAGTTTGGACTTCAAGTTCTCTCCTTAACACCTTGCAGTTAACTCTTAAATCCATTCTCCTTGCAGTGAATAGCCTTCCTCCAACATGGTTCTCATAATTGTAATTAATAGAAAAAATGGAAAGAGGATTCAAAAATTATCCATGTTGTTCAGGAGATTTGTCAATCAAAATAACTACCTTGAAAACATGATGTGTATCTACCAATGTGGGATTGATGATGGAGGTTTGTTGGCATGCAATAAAAACACTTAGGGAACGAATTTTTCCACGTAGGTGTAATTCTAATATAGTACAAATAATGTACCCAATACCAAGAAAGCTTGAAGACAACATTTCACTTAAGAGGGAAGATGCAAGTCAACAGCTATTGGCAGAGACTTGATAGTTTCATCAAAGAAAAGAAAAACAAGCTCTAAGTGAGCCAAGAAACATGCTAATTGACAGCCCTACTAAAACAAATCCACCACATCTCATCATTATATATCTTATGTCTGATTGTTGTATAAGTTGACATCCACCAAGAGTGATAGATTGAATTGTTGCAAAACCCTAAAAGACTTAATTTAGAAAGCTGATGCAATAAGGGAAAAAGACAGTCTCTAGTCACCATATGGTGACTATAATAATTTCAAAATAACAATTAAATAGATGTAAGGTCTTGTAAGAGAATGGAGAAAGATCCAATAACTATGGTCTTTATTAATGTTCTAAAAGTTAACTGCTAAGGCTCAATTTCAGAGACAAAAATCTTCTGCAGCAAGCTTCTCTCACAATAAGAGACCAAAGAAATATCAAGATACTTTCCCAGGGTTTGCATTCTAAATCTTTTCTGTTCAGAGCGTTCAATAAGGTGCTTCAGTGCATAAAAAGAAAAAAACAAAAAACAAAAACAAAACAAAGCACAAAAGACAGAAAAACAAAACAAAAATGAAAGGAAACTAACCTGCCTAACAATGAATGGCTCCTCAACAAGACTCAGTGGCTCAGTTAATATAGTCAAAAACCCATTTCGATTTCCATAAACTACATCAGTGAAGGGCCGATCACCCACCTGCCATAAACATAAATTAGGTCACTAACGTAATCCGAAGTCAAACACAAAAACAACTATCCAGCAGGTTCAATCACCCTTTGCATACCATGATAAGTTGCGATGATTGACATCCAAAGTGTTTCTCGATTTCTTCAGCTGTTCCAGCTGGTTTCTTCACCCCTAGAAAGACATGTCAGATAGACACACTAATCAATTCTAGATAAACCAAACGCTTTTAGCATAAATTAACAATAACTCATATTAATGTGTGCTAAACCTACAAATAAAATTTAGCAACAATTGAAAATCCCAAGCCATTTACATGCTTAGTGTTTTAACATAGAAATGAAACTGCAACATACAGTTAAAAGATTAATATATTTATTCATGAATGGTATAGAAATGAATTTGGTAACAGACGTAAAGTAAATGCTTAAACTGAGAAAGAACACTTACTATGCCTTATGACTTTAATACCAATAGTCCCCTCTAGTTTTTTGGCCTTCGAACCATCATGATCATACTCTAAAAGACCTTAATTCATCATAACGAGGAGGAAAGGGGCAAAACATCAACATATTGCACAGAAACACAATCAGCAAGAGTTAAAACAGGAATCAATATAAAAGAGTAAAGGCAAAAGTTACCAGCAGAGTTACTAAACACGGCGATATCAGGACCAAACACATCTTTGCACTGCTCAATAGAAGGCTCAAGAGGAGGCCAAAGCGTCAAAGAATAAGGAGCAGTAATCGTATTATCCTTATCGAAAACAACACCTTTGAACCCTCTTCTGTGCAGCTCATTCCAATCAATGCACCTTATATCACGCACTGCAACATGGGGCAACGCCAAGTGACGGTCTCTAACGAACACTCCAACCGACGAAACAATGCCTTCAACATTGATTCTTTGTCCCACCGCAGCTTTCAAATCTGTCCACCACATGTTTGTGAAAATAACTCCGAGGAAATGCCAAAATTTGGTCTTTCTGGGGTGTTTGTTCTCTTCTTTATCTTCGTTTTGGGGATCTGGGTCTTGGTTATTTACGTTGATTTTGCTAAAGGAAGAGTAAAACTGGTCAAGGAATGTGGATTTCTGATCTGGGTATGTGTGGCTGTTTGTCCTGTTCTGGTTCTCTTGTTGGGGTTTGCTGAAATTGCTAGTTGTCGTGGGGAGAGTTAAAGAACAGAGGTTTCTGATGTGGGATTGGTTCCTGGGAAAAGAAAGATTGGAGGGATTTTCTTTGAAATGGAAATGAAGGAAGCGGTTGGGGACGGGATAACAGCAGTTGGGGAATGCAGCAACTGCAACCGGCTGCATCTCCAATGTGTTGTTATAATTTCTCGATAAAGAAGGGCATTTTCAATTTTTTTTTTCATTTCAAGTGAAGTTGTGGTAACCTTTTTTTCGAGACAGTTGGCTTGGTTTGCAAGTCGGAGCCTTTGAGGGACCGTCGATTGCCACTGCCATCTATCGTAGATCTCTTTCCCTTGATTTTACCATCTAACCTTCTAGTTATACAGTGGACTGTAGTTTAGCCAATATTTAATAAATTTAAATTTCTAATATTGAGCAGATTGGTCTGAATTTACATTTGAAAAAGAAACATTAATTATAAAAAAATCAAATTATATCAATGTAAAATTAATTAATTTTTCTTCCTTTTATAATTTCAGATCAATTATTATTTTAGTAAATCAATCGTTAGATTTAATACTATGTTTGTATTCATTACATACTTAAAATTTTGAATTAATCATATATAATTATTATTTATATGAATTGAGATTTTTTCAATATATGTTTAATTATCAAAATTTCATGAACAGTTAAATAATTATAATTATCTTTAACTTTTGATACGCACGGTATTTATGAATAAAATATAAAATTTAAGAGTTAAATTTGTTTTAAATATGAAATAATATATTAGAGATAGATTTATTATTTGCTTAACAAAAACATGCCTCTCAAGCGTTGAGTAAGTTACAATACCTTTTATAGTTAATTTTTATATATGATTTATATTTAATACATTGATAATATATTTATAAAATGTTGTCACCTTATTAACAAGTTAAAACTAAAACTCTAACAGCATGTTTGATTTTGAATATTCGTACCTTCATTTGGTTGCCAAATGGCCTAAAGAATAGTCATTCTCCCGCAATCACTATTTTTCAAAATTACCCAAAATCAAAGATAAGCTACTCCTAATCCCTTATGGTATTTATTATTCCATGGTTGGGGAATAGCTTCTAAAATTAATAAGACAAAAATACTCTTTATAAGTGAAACGATAAAAAAATTTAAGTTTTTAATTATATATTATAAAAATTAATATTTTAAATTTAAAAATTAATTAAATTATTAATATTTTTAATCATAATAATTTTTAAATTATAAATAAAATATTAATATTTAAATTATAAATTATTAATATCTTTAATAAATTATAAATCATTGATATTTAAAAAATAAAATAAATAAAAATAGATAATTATATATTATAAAAAATATTTTTTATTTTTTATTTATTCTTTTGTTATTCCAAAATTTTTTTTACTCACTAAACATTGAAATAAATCATAGTAGCAATGCTTACCTTATTTCATTCCGTCAACCAAACTAAATAATAACATTTTCATTCTATTCCTACCTTATTTTATTTTTATAAAATTCTTATTCTATTTCATTCTATTCTACAAACTAAACGCGCCCTAAGGTACTAAATATTAAAAATTTCCATAGAAACTAAATTAAAAAAATTCTCTCTCCAACCTCCAACACAACAGTTCTTTTCTTGTTCTCCTCTTGCTATCTCTGTCTAAATCCATCATCCTCTTTCTCAAGGCCTTAGCCAATTAAAGTACCCTTTATTGCTAATTTTTATATATTTGTATACATTGGTATTCTCTTATATTGTTCTTTATTTCTTTTTATTTCATTGTCTATTTTCTTCTCTCATCCTTGGGTAAATTGCACCTCAAGGTACTAGACCTTTATATTGATTACCTGGTAGTTCTTAACATTTAAACCATTCCAATTGAGTACTTAACATCAAAATTTGAAACAATTGTCATCCAATCACTTACATGATATGTCAACACCACACAATATTGACTCACACGAGTTAGTCAACAACAATATCAAATTAAATTCTTAAAAAAATCACTTACAAGTAAGTGAATTGAGTCACATTTTAGCTTATTGTTATAATAAAAATATAAATAAATTTACTTATATATATATATATATTTATATATATATATATATATGTAAATTGAATCTCTAAATCCATGTGTGAATATTAAAACACCAAAAGAATCAATTATTTATTCCATACCTATTTGATTCATAGAGGTAACCATTGCTCGCAGCGGAAAGATAGAAAATTTCTGATTAAGGCTAGATCTTCCTCTTCACACTTATCTATTATTTGTGGCGGCTCTCAATGGGCAAATACCGTTAAGTTAGAAGGGAAGAGGGGATTTAGCCATAAATAAATATATATATATATATATATATATATATATATATATATATATAAAATAAACAAAACCCTAATACTAACCTTCCCATTAAAAGAGTACTGGGCCAAAGCCTACCCAACTACCAAACCACACTAACCCAATTAGACGTGCAAAGCCCATCATTAACTGATCACTTTAATATTAATTGGACTGTCATGCTTTGTTTCACAACGAGACTAAACTATCATTTTGTTTTATTAAGCCAAAATTACCAATTAATGAAAGCCCACATAATAGAAAATTCTAACATTCTCCTACTTGGGCAATATTAATTGGAGTTTATTTTGACTTTGAAAAAATACTTTAGAAAACAAAACTCCAGACTAATTAACTTAATTTTAATGTGACCACAATTTAAAAATATTTAGCCCTTAGAAACAACGTCTTAATGATCTTATCCAATAAAAACATTTAATTCTGAATTATAGTAGTCATTATGCCACTTATTGACATAAAACCAATCCATAGTTACAAGTACTAGTGATCTTATCGACAGTGGATTTCAGTGTAGTTGTGTAGCAAGAGAATAACATCCAAATGTGATCTTAATGTGTTATTTCCATTGTCGATCCTCTTGTTGATTTCTTTAAACCTAGTGAGAAATCTATTTGGCATTGACAACATGCCTGTATGTCTCCTACTTATCATTGAGATTCCTTGCTAATATCATTCATGAGACGTACTAATAAAATCACTCTTGAGATAGACACCAATCTCAGGATTTCATAAAGCATATATGCGAAATAGCAATTAGATGTACATGTACAAATAATACCAAATAATAGCATGGATTATCAATTAACAATGATCATCAACAAATATCAAATTAAACATCTTATGAATGTTTAAAACAAGTAGAAAAGGTCTCATTACAACTAAATGTAAACCATGATGTGAGAGTTATATAAATAACATACTCCTATTAACTAAGTGCATCAAAAGACCCCAAAATACCCATGCTTTCAACATGTCTACTAAAAACTGTAGGTCTTAACCCCTTAGTCAAAAGATCATCCAACATGTTGTCAGTGTCAATGTACTCAACAACAATGTCACCATTTTTAACAATATCCTTAACCTTCATATATTTTATCTTAAAATGTTTGGATCCACTAATCTTTGTTGTTCTTGGTGAACAACAGAACAGACATATTATCACAATAAATTTTAAAAGGTCCAAAGATGGAATCAACAACACATTGCCCAAAAATAAGATTTTTAAGCCAAATAACCTGCGTGCCAGCCCCATAACAAGCAACAAACTTAGCTTGCATAATAGAGGAAGCTTAGAGCGTTTGCTTAACACTCTTTCAAGAAATTACTCCTCCAGCTAACAAAAAAATACCTTAAGGTGGACTTCATGTCATCTTGACAACTAGTGAAGTTAGAATTTGTAAAACCAATAATCTCAAGGTCGTCCACCTTTCTGTATGCTAGCATATAATCTTTAGTTTTTTGTAAGTATGTTATCACTTTCTTAGTAGCAACCTAATGATCCAGATCAAGATTAGTAAAATATTTGCCAAGAATCCCCACTACAAAAGCTATGTTTGGTTTAGTGCAAACTTGTGCATACATAAAGCTTCCTATTGCACTAGAATAGGATATGCCTTTCATAGATTCTCTCTCTAAATCATTTTTCGGACATTGACTAAGTTTAAACTTATCACCTTTCACAATAGGTACATCCCCAACCTTACAATTATGCATGTTGAATCTGCTTAGCACACAATCAATGTATGTCTTTTGGGAAAGCCCTAATAAATTTCAAGACCTATCTCTGCATATTTCAATCCTAAGTGCAAATGAGGCATACCAAGATCTTTCATGTCGAAAGTCTTAGACAATAACTGCTTAGTTTTATGAAGCAATCCAACATCATTACTGGCTAGCAAGATATCATCCACATACAGCACAAGAAAAATGAACTTACTCCCACTGATCTTAAGGTATATGCACTAATTAACTTTATTTTCCTCAAAACCCATGGAAGTAACTATCTTATCAAACTTTAAATACCATTGTCTAAAAGCTTACTTCGAACCATAAATGGACTTCTTAAGTCTACATACCAAATTTTCACTCCCTGATTCCTGAAATCCTTCAAGTTGAACCATATAAGCTTCCTCTTCAAGGTTACCATTCAAGAAGGCTATCTTCACATCCATTTGATAAAGCTTTAAATCAAAATGTGCTACTAAGGCTATAATGATTCTAAAAGAATCTTTGGAAAATACTAGTGAAAAAATCTCATTATAATCTACTCCCTCTCTTTGAGTAAATCCCTTTGTCATCAACTTAGACTTAAACCTCTCAAGTTTTCTCTTAGAATCTTTCTTGATCTTATACACCCATTTGCAACCAATTGGCCTACATCCCTTTGGAAGTTCAACTAGTTCCCAAACCCCATTCAGAGCCATAAAACTCATCTCATATTTCATTGCATCCATTGACATAGCAAATTGGGGACTGTTAATGATATCACTAAAAGTCATAAGGTCCACCACATTACTGATATCATAATCACTCTTTCCCAGAAAAACCATGTAATTATTAGGAATAGTAGACTTCTTTTGCCTAGAAGATCTCCTTAAAGGCACCTTAACCTCATTTTCCTAAATAGGATGAACATCAATAAGAGTAAGAACAGGATATTGAGGAGGAAGATTTACATCATGTTACCCAAGATCCTTTCTCATAATAACCACAAGTACTATACTACCATTGTGAAGCTGGTAAAGGAATGGTTACATCTCTGATAGGCTCACTACCATCAACAACTTCAATCATAGTATTATCAGCAACATCTAACTATAGAAATTTTGCCACTTGTAATTCTACAATTTTAGTTCCACATGTAGGCAAAAAGAACTTATATCCTTTAGAATGGTCTGGGTAACCTATGAAATAGCAACAAGTAGTTCTGAGTTTAGTTTTTCTTTCAGAAGGATTATAAATTTTAACTTTTGCAGGACATCCCAAAACTCAAAAATAGTTCAAACTGGGTTTCTGATCAATCCATAACTCAAAAGGTGTTGTAGAAACAGACTTACTAGGCACTCTATTAAGAACATACAAAGCAATTTTAATGGCTTCACCCTAAAAGGACTCGAGAAGGTTAGTCTTACTCATCATACTCCTCATTATTTCCTTAAAGGTGCGATTCCACCTTTCGGCCACATCATTCTATTAAAGACTACCAAGCATGGTATATTATGCAATAATTCCACACTCTTGTAAGTATTTGGCAAATGGTCCCATGTGCTGTCCAATTGTACCATGTTTGTCATAATACACACCCCCTAGTTAAACCTAACAATTTTGATAACTTTCCCTAATCGTTTCTCTACCTTAGTTTTGAAAATTTTGAATTTTTCATAAGCATTAGATTTTTCATCTATTGAGTAAAAGTAACCATAACGAGAGAAATCATCAATAAAGGTAACAAAATACTTGTTACCACAAAAGGTAAGTGTAAAAAGTCCACTAATATCAATGTGCATAATTTTCAAAAGGTCCTTATTACGAGTTGCCTCTTTTTTCTTAGTCTTAATCATTTTACCCCTTATGCAATCTACACAAGTGTCTAACTTTTCAAAATAAAGATTAGGAAAAATGTCATCTTTTATCAAACTTTTAACTCTTTTATTAGAAATGTGACCTAATCTTTTATGCCACAGTAAGGAAGAGTTTTCTTTAATAAAAGATCTATTAGACATAATATTTTCAACATTCATGCAACTATATTCATTATTAGGGACCAAGCACAATCTATGTCAATTATCAACTAGCTTAAACTCTCTAATGACTTTAGAATTTAAAAGCAAGTCAATGTTTCCATCACTAATGCCAAAATAATAACCAAGCTTATCCATAACAGAAACTGAAATCAAATTTTGGCTAAATATCGATACATGAAAAACATTTTCCAAAACAAGTTCAAAACCAGACTCTAAATTTAAACTTATGGTTCCTACACGACTAACATCTACTTCAGCATTGTTTCCAACTTTAAGCTTGGCCTCTCTCTCACTTAGCTTCCATTTGCTTTTGAACCCCTGTAGTGTAACAACAACATGAACAGTTGCACCACTATCAAGCCACCATGAATTTGGTGGTGCACTTAAAAAATAGGATTCAAAACAAACTAAAGCTAATGACTTACCTTCTTGTTTATTCTTTTTCTCTAACCAAGACTTATACTTAGGGCATTCATGTTTCATGTGACCTTTCTTCTTGCAGGGAAAGCACCTAACCTCTTTCCTTATGACAGCTTTAGGACCTCTTACCCCTTTAGTCTGACCATTACCATGCCCTTTATTGTCTTGCTTAGGAGCATTATAGGTTTCTTAAAATTCTTCCAATAATAAGGTTTGGAATTTGTGGCAAACAAGGCACTCTCATTTTTTTTGTTTTGGAGTTTTTCTTCCTTAGAAACGCACTTAGAAATAAGGTCGTTAACACTTCAAACCTCATTCACAACATTACAAGCAGTTTTAATTTGGGTAAACTCAATAAGTAAGGAATTAAGGGCATGATGAACAATAAACTTGTTAGGACTAACCTTCTCGAGTCCTTTTAGGGTGAAACCATTAAAACTGCATTGTACGTTCTTAATAGAGTGCCTAGTAAATCTGTTCCTACAACACCTTTTGATTATGGACTGGTAGGAAACCTAGTTTGAACCATTTTCATGATAAAATCCATAACCCCTCCAACATTGTCATACTTCATACTCGCAAGCTAACTCATAAGGTTCCAACCTTAGACTTATTGGATTTTGATATCTTTCACCTACTGCTTCATAAAGTTCTTTAGCAATTTCAGTCTTTTGTAACCCACTCAATAGATGCTCAGAGACAAATCTCTTAATGGCATGCATACACATGTGATTTGCTCTATCTCATTTAGCAAAGAACTCTTTTTCCTTAGTAGTGCTCTTATCAATAAAGGCAACAGGCTTATCAACACACAAGGCTATGTCTATTTCACTCATGACCAAGGCAAAAGACAAATCTTCATTCCATCTCTTAAAATTAGACCCATTAAGAGTCTCAATAGTAGTTTGATTATTACTCATAGTAAATGTCACTGTTTAAGACAATCAATGCAACTATTAGTTAATTGAGTAATAACGAAATAATTAGCAACAATCCATAATGTGTTAAAAGAAAATAATTGAAGAGTCCAGGAGCAAACTCCCCTTTGAGTAGAGAATATGACATGTTAATAGACACTTTCCACACAAAATTAATATGAGAATATTCTAGTTTTCGAAAAGCTTATCCCCTTTGGGCAGACAGACCTTCTAAACCGATATACATTCAATCATGATACTTCATGTCCCACTCTAAATTACCCTACACAATAACCCCTTTTGGACAGGTAATTGTATAAAGCAATTTAAAAAAAAATTATCCCGTAACCTTTTGCTTAAGAAAATAATCCATTAATTTCAATAAATGAGCTAGTTTGACAGCCAAACACTTACATCAATTAATAAAAAAATTTCTTAAACCAGAAATTAATTATTTGCTCGAATTCCTTAATTTGCATACTCAGCCCATATATGCAATGAACCATTCATGCTAAGATACTAAGCTTGGGTATATCTCATTTGATCCCAAATAGGATTCGTTGCAATAAAACATAAGGTCTTGAACCTTTTTTTTTTTTAATACAATATATTCTCTAAATTATGTATATAATTTCAACCCAAGAGTGTACAAATTTAGAAACTAATCTAAGAAGAGTACATATAACTATTCAACTCAAACATATGCATATTATCTTTCTATCACTTGCATTCTAAAAATATCTTACTAGAAATATTCAGAATAATTAATTAAATGTACATGAAATTAAATAAATATTAAATGTGCATTAAAAATTCAAAAAAATAGTACAACATATAGAGTTTGGCAAGTGGAGATGAACTGCCAAAAAATATTTTAAAAATTATAGGCCTAATGGACCCCACGTGCCTCACACTTCGCTCTTGAAAGTGGGCTTCGTTGCCCAACAAATTTTTTCTATTTCTTCAACTTTTAATTGGGTCAAATCTGACTCAATTGAATCAAATTCGACCATTTGGATCTTTATGCTAATTTCTCTCTAATTTTTGACTTTTTAAGTATTTTTGATGAAATTGATCCTAATAAATCTCAATTAAGACTTTGTTTTATAATGTCCATGCATTAAAACTCATTAAAAAACTACAAACCCTAGATCAATTAATCAAGAAAATTAATTTTGAAAACCCATTCTTAACTAGTTTTAAGTTTTCTTCAAAATTGGTTGCAATACATTTATGTTTTATATAATTTGACTTAGATATCAGCTTTATAATATATGTAAGTTGATTTTAAGAATCCAATTTAAATTAAAACATATAAAATATAAGTGATTAATCAAAAACTAGATTTTGAGTTTTATGTTTAAACCCAAAACTTACTATCCAATTCCTATCTCTACAATACGAGTGATGAGAAAAAAAGTTTATACAAAATTAATCTATGTATTGTAAGGAATAAAAGCCCTAACCTTATCTTCAGAAACAATAACCAAAAAACAAATTTTCAACAATCAAAAATAAGTATGCCCTAACATATAATTTTACAAAATAATTTCATTAAAATTTTAAATTTTGTTGGGTTTTAATTTCACACAAGTTGCTCTGATACCACATGTAAGTTGAATCCCTAAATCCATGTATGAATATTAGAACACCAAAAGAATTAATTATTTATTCCATACCTGTTTGATTCATAGAGATAGTTATTGCTCGCAGCGGAAAGATAGAAAATTTCTGGTTAAGGCTAGATCTTCCTCTTCGCACTTCTCTATTGTTTGTAGTGGCTCTTAATAGGCAGATACCTTTAGGTTAGAAGGGAAAAGTGGACCTAACCATATATATATAATAAACAAAACCCTAATACTACTAGTCTCCTATTAAAGACGTACTGAGCCAAGGCCTACACAACCGCTAAACCACACTAGCCTAATTCGACGTGAAAGCTCATCATTAACTGATCACTTTAATATTAATTGGGCTCTCAATAGGACTAAATTATCAGTCTGTTTTATTAAACTAAAATTACCAATTAATAGAAATCCACGTAATTGAAAATTCTAACAATATAAACCCCTTTTTTCAAGTTTATATTCAAAACCAATAAAAGAAAACACATAATACAATGCTATTAAATTGATAAATTCGTCAAATTAAGTTCACTGTAGCTTAAAAAAAAAAACCTCAATGGAGTCGGTTGAAATGAGCCCCATTGAACTATATATAGCTAGCTCTATCCTAATTAAACAAAATGATACTGATTATAATATAGATTTATAGGTGAAATACATCATTCTCCTTTTTATACATAGAGCTTTAATTAATATTATATTTCAATTCTTTTGAAGGGATCGACCATGGGTTATACTTGAATTGTTAAATTCAACATCTGGCTGGTAAACTGAAATCTCATGTCACTTTTTCTCTTAGTAAAACAAGGACCAAAATTAACGGATTAAAGAATATATACCTGTAGTGAATACCAATTGCAAAAAAGTGGAGGGAATTACCGAATTGGTCCAAGTAGTATCACCAAGTATATATTTTTGGGAAATGGAAAATAAATAGCTTTTCCAAGTAGTAATTTGCTAGCTGTTTGTCAAGGACTTTGATGACCATACGTCGCCAAGCAAGAACTCAAGAAAGCATTAAGGCTGATCTGCTTTACTTAATTGTAAATGGGAACCAGAGCTGATTTATTGAATTGTAATATTTGCAGAAATAATTAAAGAATAAAGAATTTCATGGACAATTACATGTTTTATGTGAGGGGTAGTACAGTGTAACATTTTGTGGGTGTAATATCACTAGAGGAACCTTGACCGCTTGCATTCTGGCGGGAGACCCTGAGGGAACCGTTTCAAGTCAGTGCAGTAATTGTACACCATGAACTTGTTTTGCACCCATCTGATTCTGTTGCGGTCAGCTGCACCGAGAGTTTGGTCCTCCCAAGCATTTGCCTGCAGGGAATCGGTGGACTGGGAGGCACAGGAAGACTGAGATGATGACCAAATACAGGCATTGGCGTTGAAGTTTCTATAAGAGGCAGTGAAAGGAGCGTGTGTCCAGTCAGTTTTCACAAGGCCACCTCTTGTTGCCCAGTCATCTGCATTCCAGAGACTTGAGTAAATCCTCATGGGTTGGT
Organism: Theobroma cacao; assembly: GCF_000208745.1. Taxonomy (NCBI): domain Eukaryota; kingdom Viridiplantae; phylum Streptophyta; class Magnoliopsida; order Malvales; family Malvaceae; genus Theobroma; species Theobroma cacao. The sequence continues at coordinate 9,720,313 of NC_030850.1, forward strand.
TGCTGGGGAAAGGAACACCGATTGATTCCATGTTGTTGAAAACTCTGATAGGAATGTTGTCAACCATGAATCTGAAAGCAAAGAATAGCAAATACATTAGAGAACTTGTATATCATTTTGAATCTGACCCTACATATTTAGCCACGCTAATATTGAAGAGATTCACGATGGTGAGTTCATAGTGCTTACATTATACGTTGACGATTCCAGACAATGGAGTAGGTGTGAAAGGCCTTTGTGGGATCAAACCAGAGATAAAACTGTTGTTCTCTGTTACCCTTTCCCTGGCTATACACATTGGTATGGAGGGTGTAAGGATCTCCAGACAAGTTGCCTAAGAATTCAAAGTCAATCTCATCATGGTTTGGCCCTTCAGAAGTTAACTGCAAAATTTAGTAGTACAAATCAATCAGCTAAGCAAATTTTGCCTTTAATTACAGGGCAGCTGAGCTGTAGAATTGATAAACTTACGTAATATGTAGTGACAGTACCAGCTGAATTGCCCGGTACTAACTTGATTTGCATGTCAATTCTTCCAAAGAGGTATGTATGCTTGGACCGGAAGCCAGAGCCGGAATCCTTGTCCAGGGAAAGTGTCAGAAGTTGGCCTCCATGAAGTATCTTAGCACGCTGATCGCCACCCCATGTAACGTCAAAGTTCTCATAAAAGTTCCCCTTTGAGCAAGTTGTAAGAGTGAATACAAAGAGAGAAAGCAAAAGTATTGATGGAAGTGTAGAACAAGAGAATGACATCTTCCTTCTCCTAAACAAATGAAAGACGCACAGAGAGCTTTGGAAATTAAGACAGCTGAAAGAGAGACAAAAGTGTGATGTTAGAGCTTGAGCTATTGAAGCTTTTTTTATAGGCTAGGCTAGCAATAGGAGTGCCGGTCAACGTGGTTAATTCAAGGGGTTTTCGTTCGCCGCCATTATAATAGGTTTTGAGTTTGAGCACCGATAGTTTATTGTTTGGTGCAATAATAAGATGCTTGGAATAATCAACTACTATCTTGTCTAGACATATAGCTGGCAATATTTGTTTGAACAGTAGAATGAAGCTGGCAAATTCGCTTTATTGAAATAATAAGGAAGGAGCAAAGGAAGCTAGAAAAAGGGTTTTTGAGGATGGTTCCATGGTAGAGTTCTGGCTTTTCTTGTGGGTCTTTTGGTGCTTGAACCAAGCGTGTTGACTGAACTATATCCGATTGAAGAAATTAAAAAGTAGATGAGAGAGAGAGAGAGAGGAGGAGGATCTTCTCAGTGCTGCCAAGCCAACCAGATGACAATAGGAGCAGCAGCAGCTGGCAACTTCGATCTGTAAATGCGAAAATGCTGGAGACAGAAGAGAGACGCGTTGGGAATACACTCGACGCGCGTGACTTTCTTCAACGACAATGGATATAATATATTTTTTTCCAACCAAAACATATATGAATTTCGCCCTCAGTATTTATTGCAGCCCAACTAAGATCATTTACTGAACTCGCTCTGAGTGATGCTACCATTCCAGTTCCACACTTTGAATATGACCATAGAAATAAACTTACCGGTCTTTGCATACATACGTACATGGAAGCATAAGTTGAAGGTGCAAATTGTTTAGGCTTTTGAATATATACATAAGTGCCGTTTGGTGGGTAAAGCACCAAAACAAGGGTTTTAGACTCAAATTTGAAGAGGTCTAATAATTTTATAATAATAATAATATAATTGATTATATTAAAAATATATAAAAATTAATATAATTAATAAATTATTTATCTATTCTTTTATGTATAATAAATATTTTTTTTCTCATTTCCACATCCATATACATATTTTTTCACTTCCTTACCTAATAAATCTCAATTTTTAATCCCTTCCTGATTCCATAATGCTATTAATTCTTCCAATCAACTAAAGATAATATGTATTTAATGATCTCTAACAATTTTTTTCTATATATAAAATTATTTGTTTTTTCAATTTATAATATCGACTTAAGAATTCTTCTTTCCTCATTTGCTTTTCCTTAACTTCAATAAAAAATACATCATTTTCTTAATTTCAATAAAAAAACTCATTTAAATATTTAACTTTAGACTTTTAAAATTATTGAGTTGATCCTTTGATATATATAATCAAGGTATATATCATTTTAGGGAAGAAGATTCGGATCTATCTTATTATTAAGTGAAAAATGTTAAGGTGTATATAATTTTAAAAATCTAACAAATAAAAAAAATAATATTGAAGTTTTAAGATTGATTTCTGTATTATTTTAATATTAAAATTATAGTCTTTATACTATAATTTTTACAAATATAATCTCCATAATTTTATTAAATGTTAGATGAAGAAGAATCGTTAATAATGTAAATGTTAAACTATTAAATGTGTTGACGTGACATCATTTTGGTCACATGAACTTTTGTTGCCAAGTGACCACTTCATCCCAAATAATCTTTAGTACTCAAATTCCACCTATTCTTTGTCATGTTAAATTTAACTGGAATATGTTAGTAACTCTTAGCACATTTGGTCGAGTTTGAATATCTTAATACTGGATTTATGTGCGATGCACAAGCTCAATTAATTTCTTTTTATAAATACATGTTTAGTCGAGCCTGACTTATAGGTTTTGAGCAGTGTCAAATTAATTGTGGTGAAAACAACAAAACCTAATTCATCTCCTCTCAGCCACAATAGGTATAAACACAAATATATGATAACTTCAATAACAAGAAAATCAACCATTCAAAACTTCTAACGCTAATCAGTATGTCTCTCTCTGGTGGTATTTTTGCGTTGTTCAAGCTTAATTAGTTGTGAAATTCTGAGGTCAGTAACATAACCCACAAACATATACTTAACAACTAATATTGGATGAAGTTGCTTGTCTTCTTTGTTGTGTGAAATGGTGCCTAGTGATATACTTTGGAGATAAGCAAGCAAAGGAAGCTGCATGGAATGGGAGTTTTTGTTGGGAAGTCATAGGGTTCCATCGTCTTCTGCGTAATAAATAAATGAACTCACGTGTAATGCTAAACCCCAACATGCATGTCTTCTGCCTCCAGTTTTTCACATAGTACCCAAAAGTTGCCAGCTTTGTCTGATCTGGTTGGCGTCCCCAGTCCCCACCTCTCCCACTTGTTTCAATGGTTTATTATACCTCTAACACCTGCTACAGTGAATTCCGGTAGAGCATGAGTGGCCCACATAGAAGTTCACAAGTAGCAATCCCAATTCTTCGTTGTCTTCCCCAGATTTTACTCATTTATTCTGGTTTCATATGCTCCTTCCCTGACTGCTTCTCATATATCCTAGTTTTGAAACCTGTCCAGTCAGGAAACAAAAAGACTTTGCCAGCTTTATTCTCCTGTTCTTGAACAATTTGCTTGGCCTGCCAGCTATCCCTTTATCCAACCGTTTAGTACTACTTCAAGCGCTCCTACTTACCTATATAAAGGATCGTCAAGCGCAAGTTCTAACATCATACAACTTCATTCCTCTCAAGTGCTTGTCAGCTCTCTGTCTTTGTTTAGGAAAGGAAGATGTCATCCTCTTCTAGGCTTTCCTCAATACTTTTGCTTTTTCTGTTTGTATTTACTCTAATAACAGCCTCGGAAGGAAACTTCTATGAAAACTTCGACATTACATGGGGCGGCAATCAACGTGCTAAGATACTCAATGGAGGCCAACTTCTGACACTTTCTCTGGACAAAACTTCTGGCTCCGGCTTCAGGTCCAAGCATGAATACCTCTTTGGAAGAATTGACATGCAAATCAAGCTAGTACCTGGCAACTCAGCTGGCACTGTCACTACATACTATGTTAGTTTCATTTCATTATCAATTCTGTGGCTCCGGTGCTTTGTGAGGGTATTATTCTTTATTTACAGCTAAAGTTATCCACATTTTGCAGTTGTCTTCTGAAGGCCCAACCCATGATGAGGTTGACTTCGAATTTTTGGGCAACTTGTCTGGAGATCCTTACATACTCCATACCAATGTGTATAGCCAGGGAAAGGGTAACAGAGAACAACAATTTTATCTCTGGTTTGATCCCACGAAAGCTTTCCACACCTACTCTATTGTCTGGAATCCTCAATGTGTCATGTAAGCACAAAGTTGCAGTCACTTCGAATCTCTTTAGTACTAGCATACCTTGCAATGTATGATCACTTTCAAAACAATATGCAGTTTTTCTGATGGATTTGCAATTTGTTTTGCCTCTTGCCTTTCCAGATTCATGGTTGATAACATTCCTATCAGGGTATTCAACAACATGGAATCAATGGGTGTTCCATTCCCCAGCAACCAACCCATGAGGCTTTACTCCAGTCTTTGGAATGCTGATGACTGGGCAACAAGAGGTGGCCTTGTAAAGACCGACTGGGCACACGCTCCTTTCACTGCTTCTTACAGAAATTTCAACGCCAATGCTTGTATTTGGTCATCATCTCAGTCATCTTGTGCCTCCAAGTCAACCAATTCTCTGCAGACGACTGCTTGGCAAGATCAAACACTTGATGCACCTGGCCGGAACAGACTAGGATGGGTGCAAAAGATGTTCATGATTTACAATTACTGCACTGACTTTAAACGATTCCCTCAGGGGCTCCCACCAGAATGCAAGAGGTCAAGATTCCTCTAGGGAGAATACCCAATAAAGTTAATTTATTACTAGTTCGCCAATGTGATATGGTGGTCCATGAAATTTTTTATTCTTTATGAAAATATGCATAAATAAGTTCCTTTCTCTTTGCCTTATTTTTCTTCAGAACATTCAGTCTTCCAATTGTATGCCTGTTACCTAAACCACTTTCAGTTTCCAGAATATGCATGTTCAGTCATACCAAAACAAACCCTTATCTCCAGCTTTTAAGTTCTCCAACAGACTCAACAGAAGTACATGCATTAATAAACACAAAAGAGTCCTGCATTAAAGATTATATTTGAATTCAAGAGCTACAAAGAACCAGAGCTAACTAATAACAAAGTCCTTGTAACTTTTGAAAGATAAAAAGTAAAATACATTTATAATAGCTTTGTCCCAAGATTTCAGCATGTTTGGTGGGGAAAACTTGGCAAACATAGTAGTCATATGACAAAGAAAAGGATATATGATGATCTGTTTCACATACCAGAAGATAAAATGGGCAATTACCACCAAATGCAGGTTATTTTATCTCCAGGTTTTGAAAGCATGCGAAGGTTTGCCAGCTCAAGATGCAATACTAGTTGTTATTATCTGATCCACTCTCCTATTTCAAGATGAAACAACCTTTTCAAGCCGTTCCTATCGAATCCATAAAAATATATGGCAAACTAACCTCTAGCCTCTACTTTTAACTGACCTTTCTCCTGGGTCCCAAATCCATAGTGCTTTTCCCATCCTATCTTTCACAAAAATGCCTTTACATTTAAGAAATCTTCATATACTTCACGCTCTAGTAGAGCAAAACTCATTTCGTTCCCCCACTAGCATCAACAACTAACAGAACAGTAATGTAAAGGACTGTAAAAACCCATATGTAGCACCGTATAACCTCATCTTTGTTTCAATCAAATTCTGTTGATTTAAAGCTAAATCCAATGTAAAATAGATGTGGTTTTACTGTATAAGCTTTGCTTTCTTATCATTCAGATCTCAAATGGCTGTGCTCATTGGCAATGTCTTGTAGGACTTGGGGTGTGGGGGTGATCAATGTGTATCAACTCAATAAATGAACATCTCACATATATCTTTCCCCAGCTACTTGCTCTGGCTTCAAACCACATTACACATCAGAAAATGAGTTCTTGGAAGTATCTGACATGCAATGACCCTGCACACAGAACATAGGCAGCAGTGCCACAATATACAGCTTGACAAGCAAACAACATTCCTTTCATGTTTGCAATTCAGCTATCACCTATATTAATATTATATAGTTAATCCCTCAAACATATGCATTTCTACACTTGTGTATCAGCCCATGTTGAGAAGAATATTGAGCTCCTTTCTATATTGTAACCAAAAGGCTTCATCAGCATAACAAGGGAAAACTATGTTATCTTGGATTTGATTGCAAGAAGACTATGTTGGAAGAGGTAACGAAAAAGAGACAAAAACAGAGCAAATAAAGAGAAAGCTACTGTGGTTTTATTTCTTCTGAAGTTCAATCATAACAAGCAAATAGTACCTATATATATAGGCTTACATTTAACAAACAAAGCAAAATATTCGGTCAAAAACAACCCACTGCTAAGCTACTTATTTGCAACAGTATTTGACTTGCTTAAATAAAGGAAACAAATTATCAAACTAACAAACCAGAGAAATACTCGGTCAAACTTTAAATCATATCTCAACAGACTGTCCAGACCTATACCTTTATCTATAACTTTAGACTAAGTAAAAGAAAAGAAGGTGCTTTCAAACTACATATGGAAAATTACATCCACTATTTCCCACAATGTCATTCCAAATTGGTCATCAAGGCCATGTCTACCAGTTCCAATTCACTGGACACTTATCCAGGGTCACACTAAATACGAGCTGCTACAGAATAGGTGCAAGAGAATGATAAGGTCGGCTACTACTATTTCTACAATTTGCAACAAGGTATCCTATCTCAAGAAATAAATATTCCTCAAGAGAACGCACCAAGTGCACCATATGTCTTATATATTTTCTTTGACCAGTCTGTAATTTCTAGGCTTTTGGAGATTGTTTGTTGTTCGTGTGTAAGAGTGAAAACTACAGTTCACATCAAAATATGGAGGACTAAAGTTATTTCATCCTCCTTTCTATCAGCTCATAGCAGGGACTTCTATATGCTGCACAAATAATTTTCAAATCTAATACGTAACTCTATAAATGAAGAAATGAACCAACAGGAACCTTTCTCATTAAGGAAAGTGAAGATTACATATCACCTGTAATATTGTACTCTTCAAACCCCTTTGCATCACAATTCAAAAAATGGATTTGACCACTTCCATCTTAAAGGAAATAATGACTAAGGGTCATTCCCTCAGACCATGGAAAATAACCATTGCCCTATAGGTAAACCATCTTATAGAAGAGAGAGATGACAGAGGACAGAAGACAGAGTGATAGAAGTTGTAGTGCATTTTAATGTTCCATAGTATGTTCAATGATTCAGTTTCCTAGCCACCTCAATGCAACTCTGTGGTTAACAAAAAGAAGCCACTATCAAGCTAATCTTCATAAACGGAAGTTGACATTTTGTTACTTATTAAACTACGGCCAGAACCTCTGTAAATACCTTCCGGCTGACCATAAATGAAGACCAGGGTATAATAACCTACTGAAGTTGCATTCAAAAGGAAAAATAGAATAGAAAAAAATGTAGTTGCCTTGTGAACAAAAAATCTGACAGGTGAACCTGGATTGTAAGAGAACCAGTTTAATATGAGAAAAAAAATTAAGAATAATTATTTCACTGCAGCTAACGCCCAGGCATCTAGATAATCAACTCCAAATCATTTTCAAACATCCTGAAAATAAGCTCCAAATTGTTAATGGAACATCTGGAAAATCCAGTATCCATGATCGATTGCATCCATAAATAATTATATGGTTCAATATTAGAGTGGTAGAACTCTACATGGAAAACTTAAATTATAAATGGTAGTATTTCTTTGAGACAGACCATTGCAAGCTGTGTTAGATACAGTCGCGAAAATTACAGAATGCAACAATTAAGAATTTTCAGCACAACAGGTAAATTCCCAAATTAATCAAGAATTCTTATAATATCAGATAACTACAATAAACGGACCAATGACTTCATTCCCTTACTCCACACATGTTAAGGATTGAGAATTCACTCATATATGAAGGTTGAATCATGCCAAATGCAAGAAGCAAGCATCCCTGCTAAATCCATCCTGACAAAAGAGAGCAGGGGGAAGAGTTTGAGAAGTGTGGTGAACTGGTGACTAAACAAGGTCAGTACAGCATCAAGTCTTGGTGATTAAAAGGAAAATAATAATAATAATAATAATAATAATAAAGAACAATCTAATTAACAGAATACATGGGTGTGCAAATACGCACACACAAACAACACTAGTAAGGTTCATGACTACCAACCATTGTATAGTGATCAATACAAAAATCATAGCCATTATAGTAGACAAGCCATTATAGTAGACAGTACTAAGTTGATCGCTTTAGAAAAGGAAAAATATATTATTTATGCTTACAAATAACCTTCTTTGGTTAAGGATGACAATTGGTTACACTGCTGTAAGAGAAAAAGAAACTTTCAAAAAAATAATAAAAATAACGGCATGAAAACATGTATTTGATGGAGTTTTTCTATACCTATATAATCACAAATCAGAAATCGAAATATGGACATAGTCATCCACATTAAAACGCAATGTTCAACTTTAAAGGAAAAACTTAAAAACCATCAAAACCAGTGTCATCGATCCAACACTGAATATATTCAACTATAGTTTGCTGCTCTAAACTCCTGTACTTTGGAATGTTGAAAATAGTATTCTAAGAAAGTGAAGTGGTCTTTTGCCCCATATTTCAAAATTTTATCTGTACAACGTGAGATTCAGACTCTTATTTATAGTCATAATGAGCTGCTCCATGAAAATTTCTAGTTTAAGGACTTTGGATCTAAAACTCTTTTTCCTCAACCAATCAGCGAATAAATGATAACTTGCCCAAGGATGAATACTTAGAGAAACAATACAAAAGAAGAAATAGAATGAACTCCATGAACATCATAGAATTGGCCAAGAGCCTCAAGAATTGGAAACAGTTGCCAATGATTATCCATCTTTCTTCTGCACCTAAACAGCCCATCTCCATATTTTATTTGAATCCATTCTTACTTGCCTTTGTTGTTCTAACACTTAAATTTCTCCCACCAACTTGATAAGCAAAACAATTCCCAGAGACCCACAAGTTCACCACTATTCCCAAACATTAACATTCTCCCCCAACCATCATGCCAAAGGTAACGGACCGTACTAATTAATATTTGCTTCTTATTAAGTTGATAAGTACGAACTTCTCTAACCACAGTTCATGTTGTTCTAATTCCAGCATTCTTTAAACGATGTCCAAAACTTCCTTAATGCAAAGGATATCATAACTAATTGTACTCACCTACTTCTTTTGATCAGTTAGGCAATTGCAAAGGCAAACTATAAAGAGGGTTTAGCAAAATTTCATTTACTCAAGCACATGATACACTCTCGTTGTCTTTCCATTGCATTAACTGTATACTGTCTGCATGGTATTTCAACCTCAGGATAGAATCCCCCAAAACAAGCTCATCCACAACTCACAAGACTATAATTCAATTCACAATATCAAATTTTGTACAGATTTAATATTAACATCAAAACACATTGAGACTATTTTTCAACATTATTATAGATTCAAAGCATTGCCCCTGCCAACAAAAAAAGAAAAGAAAAGAATCCTTCTGCCAGAAATCATAAATCTAACTCATTCCATAACAAAAGAAGAGAAAAAGAAAAAGAAATGAAACAACAACACAAAGAAAAGAAACCAAACCGACCCATCAGTGTAAGAGACGACAATGAAGAACATGAAAGAATTGGGCAGAGTGGTTTTCAGTTACCTCAGAGAAACAGAAGAAAGCAGTGTCCAAAGTCAAGGAAGGGAAGAGTTACTCATGAGCCGCTGTTTCAATGACAGGGGACAACGACTACAGCCCCACTTAAAGAGAAAAATGGTTAGTCTTTGTTTGTACGTTTACACAAAAGTGTATGTTCTTGTCTCTTTCTCGAGTGAATATCTGTCCGACAGTCTGGGCGGGTTTTAAGAGAGCAGGAAAATTGCCTTGCGATGTAGATTCTCCTCAGACCACAAAGTGCATGTGGCTGCCAAAAGTTGAGTTGAGGTAGCATTATCGTATGAACATCTTTTTATTTTCTCTTTTATTATTATTATTATTACATTTCAATATCATTAAAAATTTTCACTATACTTTTAATTTTATTAATTTTTTACAAAATTTATTCAAGTTGAGGAAAATTTGTATCTTAAATTAATGAAATATTTAATTATATTACTTTTTATTATAAGCTATGTTGTACATATTCAGGCATGAGCCATGGCATTAGTTCTCAGCTACACCATTCATGATTTGATGCCTGTGTTTCACTCAAAATCCTTATTATATTACTTTAAAATTCTTTCAAACTAGACAATTAAGGGCTAGCTTTAGTTTTACACAATTAATTTTTCATATTCCCTTTCTATTTTACACTTTAATTACTGAACCATAAAAATAAAATAAATAATAATTAATTTTGGAAAATTGGAAAGCATAGATTTCAAATGTAGTTGAAAAGCTAAATAATCATTTTTACCATTTTCTCAACGTGATGAAAATAAATTGAAATCAAAGGTTTCTAAATTTAATTTTTATCCTTATTTCATTAAGAATTGATAATGTTAAAATTAATGAAGATGAAAAACGGCAGTAAACATTTTCTAAAAATTAAACACTAAACAGGCTCCTAAATTGCTCATTATAGGCCTAGCTTGATCATGCATAATCGTGTTGGGCCCTAGTCTTGCCGTGTATCATGGCATGTTAAAGGGCCTTACGAATTCGGCAATAGGAGTCCTTTGTTCCAAAATCACTTGTTTGAGTTTGGGAATGTTAATTGATATTTTTTAATCGGATTGATTCGATTAAATAAAATTTGGATATTTTATAATTGAATTTGAGTAAGATTTAAATAATAAAATTATTATCTGATATGGGTTTCAATAGTAATTTTATAATATTCACTACCTAACTTTGATTATAAATAATAATATTTTTAATGTTAAATTTTAATTTATATTTTTTTATAATTAATATAATACTTATCAAAATTTATTAATTGTTTTAAATATGATTTTAAATTTTAATTAATTTTTTTATGAATTAATTTTAATTTATTAATTTAATTTTTACTAATAATATGTATAAAAAATAATTTTAAATTTATTTTAATCAAATATATATTTAACATATAGTATTTAGAATATTTGGCTACGGGTTCGGATAACAACTCAAAAATTTAATCTGGTTTTTTCTAAGATTCGAATACTCTAGCAGTTAATAAAAGTCAGATTAAAGTATTTAAAAGATAACCAATACCCTATTTGTTGATTTCCCTACATGATAGGCAGGTACAAGTTTATGAAAACAGGGCATTAGGCTAAAAGGCATCCAGATTTTTGGTCGGAGGAAAGAAGGAAAGAAAGAAAAGAAAGGGGAAAAGAGAGATGTTGTTGACACTTTGAATTGTGCCCGTTATTCGTCAATTCGTTGTCATCTTCATCCTGTGTAGAGAAAACTTTATTCTTGAGCCTAGGGCTACATATATTATCCACCCCATGTGTTGAGTCATTACGTAAAGGATGAGCCTCCCCAATTTGGGTGGCTGAGTTTGCCACCTTTGTACATATGAGGTAATCCGAGAGGAGAGGAGAGGAGATCAAGATTCAATTTCTGAAACTTTTCCCACTTAAAAGAGGGATAATAATCACTAAATGGAGCCTGTGGGTTTTGTTAAGTTTGTTACCTTCGTCTCCAAGTCTTCCCCCATCTCCCTCCCTCTCTCTCTCATCTCTCTAATGTAGGAATACATTTGCTCTTCAATATTAGTTACATCAACAATTTCTGTCAGAAGGACTCTTATCATAGTCCAAAAATAACAAGAATAAGACTCCTATTCCAACATGGAATACTTGAATTTAAATGGTGGAACAGCGCCTGACTTCCCTTAGTGATTGAAGATTTGAGAATTTCAGTTAATAAGAATTTATATCTAATGCATTGTTCTTGCTTAACATTGTGCTTCATATTTTACAAAGAAGGAGAGCACTTGTAGTAGGACCCGATCAGTTATAGAAGAACGTGAAAAACGGCTTATTAGATGTTGAGAGAATAAGCATGTAATTAGATGATTTTTAATAATGAGCTAAGAGCCTATTTGGGTTGGTTTTTTTCTAGTTTAAAAGTTATTATAAAGCTCTTATGAAAAATAATAGCTTTTAAAATTAAACTAAAATTGTTTGATAAATTTTTTTTAATAAGTTTTTTTTTATAAGTTATAATTTTGATTAAAATTATCGTAAAAGGTATTTCTTTTTTTTAGAGGGTAATATTGTAATTATTTTTAACAAATGAAGATATTTTTAAAATAAAAATAAAAATTCTCTTGCATTTTTAAAAGAAGAGAAGAAAAAGCTCCTCACATAAGCTTTTCCTGAAGCTCTTTTTTTAAAAATTTTATTTTTTAAAAAGAAGTTACTTTTTTTTAAGAGTTTTTTAAAATTTTATATTTGGTTTGACTTTTACTTTTAAGAGGTAAATAAGCTAAAGAAAAGTCAGGCCAAACAAGCACTAAGTGTAATCTTAAGAAAGAAAGAAAGGATAAAGCACATATACTTAAGAAAAGGTTAAGAAGAAATCTTCTTAACTACTTTTATATTTGATTCATTAAGCCAAACTCTCTAAAGCATCTTCTTATTTTGAGTTACTTTCACTTCCTCGTGTGACATAGTTGTTCAATGTTGTTCTCATACTATAAAACAATACTTAAAGAAATAATAATTAGTTAAAATTGAGCATCTATGTTTTGTCCTCTATATAAGAATTTTTTATTAAAAATTCTTATACATAAAATAAAAAGATACAATTTGAATCATGCACATAAAATAGGTACTGCAAGGCAACGCTTTATACATTTTTTCTTCTTTAAAAGAAAAGAGTAGCCAATGAAGTAGCCGTTAAAACACGTTTTTGCGTCTATTCCTTTGAAAGCAATATCTTGTTTAAATAGTACTTATACTGCTTTTGAACTAGACTTCAAATCTCATATATACTTTTAGAAAACTTAGAAACATGCAATGCTTGTAAATTTATGTATTTATTTTTTATCATTATTATCATTTTTTGTCGTTATAAAATTTATTTGCGGTTAAGAACATCCATTTGGAATGTTACATATCTAGAAACATCTTTATGCGTTACGCATTTAAAAACATCTTTATACTTTATGCACTTAGAAACATCTCTGAGCATTACGTACTTGAGAACGTCTTTGGACATTACGTATTTGGAACGTCCCTATATATTGGTGATGTTCCATGCAATACGTACTTGGAATATCCCTATCTGTTATGCATTTAGAAAACATTTAAGTACTTTTTTTCTTTTTGATTAGACGAACAATCATTATTTGTGTAGCAATAAAATTAATATAGCAAGCCAAGAAGAAAAGTCAGAAACAAAGAATCAATCCTTTTGAACTACGAACAATCGAAGCCTAACTAATGTCAGCATTAGATTAAATGTTCTATATAAACCATATATGTAGGCATAGCAGAGAAGTATGGGCAGAGAGAAATTAAACAGCAAAGATGCAAAGCTTCAAAATACCAACTCCTTTTAAGAAGCACTGTCGTCTTGCCTCATTTACCGAAACCTGTGCTCAGTCAACAGCTGTAGCCATTATGACAGCTTGGTAAGCTTTTGAATATAATAATGTACGCTTGCACATTTGTTGTGTAAGCTAATAGTGGACACATATTATTGAACCGAATGTATATCTCTGTTTTTAAAGGTATTAGTCAAAGAGAAAGGTAGTTCATGAACTGTTATACTTAACAGACCTCATGTCACTTTTTTTCTTGGTTCAAGGGAAACGGCAAGGCGTTTTGTTCTTGGGGAGATGTCGTCCAGCATATCAATTAATAAATGAAGGTGATAACAATTTTGATTTCTCGATATTCTTAACAATTTCTTCCATTTAAACATTAATATAAACGATACTATTATAATTCTTTATGCAAACATAGTTTACGTACTCTATGGAAATTGCATAGTAACCATATCCGAATTAACTAGGTACTGACGTTTCGAAATTTCTATAATTGACCAATGTTTTTGCTGTGTATTCAGGGAGAGTGGAAGGATGTAATAAAAGCTGTTAAGAAAATTTAAAGTTTTAGATTTCCATTAGAAAAATAATTCTTCAAAATCTATAAATAGGAGAGAATAGTTTTGCAGGATAACTTCCAAAATTTCTCTCTAAGATTTCTTTGAATAAGAAAGTTCTCTTTACAACAATATTAATATTTTTTTGTATTTGGAAAGGTTTTTTTATGTATATGTTTAATGATTTATATATATATTTTTTTATCTATTTTGTTTGGCATAAAGATAAAGGTAAACAAACAAACATTAAATATTACTGTAATTTTTAAAAGTGAAATAGTGTGTAGGTAGGAATGATAATGCATGAGTAATGAGAATGAATGAATACTTATTTAGTTGTTTGTCGTTCATGTTTGTAGGAAATTTGCTTTTATGCCAAAAGTCCACTACGATGAGCCTGGCAAGGCTGCTTTAAAGGTACTGTTACAGCTTCTCTTTTTAAGAAATGGGGTAAGGAAAACAAGTGAAGTTCCTCCTGTGCTTGAAAATTGAGATCAAGGAAGTAAGAGAGGATTGTTTCTAGGAAGCAATGCATGCAAAACAAGTGGATAAGCATCTATGTGCATCTGCTGCTTATGATTGGAACCGTATTTGTAGTGAAGCTGCTCCAAATAAAAGGTGTTCTATGCCAGGAACATCGGTATTGAAGTTTAAATTTGAACATGGTAAATTTCCATTGTCACTAAATTTGCATCTAACTCACAATGGATCCAAGGTTGCGATGAATGAGTAGAAAAAGTATTGAAGAATTCTGCTTACGTGATCACTCTCAACAATGTTGAAGTCCTTGATGCTGTAAGAGTCACCACTAAACTTTGTATTCGTAGGAAAACTAGAATTGAAGCATGACATTCTATACTTGCAAGATGGAGTATTTTTTTACATACTATGATTACTGCTTGAAAGAGTTTATTTTTACTTTTGAAGATGTGCCCATTCTTTTGGAACTTCCTTGTGCTGGGCGAGATGACTTGTTTCTTGCGTCACCCTTTTAAGGTGATAAAGCTTCTAACACTCATTTGCAAACTTTCAAGGCATTACAATGTTGTCAAATTAAATGTCTTGACGCTTGCATAGCCAAGGCCAAAGCTCCAAGTGTTGTAGCAAAACTAGAATGTCATGAAAATCTTCCAAATGAGTGTCAGAAGCATTATCTCTACATTCTATCATTGAAAAAGGGTGACAAATGAAAGTCATCTCGCCGAACAAAAGAAAGTTCCAAAAGAATGCACAAGTCTTCAAGAGTAAAAATAAACTCTCTCCAAATAGTAACCATAGTATGTGAAAAAGTACTCCATCTCACAAGTATAGCAGGCCATACTTCAATTCTGGTCTCCTTACAAATACGGATGATGACTCTTACAGCATCAATGACTCCAACATTATTGAGAGTAGTCTTGTAAGTGGAATTCTTCTAGACTTTTTCTACTCATTCATCTCAACCTTAGACCCATTGTGAGTTAGATTCAAATTTAGTGACAGAAAGTGAAAATTCACTATATTCAAATCTGAACTGCAATACCAAATTTATTACGTAAGTGTACTTAAGGAAAGATTACCTCCATTTCTGATTCATTAAGCCAAACTCACTAGAGCATCCTAAATACGAAGAATCGAAGATAATTTAATAAACACTGCCACTCATTTTGAGTTACTTTCACTTCCCATGTGATATAGTTGTTTTATACTCTTCTCATGCAGTAATACAATACTTGAAAAGAAATAATCGTTCGTCAAAATTGGACATTTACATTATCAATGACTATTACTATAAATGTGAGTTATCAAATGTTGGAGCATTATGGCCGGGATTAAGTGGAGAATACAAAGTTTTAGCGAATGGAGCTGCACGTCTTAGCCAAGAGAAAAAGACTCGTGAATGATGAGGATGGCTTTCCAATTTGAAGAATCTCCAGAGCTCCTGATGTCACTTTACATGTTATGATCTCAGTAGTTGTATTTATTATCTTTCCTTTGCCTTAAAAAAACAATACTAGTATAATTTGGTGATGTGCCTGACCAAATTGAATGTATTGAATTTGGTATAAACAATTGTATTTATAATTATAGGTAGGGTACAGGCCGATGTAACCCAAATTGTAAAATCCGCTCATGGATTGTTAAGGCTTAAATATTTCAACTGTCAAAGGTCAGGCTGGTGTTGGAGGCCTGCAGAATCACACGAAACTCCCACCATTAATCCTTCCTAGGGTCTCCAAGTGTAACGTACTCCTCCTGTCCGTTTCAATCTATTTCAATGTTAAATACAAACCCACCCTCATTTCAAAGAAAAGGAAAGTAGAACCCCGATTGCCTGTATTTATATCTACCACTCTAATGCTTCTTTCTTTGTACAACTCACCCTACAACCACCAGTCAAGGCTGAGTCGTGCCTTCACGTCCAAACACTAGTAAAATACTCATCTTCCTTTCTTCTCCTCCACCTGCCTTTCAACTACAAGGTATATTAATTATTTCTGTGTCTCACTTCTTACTCTTCCTCGTGTTCCCATTATCATTATCAGTCATCAGTCATCAGTCATCAGTCATCCTATGTCTCTCAATCTAACTGTATGCCTTAAGGCTTAAGTTCTTTCTTTTTCCTTAGTGGATACCTCATATCTAACTGTTTGACTTCTTTCTTATTCTTCTTTTTACTTTATATTTTTCTTTAACTAACTCATACAGGACTACATGTCCTGAAACCTGTGGGTGAGAAAGAAAGTGGAGGTAGTTAAAAGTGCCCTTTGTTATCCAATAACCATAAAAAAGCATAGGGAGAGATTCTTCTTCTGTTGAATCAGTAGCTTTACAAATCATTACCAAATGGAAGGATCTTCAAACGGAAGACTAGAGGAGACCCCGAGGGCAGAAGCACATGATGAAGAGAAGGAAGTTATTTTGGACGATTCTCCAGCGCCGAAACTAGACGTTGAATTTGTTAGAGACATTACTCCTGATGGGAACTTTAAGTCCATCAATAACACCCCTGATGCGGAGGATTTCAGGTCAAGTAGCAGCAGTTCGGATGAAGAGGCAGCGCCGGAGGAAAAGAGTCCTTGGGTGGAGAAGTCTGAGAATTTTGAAGAGAAGGTGGTTTCTGATTCAGTTGTTGAGTCAGTTGAACTTGAACCAGAATCAGTCGAGAAATCAGGGGATTCTGGTGTTGCTGAATTAGATTCCAAAGAAACAGAAGAGAACATTCCACCATCTTTGGACGAGACTAATGCGGATTCTCCAATAGTAGCAGATTTGTCAATAAATCGTTCGAATGAACGAACACAGCAGCTGTCCTCTGCTGAGACCTCCGGGCATTCTGCACTCTTAACAGATGTGGAATCAAAGGGAATTGATGAGGAAACAACGCTGCCAGGCTTGAATGAGACTGATGCCTCTGCGGTTGCAGTAGATGCCGTGTGCAAGGGGATTGAAGAAACAACTATTTCTTGTTTGGATGGGAATGGGGGAGTTCCTGCAGCTGAAGCAGTCCAAGGAATCACGGAAACCGAAATTCCAGCTTCAGACAAGAGTGCTGGGGGTTCATCAGGTTCCCCTGATTTGGCATCCAAGGAAAATGTTGAAGATTCATTGCAGGCAGCAAACGTCCCTATCGTGGAGACCAGAGATGTTGGTGAACTAGTAAACAAGCCCGAGATCCATGAAAGCACGGGGAATAAGGTCAATAACTTAACCCAGCATCTCCTGATTATTTGTATTAAGTATTCTTTATGTTTCTCTTTTCTTTTCTTTGTTTTTTATTTCCAATCCTTTATGCCAGAAGTTTGATTTTCCAGCTTCCAGCCTTAAATTTGTTCTAACAGCTGAAATTTCTTCTCTTGTAAATTTTTGACAGCCTATCATATCTCTGAGTCATCGTCCTGTGGAACCAACTTCTTGGAAGAGTTGCTGTGGACTTTTTGAAGTTCTGCGGCGCTCCAACAGATAAATTCAAGGTGAGGAAACCTGACATAAAGGTTTATTTCTTTGCATCCATGAAAACGTGCTCTTCCTTAGAATTTGTTTACTTGCTTAACCTTGAATATTGGAGGACGCGGTAGTTATTATGTGAGGATATGATCAGTTGCGAACAACCCCTTTCCCCTCCTAGTTCTACAACTAATTACAGTGCTACTGAGACTTGCGAAATGCTCCATACCCCGGTTGTATTTTCTTCAGTAAGTTCAAACTGGTTAATTCTAGGTTCAGCTTGCAGCACAGGATGTTAAGCAATCAATGAAAGTTGTCGTGGAAGAACAAAGATAACCACCAGCTTTCCAAATATGCAAAGGATGTGTGAGAGTTCGGAAGCAAAGAAAATAGCTGGAGTCGGAGGTTGGGTTAACTGGTGGAAGCCTTGTGGCGGGAGAGCTTTTTCAGTGGCATTGGAACGTTCCCCTTGTAGATGCGCCACCCACTGGTACCTGGCCATATATTTTAATTTTTATTAACTAAAAAAAATGAAAAAGTAGCAGCCATTGAAGTTAGTAATAACCTCTAGAGATATCTAGATATTTTACTCAATATTGTGAAGTTGTGGAATTACAGAACACATTATTACCTTGCCTCCTTGCCTCCTTGGACTATGGTCAATGGCTTCGTTGTTGTAGTTTTATTGATGATATGTGGGGGTAAGTTCTGGAAAATGTGCCGGTGCCGCTGCCACTACTAGTTTTTAGGGTACTTGACTTGACACTGCATATATTAGCGATTAAGCAGCACTGCTCCTCCCTACTCCTTTAGCTAATGACTATAATTTAGGGTTAATATTTGGAGAAAAAGCGGAGATTTGACACAACGTTAGCAATCAGGGCTTCATCTTGAGTCTAGATTTGACTGCAGTACTGTTAATATTTGCTGGGATAAGGCTTGTGTTTTCATGATCAACCGAATCTGAGTGGTGTTATTGCTGATGGAGACTGCATGTTCCATAGAGATAATGTTAAGGACATTGGAATATGTTTTATTTGATCTGATGATAAGTTGTGCCAATAACTGGAGCAAATTAAGGCCCTATAAACTCCAATAAATTTGCAGCGTCTATCCTGCAGATGGAACACTATTCTGGTGCTTCATCAATCACGATAGTGATCTCTCAGGCAAGTATGATGTTGGATCTCAGAGCTTGGCCATCATAGGAAGTAGAAAGAACCCCCTGCATTGTTTGAGTCTAATCAACTTGCCACTTTACACTTTTTCTAAAAGTCTAACAAACTCAGTTATTTACAGTAATCCAAGCACTCTCCTCAACTCATGGTGGATTCTGCTTGTCTTTTTTGTTGCAGAGGCAGAGTATTAATGGAATGTTAAAGCAGAATTACAAGTTTCTTGTGGAGTTTATAGGTTGTTATGATGCTTTTGTTTTTCAGCATTTTATGCAAAAATTATTATTGAGAAGAAACGTGTGGGGTCCCCAAGTGAAATTTGTTTGAGAGTTGTATTAGAGCTTGGACATTGGAATTGGCGTGTGTGGAGTGTTTCATCAGTTACACTGTTTGTATACGATCCCTTGGATATATTTATTTCTGTGATGATCATGATATGATCTCATTTCCTATGAAACCTTGGGTTGTTCCCTCAACTCACTCTCATGGACAAGAATCATTGATTAAGAGTTGGGTTATAACTGGCTCAATAGTTAGCATGAGGTTAACTCAAAGTCCATTAAACTCTTTTTTTTTATTTTCTTTGGTCAACGAAATTCATTAGACTGAATATTTCTATGTTCGCCTTCAAAAAATAATTGTTATTTATTCAATTATTTATTTACCCTATTTCTGTGTTTAGTTATACAATCATTTATACATTAATTTATTTACTAATACAATCAATTATTTATTTTGTTTTCAAACCAAAAACAATACTTAAAAAGTAAATACCTTTAAATTTTAAAAAACTAAACTGAGTTAATCAAATTCAATTTGAACCAGTTCCATTATAAAGAGTATTCAGTTCAGTTTCTAAAAAACCAAAAACTTTTTTCACATCAAGCCCATCAGAATATGAGGCCCATTGGCTAAACCTAGTCTACAACTAAGAAGTAATACAAAGAAGTGAAAGTAATATATAAAGAGAATTATTACTTTTACACACAACACACCAACACACTGATGCTGGACATTTCAAACTCTATTATATAAGTTAATTCAATTGACTCCATTCCATTTCATCCATAGTTTTATATATATATATATATATATGTCAATTCACTAATTTCCTTAATAACGAAGGCTATTTCATTATTGGCTTCGACAACCTGCAAACAGCTTCACAGAGGTGAAGTAAATGTGGCAAACAATCCTTGGAAACACAGAATAACATTGATTTTGCCTCTCATGCAAAGCAACACAAGACTCATGTACCCCACCTATTTGGCCAAAAAACCAGTACCCCAACCATGGTGCTCCTCAGTCCTCACACTAACATGAGAGCCATGCAATTTCTTGTTTTGTTTTTAAACTATGTACTTCTCAATGCATCGCAAAAGCTAAAACCATCACCGTTTTTACTTCCAACAGGAAAAGGACCTACATTGCAGTACCTAAATAAATAAAGGGTGTGTTCCAACCAAACATCCCAAAACCCAAATGTCTATTATTCAACTAACTTGTATAATCTGATCAATAAGATGGCAGAAAAACTGCACCACTTTCTGATCAAGCAAATCAGCCAACAGAATATTAAGAAATTGCTGGTATTGGCTTCCTTACAAGATCAGCTTTCAATTATCATATCTAAAGCAGATGGCCCATGGCAAAACGCATGAACAAAGAATACAAGCAAGTCTGACCATGAAAATCCAGATTTCTACCATTCAGATACTTATCCAATGGCACAGCACAATTTAGCCTTGTGACAATCACACAACTAAACAAACCAATTAACAACAAAGATGTGAAAGTTGTACACATGAATGAATTAGCGAAAAAGTTTAAGGATGCAATTCGCATTACAAGAAAATCACAACGTTAAAGGAAAATGGAGTAATAATAGAAATTACACCGAGTAACTTCATTGCGTCGAGCCACACAATGGAAATTCCTTCAAAAACTTGTGTTTGCAATTAAATTGTCAACTAGCAAGCAAACAACATTCACCACACCAAGGCCAAAATTAACAGAGATTCATAGGCACAAAAATATAATCCAAGCAGATTATTTCACCTATCAAAATTGAACCCATATTCATAACTATGATAAACTCCTAACCTCTGATTATCCCTCCCGTTAATCTTCAACCAGCAGTCATCATTCACGACCGCTTACAACAGCAAAGATAGACCACAGCAACCGCAACAACAGTAGCCCCAGCCGATGCTGCTGCCACGACCGGCACATTCAACCCTTTCCCTTCACAACCCACACTCTCATCAGCCTCCCTGGCCTTTCCGTTAATACCCTCACCGGTCCTCTCCTCCATCTCCTTCTTCAATTCGAACATCTTCAACTCCAATCCCATTGCCTTCTCCTCGGATTCTCTTTTTGCTTCTTCACTTCTTTTCAATTCACCCTTCGTTTTCGCCACCTCTGCTTCCAACTGTTCAACTTGCTTCTTGAACTCATCGATCTTTTCCCTCATTTCCTCTTCGATTCTAACTTTCTTGCTCCTCTCCTCCGATTCCCTCACTTCTAAAAGCCCTAAATTCCTCTCCAATTCCCTCTTTTTTTTCTCACTCTCAGCTTTCTCTTTCTTCAACTCATCAATTTCCCTGTCCAATCTCTCAATCACCAATCCTTTCTCTTCCAATACTCTCTTTAACTCAAAGACCTCCGTATTCGCCTCATCTACTTCACTCATCGAAGTTATCAGATCATGTTGAAGCCTCGAAACCTCGGTTTCAAGATCAATCGCTCTCGAGGTGATGGATTCTAGGGCCTTCTTATCCTCCTCCCACTGATCCATTTCTCCTCTCATTTCTTCTTCCTTGATTAGTAGTTGATCAATTTCTAGTGTCAGTTTCTTGATCTTTTCCTTCACTTCTTTGTTCTCGTTGCTTAGTTCCAGCTTCTCGCTCTCAAGAGCTTCGATTTTGCTAGCCAGTTCGGTTACTTTGGCTTCATCAGCGTCGTAGAAGCTTTCCGCCGTCTGATTCTCCGTTTCGCCATTGATGATAGTCGAATCTGCCATTTTCTTGAAACTCAACTTGGCTGCCAAGAAAATCAGAGAGATAAAAAGTTAAAGAGTAAGGGAGACAGAAAAACCCTAGAGATTGCCCCCTTTCTATTATTATTATTATCAAAAAAGAGAGATCAAAGAGAACCTTCTTTCTTTTCTTTTTCTCTTTTAGTAGTAATTTTCCAAGAAAATGTGAGGAAAAGAAGAAAAAAAGAAAGAGACAACAGAAACTGCACCTTTGTTTTGCCGATAATTTGATTAGGGTTTTTCTTTCTTTCTTTCTTTCTTTTTTATTTTTCTTGTTGGTCGGATATTTTGTTCAGAAATCAGCAGAAGGAATAAAAAGAATAATAAGAAAAAGAAGGGAGATTCGAGGAATCCAGGAGAAACGGACGGTTAAGAATTAAGGGCGGGAGGTGGCAGTGGAAACTGATGAGAAGTGGGGAGCACGTGCTTAAAAAGGTAAAGTGTGGGACCTCTTAATCACAACCTTTGATGGAAAGATATTGACGCCCTTGATTTTCGTCTCCTAAAATTACAAATTTCACTTTTCGGATTCGCTGATGTGGGCTGGGATGGGTCAACTCTGGTTTATAAGATGGGCCCATCTCTACCTGAACAATGTCACAAGCCATCCCAATAAGATGGGCCCAACTCTAACTCCCATTCATTGCATTTGAAAGGAGCCCAATCCAATCCATGATTTGCCTACTCCCTGATAATTATTAGGACACCACTTATTAAATGAAGGACATTTTCCACCTAACGAGTTTCTAAAATGTTTCATTTACTAATTCATTAAATATACAAGTTGTTAGCCTTTTAATTGGTTTTTCAAATTTCCAAACTTTTATTTACTTTATCACTAAACTTTTGTAAACAAACATTCTATTATTATATGGTACTAGTATTTTGTAAATTTAATACAAGTTTATATTTGATATACCGTTAAAGAATAGATTTTATCAACTTTCCATGAATCAAATATTATTATAGTGTAAATGTATAAATTTAAAAATTAGAAACACTCAAAAATAAAATATTTTTAAAAGGTTATTTTTAAAAAAACCTTTTAAATTTTTTTTTTACATATTTATAAAATGACATTTTTATATTTAAGTGACAATATATAAATATTATATACAGTAAATGCATCAAATACATTCATTAGATATTAATATCAAGTCTTGCCCATGAGCTAGGTGGCCCACTAAGCTTGTGAACATAATCTAGCAGTGTATAAGATTTTATTAGATTCAAATTCTACTCAAAATTATTATAATATTTTATAAATATTATATATATTATTTAATTTTAATTTTAAAATATATATTTAAAAATATTTTAATAATAAAAATAATTTAATGAGTTTATATGGATGAATTAGGATGGAGCTCAAACTTGAATTTTTTAGATGTCAATCAAACTTGACCGGACCTGATCTCTAAACACCTCTAATGCAAATTATATTTTTAAATGGACTTAAATAAAAAATAAATCTACAACTTGATCAGTAATTTAATTAGCCTTTTATGCCAAACTTATGTTTTCTTCAAGCAAGAGAAGATAGAGTTTGCGTGAGATAAATTTAAATTTTGGGGATCTGAAGTACATTCAATTTCTAACTTAGAATTTGGAAAAAGAGGCAGATTTCAAAGGATTAAGGATGCAACCCTCCCATTGTATTATATGTATGTGTGTGTGTATATATATATATATGCAAGACCTAAAATATGACTATATATATATGCAAGACCTAAAATATGACTATGTTAAAAAGGAGATAAAAACAAACTTAATTTGGTATATGAAATTGAAAATTTAAAAAAAAAATGAAAGAAAGAGAGAGTCAGGAATTCTGTATTCATTGGCACTGCGAGGTCCAAAAATGGCCAGCCATTACTCCACCAAGATTAAAATGCTAAAAACCTCCAGGACCCTAATAAAGGCACCCCATGACAAGTGAACTTAAATGTTCCTCGTTGGCATGTTGGCATGTTCGGCCACAGGGCAAAGGCACACCATACCAATAGACGATGCACTAAAATTAATTCCGGCAAAGCTTCAACCAACCATTAACATTTCTCTGCTGCATTTACCATTAATTCTTATGTCTCTGCTGTTAGCACTAAACAACTTCTTCTTCCTATTCATTGAGCTATTAATTATAATAGTTTAACATAATGAAGCCAAATCAAAAAAGAAAAGAAAAAACTGAAAGGATGTGAATATGGCAATGTGGGATCTTGCTCTCCTTCACCATCTTAAATAAAATTTTAAAAAAAAGCAAAAAAAAAAAGAAAGAATAAACAAGATAAAGCAAAAAAAAAAATTACAATTGGTTTGTCACAGAACCAGAGAGATCAAAGAAGTAGTCTGTCTATAATCAACCTCCGAGCTTTCTTTTCTGTTTCTCCAAGCCTTCGATAAAGCTTGAAAGAACTCTCATGGCTTTAATTTGACACTGCAAAGCTAATATATACCCAGCAGTCTCTTCAAACAGCTTGTCAACCCCTAAAGACTCACCTCCCGGAACAATCCTTTGCAATGCCACAATCTTTCTCTTCACTTCTGCCTTGTCGTCGTCATCATCATCTTCTTCTCCTCCTGCTCCTTGTTTTTCACTCAGGTGATCCTTCTTTTTAGCCTTCAAGTACTCTCTTCGTTTCCTTCTGGTGCCCCGGTTTCTTTGGAAACTAGCAGGTAAAGGTTCATGCAATGCATTTCCCATCAAAGGGCTTTGGTGGGTCTTTGTTTCTTTGCTTTGAAATGTAGGTATATTTGTCTGGGTCAAGGCACTCTCCATGGACAGAAGATAAGAGGGGAGGGGCAGAGCTTAGGGAAGGAGAAAAAAGAGGGCTCAAGGGGGGAGGGAAGGGGGGAGAGCGAGTTTTGAGTGCATGAGGGGGGAGTTAAATTATTGTAAAAGCTCTAGCTCTAGAGATGTCAATGCCAACGAAGCGAGGCCCACCCAGTTTTGGGTTCCCAAGCCTTGGTTTTGGATTGGCTCTGGGCCGTGATGTTTACGCACCAAACAAAAGAGCGTGAGAGGGCTTGTCTGGTAGTGCTTGCATGTGCCATGGTAAAGGCGCTAGCGCAGGCAAAATGTACAACCGAGCACATGCAGCGGTGGAAAGCTGTCTGGGTGCAAGTTGATGGAAATCCCCAAACGCAGTTGGACGTGAGTGGTGATCAAACGGATTTTCTGGGATCACCTGCGGATAGGCCCAGGAGAATAGGGAAATGAAAAGAAAAACGAGGGACCCCACAATTGCAAAAACAAAGTGGAAGAGAGAGAGTGAAAGCACATGTGATCACATGATTTTCTTGAACCAAACACCGCCCATGTGCCTCCCATCTCTCTCTCTCTCTCTCTCTCTCTCTCTCTCTTTCTTTCTCTCTCTCCTATGATCTATATCACTACCATTGGCATGAATGCCACATGGCACTTTCTTAATGGGACCCACCTAGAGCCCCTAAAAACCTCATCCTCCCCCTGCCCTTTTTTTTTTCTTCCTTTTTTTATTTATATATAATATTTTTAATGATGTGCCTTTAAAAGTTTTGGTAAAACTCCTTTACAATTACAATTTGAGCATTCCTCTTAAAAATTTTTATTTTTAGATTTTATAAAATTGGTGAGATGAGATTTATAAATTTAAAAATAATTTTAAAAAAATTATAATATGCATAAAAATGTACAATGCCTTCAGAGCATTTATTAAGACCTATTCATTATAATATTTTTGTGTTAGATCTACTAAACAATTAATAAGATAATTAAGAATGAATTAAATAAAGATATTGTTTTATATAATAGGATTTTGTTAATGAATATTGTGAGGGTAACTTTTAGGCTATCAACTTGTGAGATTAAATAATATATTAATTTAGCAAGTAATGTATTTACTTAAGAAAAGGCAATATAAGAAAAGGTTTGAAGAAAATGGCAGTAAAAACCTAGAAAATGGTGTAGGGAAAGGGTGGTGGGTGATGTTTCCAAGGAGGAAACCAGTGGGAAGTTGGGGGTATTGGGATTGTGAGAGAGAGA
>NC_030850.1:9746635-9790059 GCF_000208745.1 Theobroma cacao
CTTTTTTTTTTTTTTTTTTTTATCTCATGCCTATCCGTACTCATTTCAAGTACGAAAGTCAATCCTACATTTTTATTTTATTCCAATTTGAGAACTAAAATGGAGTAAAAGCTTATTCTTCTTTTCTTCCCCCCTTTTGGGCTCACTTCTATGAAGGGTAGAAATTTTAGGTTCTAAATTTGAACGAAAAAGTTTCTATGGCCTAAGTTTATCCTCTTTTCACGGTTCATTTGGCAAAGAAAAACAAAACCAAAAATATGTATTAATCACGGTTCACACTAATTTATAAAATATTAATCACTTTAATTTTTTTGAATTTTATATTTTTTTCCAAAAAATGTTTCACAAATTAAAAATAATATAAATATTTAAGTAATCAATCTCACTTTAATAAATAATCGATTTAAGATTTATATCTTTTTTTAAAAACCGTTACACACTGCCTTTACCCTTATTGAATTGATTTTTGTCCTAAAAATGTTGAGGAGGTCCTGACGATAGAATTTGTCCAGAGACTATTTATGTACTTGGTGTTCATTAAGAAATTTGTTGTCCCTTTCTGTCAGCCAAAAACACTACATTAAGGATGGAGGATTAGATAGGATTAGTTTGTGGTATGCTTGATCTTTTGGATACAGGTAGCCAAAATTAAGGACTATTACATCATCTTTTCCCTCAGATTAAAATATCTGGAGCCAAAAGCCAATGAACCCTTTTAGCCCAATGACTAGTTATTGAACACCTCAAGACATGAGAAAACGCAGTGGACTGTCAAACGTTTCACATTTAGGGACTGCCAACTTTTCTTTCAAATTAATATTTTGGTCAATATGTAGTTTGATTACCAAATAAAATCTTTAACATATACCACACAAAACGACATCATATTCACTTTTTTGGCAAAAAAGTTT
Organism: Theobroma cacao; assembly: GCF_000208745.1. Classification (NCBI taxonomy): domain Eukaryota; kingdom Viridiplantae; phylum Streptophyta; class Magnoliopsida; order Malvales; family Malvaceae; genus Theobroma; species Theobroma cacao. Next base: position 9,747,547 of record NC_030850.1, read on the forward strand.
TCTACACCTGAAATATTCGAACTCATTGGAACTACAGTTCGTTTCTCTTTTTTTGTGATTATTAAGCGTTGTTGTTCTTAATTAATTGCTCCAGCCAGATCTGCATGATTTGCTACCTTTTCGATGAGATAGATAAATGATGACGTGGTAGAAATTTGCAACATGGAATTGGGAAAAAGTGGGTCCTCCTTTAATTTTGGTGGGGGTATCAATATCATTGGAACAAAGCAAAGCAAATAAGCATGCATGTGGGACAGAAAAAGTAAAGGTGAAGTATTGAATAATGATGGGAGGAATGGTAATGGTAATAGTAATACTGGACATGGACATGTGCATGGGAATGCCATGGATTTATGTGATGTGAATCTGACATTGTTGCGCGGCACTGGGTTTGGGAATATAATAGCAGCCACAATATAAAAAACAGGATGTAAGTAATAGATCACATCAAACAGTAAATTTTTGTTCAGAGAGGGTAAATTTATTACTACTATTGGTGCTTATAATTCAATTATCTCATAAAAGAATAGTTAGCTTAATTATAATTTATTAAGAACTATACAACTAGAGTTTGTTAAAGCAAAATTCACTGTTTATACTTCTCACAACATAGTTACCCTTAGATTTTCTTGATGAAGGTTTTGTTACTAACATGTTTACTGCTGCATTTTGGGCCATTTACATTCCTTGCAACGGGTCCTTTGCCTGAACTTCTGAGGCTGTTGTGGCTGTCACACTTGGCATTGACATGTATTCAGTTGGAATCAAGGGTGGGATATGGCTGCTTTTATTTCTTGATTGTCGGTTTTCCATTGCCCATCCGTTCTGCAGACTGGTCTGCATATAGTCAAATTTGTTTTTACAACCATTATCTTCTCCATTGCACCATGTTGTGACTTGAGATTCATAGGCCTTGCTTCCCTCTAGCATCTCCTCTTGTTTAATTATTTTTCCAAGTCGAAATTCGAATACCCTTTTACGTGATTTGGGATCAATCTCAGCATTAGGATCAGCCCCTTTCACACAATCTACTTCTTGAGTTGCTTCTGCTTTTAGGCCTTTTCTGCGTACATACTTCCTTTCCCAAATTTTCCAGCTCTAGGATCAGAGCCCCCTGCATTATTGGCCTGCTCACAGGTTGATTCTGTCCGGCGCTTCTTGCGGATGTACTTCCTCTTTCCACTTGGATTGTCCTTAGAGTTAAATGTTTTCTGCAGTACCAGACTCTGGAGCCCTTTTTGATTCGCCTTCTGCAATTACTTTGGGCCTGTATTTTCTTTGTTTAGCTGGTTTAATTTGGCTAGGGAGTCTTGTTCAGATCTATACCTTGGTGATCACTTCCCCTGTTAGACTCCATTTTTCTTCTGTTGGTGTGGAAATGACAGCAAATGATGACTCCACAACGTCCTGGAAAAGCCCGTCAAAAATTTATTCCAAGTGGATGGGATTAGGTTTTCCTGCTTTCCCTTTTTCATGAATTGAGCTGTCAACGTCTGTACAAAAGTTAGTAATGCAAAAAGCTGCTTGTTCTCCATCTTCATGGTTGGATCTGATGTTGCTGGTCTAAATTGGAATGAGGCGGTGACATTGGAGGCTGCATCAGCTTCAGTCCTTGGTGCTGAGTTCAGATTGTACATTGGTCTGTACCCAAAATGCTGGAAATGGAAATCCATCTATATATATTAAAGGCCAAAAAAAAACAAACTTTTTTCTTGAGAGAAGATCCATTAATGATTAGAAGAGCTCAATTTTGATTGAACTGAAGTTACCAATGACCTCTTTTCCATGTAAAACATGCTGCATTTTGCAGTAACTAGTTTGAAAAACCACAGAGAAAGAATTGTTATGATTATCGTTGAAAGAATTGTTGATGAATTTTCAATAAAATTTTCTGACAGAAATAATTCCATGGCCAATTTGTCACAAAAGAAAAGACTCCAAAATTTTGCACATGGCGAAATCAAATAACATCAATTTTCATAGACCTAAATTTCTTTGTTTATAATATAGGATTCTTTTACTCGAAAAAAAAAAAGGCAAATTCAAATGAAATGTTAAGTCAGTTGTTATCAAATGGACCCAAGCCACCAAATTGGTGCAAAATCCATCGGTGAATTTGGATTCAATCTATTATTTCTTTTATATTAAGATGAAATCTTTTGGATTTTATTCTTTAAAGAAAATTGATTATATAAATTAGTATATATTTATGCCCCAAAATCAGATATTCTGATTAGTATATATGCTTTCAAGATTAACATGTCACTCCTAAATCGTCTAGTCTCTGACAGCTTTAGTGTATTTACCAAAGTTCCTACACGAGCAATCCAGAAAATTTTAATGGCTCCGTTATGCAGCTAGATGTAACAGGTCTTATCATTCAACATTACCTCAATTCTCCAGATAACCTAGTGCCCTGCCTATACTCTTCACTCGAGTCATGTAGAATAGACGTTGCAAAGTATGCTGACCCAATATGTGAAATTTTAGACAAAAATGATTTGTGGATGCACAAGTGAAATACAGAAGACAACAACACATGAACACAAAAAGGAAACTATATGGTTTGGCCATGAACAGAAGAATGGCCCAAAGTGCTACATTGTTGTGAAAGACTACACATATAGAACCCTTATTTATTAGGTGATGTTAGACAACATATGGAAAGCTGTAATGATTAGCGATTACAATAGATTCTATATTTTATTTTGCAAGTGATAAAATCTTGCAGGAGATGGGAGCTTCTCAAAATGGGAGGGGTCTATGGTGGATTATTGTAATCGGAGTTTTCCTAACTCAAAAGTTTCAGATAAGCTTTCCAGGTAAATTTTACGGAGATCAATTCCCAAAAATATTAAAACCTGAAATACTGATAGGCAATCTCCTACTTTCCAACTATGCAGCTCTGCCTTCATGTCTCTAGCAGCAAAATTTCCTCCCAAGACATCATGCAAGGGAGAATGTGATGAGGTTGGGGCAAAGTTACTGATTGAAGAACTGAAGGTCGGTGAACTGAACCCAAATGACTCCATAACATGGCGTGAAAATGTGTTTAGTCATCCACTTGACAGTCAAAGCTCTATAATAGATTGTAGGAGGGACAGTGACATCTCAGGAATAGAAAGAAGAAGCTTCACAGAAACGTTTAGTCAGAGCTTGGAGAAGAAGTACTATCCTCCCTAGGTTCTTTTGATTTCTTCGTCATCCAAGCAAATGGAGGAACCAGATTCCGCTCAGGCTCCAGTTTTGAAACAGGTGATCCCATTAGAGGCTCCAAATTCAGCAATATCCATGGTTCAACTGTTGACCAGATGGGGATCCACACCACCTCCTTTGAGTAATTTTACAATCGTTCAAATGGAAGCTCACTGTTTCATGGGGGTGTAAAACAGAAACAGACAGCAACTACAGAAAATGGACAAATGTCAAGATTGAAACCGGAACACCGGAACCAGAACCAGAAGAATCACGAAGTGATGTCGAAGATGCAGGCTATGAGGATCCTGATGAAATTCCCACAATAAAACTCAACATTAAGGAGTTCATGAAAAATCTACAGCATCATACGGAAGAGAACATGGAACTCTCAAAAGGCAACATGTCAAAAGCAATTGTGGCTTTGAATCCGGCAGCTGCTTCTATCCCTACTCCCAAATTGAAGAACGTAAGTCAGCTAGCAACAGAGCACTATGTGTAAGTGAATATTTTCCTATTAGTCATATTACTTGAGTACCATATAACTGATTGTGAAAAAACCTATTAATATAATGGACAGAAGGGGCTAATTAAACAGACTTAAAGTGGCTAATAAAGCTCTTAGGACCTGAGCTAAATTCAATCCAACAAAAGATTGCTTAATCGTGTAATTATTTGGTCTGTTGCCATGCTAATTACATGACTCTCTGTAAACATGTATTTACTAGGCGAAACTGCAAAATTCTATTCAACCACCTGAACAAAGTTGTGGGCAAATTGTGCGATGACAACACCTTATATCGCAACAATGTAAGACAAGTTAATGCACAAACAGTCAGAGGAACAATCATGGTGAGCAAGATTCTAATCACACAAAAGGCAAATGTACCTCCTACATTCCTTACTAAATTTGCATCACAAATTGTACAGATGCCTTGTGAGCAAGTAAAACAAATCCAACTCAACAGAGAAAACAACTCTGATATGGCAGCATACTTCAACAATCCTGCTCGGCTGCTTTGCTCCAAACTCCAATTAGCTTCCTTAACATTTCGAATTTGATCTTTGGCAATGACTTAGTGAGAATATCAACAAACCTGCGGTGAACTTAATTACCTCTTTTTCTTGTTGCATTTCACTAACAAAATGGTATTTGATCTTCAACTGTTTGGTTCTGCCATGATAAACAAGATTCTTTGTAATTGCCGTAGCCGATTGATTGTCCACGTTAGCCTTGTATTGGACCAAATTTAGATCACTTATCAATTCTCTACCTATTGCCAATTGAATTTCCATTTAATGCTTAAAAATGACAACATAAACTTACTGTTACAAAAATTGAGAAACAAATGAGAATAAAATAAAGCAAGTAAAAATACTAGGAAGTTAGAGGCATGATATCACTGTCTTTAAAGATAATTTTCACCCTTTTGAAGTATAAAACTCTGTGTCAAAAGACTGTAGTAGTTATCCTCTAAGATTCAACAAACCCTTCTTTATAGTTTTTACAAATTAGTAAGGAATGACAGGAAAAACAGAAAGAAAGAACCCAGTTAGAAAGGAAAGAAAGTAGAAAATAAGCAGAAAAGACTTAAAAGAGGATGAGAGGCTTTTGTGTGTTGTGAGTGAGGTTGGGAGACTGTATTTATAGACAGGGAATGAAGTGAACGTTGCACTAAATAAGAGAGTTGACAAAAAGCCTTAAGGAGTTAGAGAAAAAACCTTATCAACATGTATACTTAATCAGGTAAAGTTGTAGCAAAATTAGGAGAGTCATCAGCATGGTAGAGTTTGAGTCTGATTCAATCAAAAGTTGAAAAAAGTGAGTTAGGCAAGCATAAGAGGGTTTGTTTTGTTGTAAGTGAGTTCTCAAAAAGTCAATTGGACCTAGCCCACGTGTATATTTGCACACAATGGAGAATTTAAAATTTTTCAAGATCTAACTCAATATTGTGTGTGCGCGAACTTACTCATTTTTTCTTACTTGCAACAAGCTCTTAATGGATTTTCATACATAAAGCATTTACTTCTCTTGTATCTTGACAATGTGAATATTTGAATCTTATTAAATACACTATTTTTCAACATTTGCACCAATTGATTACTTTGCAAAAACAGTTTGAATGTAGACAAAACCTGTTCATAAAAATTTCAAAGCTTAAATTTAGTCTTTATACCTAGTATAATGTTTACTTTGGTTCCTCTTCTGTGATTATAAATAACTGGAATCCTCGACAAGAAAAGAAGTAAAGGCCAATGGAAAAATTTCTTGTTTATTTAGACTCCGTCGGTTCGCAAGTCCCAACAAATGATGTCCTGAAGTGCTTCTGCTCGGCTGATTCCGTGGCCGCACTGTCGCTGTGCCACCACTGTCAGCGCTAGTTTGCAAGGCTGTGGACAATGGAGGATGCCTTTTGCCTCATAATTTAAAACACAAGTAGGCAATGCGAGGTACAATAATTTGACTTGGCATTTATAACAAACAAACAAAAAAAAAAATCTGATCTTGTATTTTTCTTCTCTCGTTTTTATCTCCATACTCTGGCCCTTTGGGCAATACCAATCCATTTACATCACCTTGGTACCCTCTATTTCCAGTTACTTTTTGCTTCTCTGGTTTGGTTGACAATTCTGTAAGGAATAACAATTCTTAAGTTTTACCTATTTGATGTAAAGGAAAACGGATTGAACCGAGTATGCTCAAGTGCCCTTTTTTGTTCACTGTATGATGTTTCTAAGCTTAGTTTTCTACTGTCCTATTTTTTGTTCTTAGTTTAATGTCCATAACATTTTACAAAATGAGTAAAAACTTCTTCCTTAGTGAGTAATTTTTTATCAAATATTGTACATCAACAATATTATTTAAAAAATATTACATAGATAAGTTTTTAAAAGCTTCAAAAAATATATACAATATTATTTTGATAAAAATAAATTCTAATATAATAAAAAATATGTTTATCTCTTTATCACTTATTTTTTTCAGCCCAATACTAGAGCAATTTTTATCTTATTTCTTTCACTATACCAAATTACATACATAATGACTATTACGTGTTCTTCTTACATTATTATTTTTAAAATTTATTTTTACTTTATTTTACTTTCACAAAATAACTATCTTATTTTATTCTTTATCTATTCTAACGAAAAAAAGTAAGTTTGGTTCGCCCACATATCAAATGCTAAGCATTGATCAAATGTCACCATTGAAGTGCATGTCAAGTTGATAAAAAGTCAGAGACCAAAGGGCCCATTCCTTATTTGCCAGATGCTCTTACGGCAGTCCCTTCAAATGTGATGGAACCAGATTAAAAACGAAAGGCACTCCTATTGGCCGGAGGAGAGTTATTTTTCTTATAAAATTAAATGTATGATTTGATAGACATGTCGTTTCTCATTACCAAACTTAATTAGTGCCTATTGTGACCTGAGAAAGCTGGCTCTCTTTTTTACAGGTTACACTAAACAAACCTCCCTCTCAAGAGTTTTTCCCTCTATGCAAAAGGATCCCTTACTTATACCTTCTAACTCCTTCGCTAATACATCCTTGTCATGCCATACTGAACAGTTCCAACCTTCCTATGAGCAGTGGCGGTTGCAGCAGCAGTTGCGGTAACACCTATTCCACCATAATGAGCTTTCGCCTGCAACAAGTTCGTATCAATGGCAATTCTCTCATCAGCAGGCTCCACCTTGTTCACTCTGGTCATGAAAAATGGGTTTGTGTCGATATTGATAGCTATATCTGGTGCAAATTTGGCTGCCATGCCGCATTGAGGAACCTTTTTAGTTTGGGAGACCAACTCCCTTTCGGACTCCATTGTGGATCTTTCTTGCTTTCCAGTGCCAGATTTGTGATAAGAATACGCAGGGTGGACAGCCTGAGGTGGAAGAACTGTGCTTCTTATGAATGTTCTTGGATCATAGGCATCTTTCATGATTGTTCCATTCTCATAAGGCACAACTGGGCCTACTACCTTTCCTGGTTTGGCTGAATAGAGGGAAGATTTCAGTTCAAGTACTAAATAAAAACAAGGAGAAAAGGTAGAGCAAAGGGGAAAGGAGGTGGGGTCGGTTAGGATAAATCCAAAAAATACCTAGTGGGATTCTTTGTTGTGCCTGCAAGCTTCTTGATAAATGTACAGGAACAGCTTCAGTTTCCCTGGAACTTTTGCTGAATGCCTCTTCTGCATTTTGCCTATCTTTGAAGGAATTGATGCTTGGTTGCTCTTTGGGGGGGATTGTATTGGAATGTACAATTGTTGACCTGCAAATACCATTGGATTACAGCGTCAACCATCAAAACTAAAGCAAAATTTTATGCCCTATTCCAAAAAAGGTAATAAAATATAAAAATGATGTCCTAACAACAGCCTATCAGCTGCGCATGACCTAACATAGTAGTGGTGAGGAAAATTCATGTTCCGTAAGACTTGAACAACATGAAGCCACCACCATCAACACTCAAAAGAGCCAAAAAAAGGCAAAACAAACCCGCACAGAAGAAAAAGCAATCCCATTATTAGATGCAAGGAAGAACAATCCTGAGCAGAGTTATACCAAGAAATTGTCTTGAGATTTTACAAAGAGATGTCATATGAATAATAACTAGGAATCAACTGAATGATAAAAACATCACATATAACATCATGAGCAAATTTATACCAAACATTATGCCATCATGTTCTGGTGGAGCTCTCATGGATATAACTAAGCAAATACCAATATTTACAAGAATATCATCCCCTAACTGAAGCTTTTTAATTTCCCCCGTAGTTGAATAACTTAAATCATTTGTTTCTTCATGCACAGTTATTAAGTTCCAAAACCTCATCTCAGAATGAACTCCTTAACTACCTAGGTGAAAATGAATATCCACCAATTTCTTAGTTGCTCAAAATCTGAAACCATAATCACTAGGAATGATAATGAGCCGACCCAATACGCAGCTTTGGCACATGGTGTTGCTTTCACAGAATAAACCTCATGCAGAGTTAGTACATATAACACCATTCCGTATATTCTTATTCCAAATCTCAACTTTTCAATCAAGAGAATTACAGGCTTCTGGAAAACAAGAGATATCTGATATCGTTACAGTAAGGCCAAAGAGAACCATGATAAACTAAATCTCTCCTACCTGTTCTGGATGCTAATTTGTGCAGTTCAGATATGACAAGAACTTTTTGTTCAATACAATTTAGGTAAGAGATTTACATTGAAATTAAGATCATATCTAATTAAGATTTGTCTATTGCATAAGGGTCTTTTTTTGGATGATTTGTAATTGAAACCTTCTTTTATAATAAAAAACAAGAGAAAATATTTATTTATAAGAAAAAATAATCTAATTCATACCACCAGAGTTGTAAATAACCTCAACTATATCTAGACCCACATGCCATCAAACACGATAGCCCCAAGAAGGTAGAGATCCCCATTCAGATGGATGTATTGTCAGGCACTTAAAAGTGCATCCTAAAAAAACAAGATAGTATTTGTTATTAATAGCATTAAGAGTTTGATTCTTTACCTTCACTATTAATAGCATTAAGGATTTGATTCTTCAATTTCTCTTTTAAGACTATGAAGCAGGTATCTGGTCAGCTCATGGAAGAGCTTTCCACAACAGTTGAAGCAAGTTATTTGGCTCTTAGAATTATAAAACTTTTAACTTATAAGGAAGGCCCATTTGAGCTTTTAGACAAAACTAGAAATCTATTATGTAGCAACAAATATTTAATGAGATTTTTTTACATTGTTATTTACCTTTCAATGATACACAAATTTATAAGGAAAATTATATTATCATATTTACATTCTTCTTTTTTATTTAGTTTAATTCTTTTCAGCTGATTTATTAGTTATTTATTTGATTTGTTTAATTGGTAGAAGTAAATTTTATTTTATTTCTAAATAACCAAAGGGTTTCTTTTATTTCATTTATTTCTTTTACTTTAAACTTATGATTTGGTTTAAAAGTTCTCTCTATTTTATTATTTATTAAAAATATATATATATAATAGATCTCTACATCCTTACAGTGGTTCTTCATTAAAGTTTGCCAAATACTATTTTAACTTCTCTTCACAGCACTTTTAGAACAGTTCTTCTCAAACAGCACTTCCTACAAAAACAAGAACTGAGCCAAACAACTCATATCAACCCAAGTTTGTCATCTTGTTAAACCAAACTTTGATTGAACTTTGTCTTGGTTAATTTTCCAACCTGCTTTCACCGTGAACTCAATGTTTTTTGCCCAATCAAATACTAGATAGTAACTAAACTTGCATCACTTAGATTTGCAAGTGTTTTCTGTTATTTACTCTTATAAGTTCTCTTTTAATTACAGGCAACAATTTCCGTCACTGAAATAGTTAAAAACCTCATTTACAGAACCAAACAGCACCAAAGCCTTATGCCCTAGCTATATCCATCTCTATTTGCCAACAATGTCCATGCCACACTTTGCTCTCATAAAGTAAGAGAGAATTTCTGTTAATCTAGATGCACCATTTATACATAGTATATAAACAAATACTAGCATGATTTTTGCACACAACTTACTTATAAAGACAAGGATCCATGCTTTAGTAAGTATCTCATATATATACTCGACACGTGATACAATATATCATGCCTATCATACAGGACAAGTAGTATTATTACAAAGTCAACAAGCACAACTTTGGGCATGGCAATAACAAATTAAAGGTAACAACTAGAATAAATATATATATACCTGGGAAGAGAGACATGCTTTCTTTCAAGTGGAATAACTGGCCCACTTTTACCATTTTCCTCAAGATGTGCAAATTGCTTTCTGAATTGATCAACCGCACTGCATAAAAAATATACATCAGAATTATACTATAAGTTGCAGCAGAGTGATTACTAAGGATCTCAGTAAGATTAGAATAATTACAAACTGAGAAAAGCAACAAAAACACTAAATAAAACCTGGGATAGAGAAAGTTGGTCCTCTCAGTTCCATTCATATAGTCTTTGAGCAGCTGAGGATGGTATTCCAGTATCTCCCGGAAAATTAACTCCCGTATATCCTCCTTTGTGACCCTTCGCCTCTCAAACTCAAACTCCATCTTTGTAATTGGCTGACAGGAAGGCTCCCTCTCAACTTTTGCCAGTCCCTTAAAGTAAGGATCAACAAGGGCCTAAAAAATATCAATCAAAAGATGTTTTTGTTATAAAAATATTAAGGCAAATGATATCATATATGTTAAAGCAAAAAGAAATATTGCAACACAAATTTTCAGAGAAAAAAGAACAATATTTTACTGTACAACAACAAACCTCTTCAGCAGTTGGGCGGTCTTTTGGATCAAAGGCCAGCAATCTTTGAAGTAGACGTAGAGCCAAGGGATCTGCATTTGGAAATTTTTGTTCAAATGGAACTGGTTGCTTTTTTCTCATGCTTGTTAAGTATCTTCTTGCCTTGTCATTTCGAACCTGTGTAGAAGAAAGTTAAGAGCAGTAATGTCTTGATGATCCAAAATTGCTCAGAAGTCTTAATGTGCATACCCGAGAGATGGTATCTAATGAAGGTGTCCCAAGCAAATCAGTCATCAAATCCAGCTGGTGAACAACATTTTTCCCAGGAAAGAGTGGCTTCCCAGTTAACACCTCAGCAAAGATGCACCCTATACTCCATATATCAATTGCAGGTGTATACTGCATTCATTTTAAGTAATAAGAACAGGAATTAGAAATTGGAAAATGAACAGAAAAATCATCATGCAGCATCCTTTTGAAGTAGTAATAAGAACAGGAATCAGACATTGGAAAATGAACAGATAGCCATCAGGCATATTGCATGTGTACTTTTAGGATTTCCTATGACGAATGGGAAAAACTTCCACACTTTTTTTCTACTACTACTTCACATCTCAATGTGTTTTTCCATAAACAAGTCCTTATTGTGTAAATTATCAACCCCATCACTTTATAAACACTTGAATTCATTAATGAATCAAAAATATGGAATTTGAAATCTCTTGAGTACTGGCAAATACAATTCTTGAGTTCAGCAAAGATTCAAAAATTTCATATTAACACTAACATAGATATATTGTGTCATTCTTTTAGGAATAGCACATCAAGCCAGACCACAAGCAACTCATTGCACGACATACATTGCCTCAGAAGCCCTCTACTGCAAAATTCTTATCAACCTAATAATTCACCTACAAACATTTTAGAGAGAACTTAAACACTAGACTGCAGATCTGTTAAAATAGATACACTTTTTAAATTCAACAGCTTCATCCAAATGAAAGAAATAAGCAAATAAGACATAGATAAGAAACTGAATAGCTTGAAAGAAAATTGAATCGACTGCAGCATGCCATAACCTTTCCTTCATAAAATGCAACATAGATCCGGATTCCAGAAGATATCCAACATAAGCTCATGAAAAGGAATAAATACATCACATAATTTTAAATTTCTCATGTTCCAAACCTTAATGGCTACACATGAGAACCCCATTACCTTAGAGAAAAATGATCCACAGAGCTCTGGAGCTCTATACCATCTTGTAGCAACATAATCCTGCAAATGTACCACGAAATGTCCAGAAAATCAGCTCTTGCAAATGTGATAGACGTAGGAAACAGTTTAAATATGAAAAACATAAAAAATTAGCCATTTTAGAAGGATTACCGTCCAGAATATCGTTGTAGGTGTATCATTGAATGCAACTCTAGCTAAACCAAAATCGCATATCTTAAGTTTGCAGTTTGCATTTGCCAAAATATTCTTCGGTTTTAAATCTCGATGGTAGACATTTGCTGCAGCCAAATAGGCATAAATCAGATACATTCTCAAGTATACAACTACAATCTACCCAGCCAACCACAAGAGCCATTGAACTAGAAGCAGTTGTTACGAAAGATGATTGCAACTGAAAGGATTAGAGGAAAATTCAAAACCGACTCTCTAAAACTTTAAAACAAATTGGACTAGACAAAAATATTTACAAGAAAAATTGTTACCAAATATTATGGCATGACAGAAGGAGTTTGATAAAAACAAACTGCAGTAACCATTAAAATAGTCAGACATCAAAAACCTTATTTCTGACAACTTTGAACATTATCCATAATAATTAAATTGATCAACCCAATCAACACGCTTATAGCTATAAACCAAGTTCAAGTCTCAGATAATCCAGTAGAGCCAATATAGATTGACAATTACCAGTATGAATATACTTCAATGCACGAAGTAGCTGGTAAAGAAAAAACTGGTAGTGTTCTCTAGTCAAGTCATCATTAGCTTTTATAACTTGGTGAAGATCTGACTCCATGAGCTCAAAAACCACATAAATATCTTTGAAGTCCCTTCGAGAAGGAGGCAGCATAATGTGTTTAATCTCAACAATATCAGGATGCCGAAGAAGTCTGAGCAGCTTTATCTCGCGAAGAATACGGGCAGCATCAGAAATATGCTCAAAAATATCATGTATTTTCTTTATTGCCACTTTTTCACCAGAATGGGTGTCAATTGCCGAGCACACAACACCATAACTGCCTTTTCCTATGACTTCTTGAATCTTATATCTATTGGCATCACCGTATTCAGAGAAAAAGTCCATCTCTGTAGAACTCTGTGGCACAAAAATGCAAGTAAGACTAGAATGCAAAGCATATTTTTTCAATAAAATGCAAGGCATGTAGCTCACTATAGCACAACCTTTTACATTTCCACAGATAAAAATTCAAATTCATTATTAATAAAAGTACTCCATATAACTGAAAACTAAGATCAACATACAAATGTAAAACAAAAAGTAACGAAAATGCAACTATTAACAACACCCAGAAAAGGACAAAAAGAAAGGCACAAAATAATGGCATCCATGACATAATCTATTTTCAATTCATTAGAGTACGACTGTATGTACTCGAAACAAAACCAAATAACTTCGAACAGCCAGCTTACAATTTTCTTCTTTCCAAAAACTATATGATCATACAGACTTTAAATGCATAAGCTAAGCAATTACTTTAAAACCACAGAGGCAACTGATCTTCAAGATAAAAAAAGAAGACAAATAAAAATTCTACAAATTTTAAAAAAAGGAAAAGAAAAAAGATAACAATCGGGTTGGATAGTACTGTTATTCTTTTGTAAATAATCAAGTTTCAGACTGTCAGCATAGCAAACAGGTTGGAAAGAAAATCCATCTTTTGGGCTAAAACAACAATAAGGGATTCCAATTCCCTACTTTGCATATATTTTATGCACTATCCAGAAAATCAAAGCCTGAAGGAAGATAAGCTAAGAAATACAGACGCAGAGAAACTGAAGAAGAAGAGAAATAATTTGGGAAGAAAAGAAAATCTTTTGATATAAGAAAATAAACAAAACAGGGCTGAAATAAGATCAGAGAGAAGTGTAAACGCTTTTATTTCAAGGGATAGCATTCCAGAATAAGAATGAAACTCACTTATCCAAATCAAAATTGGCATTAAAAGTTATGCCCTCCCCCATATTCGAAACGCATTACGGGAAGAAATTTAATAGCCTAAGTATTACTTGTTCAACCAAAGAAGAAAATATCTAAAACAAATTCATTCCTTCAAGGACAAAATATCTCCAACATTTCCCACACAACAAAACACCCAAAGAAAACAACAATATCCCATATTTCGTCTTCTTACCTAACTACCCAACACCACCCCTCACCAGCTCAATTTGGGCACAAATACTTTTCGATAATTAGAATTACTATTTTATCATCAACCAGTACTAAAGATAAAGAAAGATAAGCTCCAAAATAAAAGAGTAAATGAAAATCACCTTCTTTCGGTGATCTTGCTGCATTCTGTGAAAAAGTTTCCAAATTTAAATCCCAATGAAGATCGCCAAGAAACAGATAATAAAAACTAATCAAAAGAAAGAACCAGTTGAAATAAACAAAGTGAAAAAATCTAAGAAATCAACCACATTTGCCCCATCTTCCCCGACTCCGGATCACAAGTCCATAATCCCACCGATTTCTCCAACATAATAAAATCCAAACCAAATCCTTCATACACTCTCTTCCTTCGTCTTCTTCTTCTTCTTCCTCTTTTTTCTTTACCACAGCAATTTCAATTCAACTACCATAAAAAAGCAACTCTCACAAAAACTCTTTGATAATTCAGTTTTAACAACTCTTCTCCCATTTTTCTTTCTTCTTTTTCCTTTCCCTTCAAGTCTTCAAAACTTAATCAATAACTCAAAATTCTACTTTTTTTTCTCTTCTTGAAAGAACACCTAAAATTTTTTTTTAAATAAAAAAAATGTGAAATCCGTGAATGAAGAGTGTAGAAGCTGCAAGATCTGAACACCGACAGAAAGGGAAGAGGAAGAGGAAGAGAAAGGGAAAGAGATAGAGACAGAGAAAAGAAAATTACTAATAATAATAATAATAATAACAGGGGTTTTATTGTGGCATGAATCTAGGGATATATAGAGAGGGGATGTTGCTTATCCAATACCGTATCTCTTCCCTTGTTTTTTTTTGGAAAATTCTGATACGGTATTTTTTACGTACTAAATGTGTATCTGTGCACGCCAGTGGCAGATGCTGTAAATACAGTGACTTTTTTAGGCGTGTTTCTTTGGGAGGTGAGAGAAATAGAGTGCATTTTGGGGAAAGGCTCGAAGGTTCTGTTTAGGGGATTCCATTTTTACGTTTTTGTTATTTCCTCCAAACTTGAGTGTTAGGTATAGGTGTCTCTATTCCTGCGTGAGAATTTTTGACACGTCATGTATCCACGTGGAAATTAATGAGATGGGACCACCTGGAGGAGGGTGTAGAGTCTAGGCGTTGGCACGTTAGCATCGTACATTTTGGTTGACGTAGCTGCGGATGATGAAATCGATGAATTCATATTTTGCTATTAATTTTTTTAATTAAAATCCAAGTTAACAATTATGATTTGTTGGTGTAATCTCTATAAAAAAAATTAACAATTTGTTGGTATAGTATTTAATTATTATCTAAAATGAAAATAAATATACTAGCATCAAATACCATATATGTTTTATCTAATTTGCTAGTAACATTGTTACAACTCACCTTTATAATATTCTAAAAATGTTTTTTATTTAATATACTTATTCTTATCAAATTCGAGAAAAATTACTACTTCATTATAATAATTCCTTTTATGTCATAACCATAACGAGTACAAATTAATTGACTTTTTTATTAATAATTAGTAATTCTAAGATGATTAAGAAAATTTCATTCACATTCAAGATTTTAATATCTCAAGTCAAACTTGACTTGATAACAAAGTTCAAAGCTCTAATAAGCTGAACACGTTTGTGGTCAAGCTCAGACTTCCCAATTTAATATTGAATGTGATGCATTAACACAATACAAATAGGATACGAAATTAAGTAAATTTAGATTTAGGGTAATAATGTTTCTTGCACCAATCGTGGCAATACATTTAAAATACAAAAATTTCGTACTATAAATCTTTTAAATTCACTTAATTCGTTTAAGATTCATTTAACTTGTTTGATTTTATCATGATTGATGATGATGATGATGATGATGATGAAGGTGAATTTTATTATAATGATATAAATTATGGATATTATTAATCTTAAATTTTATTATAGTTGTGTTGATATTAATGGATTTATCTGAAAATTTTTTGCACACTTGACCAATATTATTATTCTTTTATAATTATTTTTATAATTATTAGTTTTAAATCTAAATAATAGAATTATATTTTAGTTGTATTTAACTTAATCATATTAATTACGTTAATATTTTAATCGTGTTTATTAGTATCGTATAAAATTTAAGTCAATTCATTTAATAAATACGTTAAGTGTGTAGCATTGTGAAATAGGTTAATAAACATCTCCGAATTTAAGATCTTGATATGTTTAAATCATGTTGTATTTGTATTTATCTTTATAATTATTAATATTTTAAAAAAATTATATCATATATATTAAAAATTATTTAATTTTATTTGCATATGCAATTTCATTTCAAAAGAAAGATAGAACTTTTATCATAATGTTCACTTTTTTTTTAGTAAAATCTTAGTATAGTAATTAATAAATTATATATTCAAATTATATCTTATATAAATTTCATCTTTATGTGTTCAAGTGTCGGTTCTTTGATTGTTTAAACTACCATCACCCTCATCAACATAATCATCATTATTATTTTGATTTATTTAGTTTATTGCTAAATGTACTAATTATGTGAATGCTACATATATTATATCTTAAGAATTATTTGACTATTAATGAAAACTTTTAATAATCTAATAATAAATATCACTTTATGTTTTTTATGATTTGAATTTTAGATCTACTTTAAAATTTTAATTACTTTGTTTTCTCTCACTGGAAAATGTTTTTCTTTTCAACCATAAATAACCTATCATAAAACGTGCCTCACGTGTTAAATGATGGAAAGGGCGGGCGCGTGTATCGACACTTGGTTTTCTTGTGAAACGCGTGGAGGTTTAATTAAAGGTAATTTAGAAACAAACAATAAATAAATACTAAATGAATAAATTTGAAAAAAAATCTTACATTCCGTTTATATGGTTTTGTTAATTTTTTTATTAAGTAGTTGTTATGAAACAAAAGCAAAAATAGAAACTAACTTATAATTAATTAATTAATTAAAATGTAACATAAATTATAAAATAATTAATTCATTTAAAAGTAAAAGAATGCACTTTATTATTTATAATAAATCCTATAAAATAAACAATAAAAGTAATAATCAAATGAGCCTAAATAAATAAAAAAATAGCCTTAGTTTATAACTTTTCTTGTGGCCATACAACACAAATAAAAAAAAAGGAATATAATAATGTAGTCGGTGCCTGACAATCACCCACACAACCAACTTTGTTTTCCAACTTGGACGTTTTATCCAACCTTAATTGACTTTATTAAGTCATATAATTTTGGTTTTTTTTTTTACCATTTGTTAATTGTGGAGAGAAAATTAGAAATTGAATATTATTATTATTATTATTATATTTAAAAGTAATATGTCGACAAAGAAGATAATAATATTATTGATCTCTAGACTCGTGATTTTTTATTAAAAGATAAGAAAATAATTTCCTTTTACCAAAACAAAACAAAGGGTTTGTAGAAATTTTCATTGGGGAATTGCTGAAGTGTCCAAGAGTTCACATTGTTCCTCTCATGGGATTAACTTGTATCGTAATTAATTAATGACACAATTACCAATAATGTATGGAGAAGATCAGCTTTGGCAAAATTTTTAGACGAGGAAACAAAAATGATAAAATTCGTTCACAACAAGAGAGACCACAATGAATAGAAGCAATACATAAACTGAATTACATTAATACAATATTGAAGAGAGTAGGTATAATTGTTGGGTAAACTATCATTTATCATTCATCATAATTAAGAATCTAAGGATTTTAGGAATGATTAAACAGCTCCATTTGAAGTTAATGACCTTAATCATGCATGTCACATAAATAGGGAAATGATGACGTGGCATTTGTTTAAAAAAATTAGAAAATTGATGAGTTGCATTAAATTCTTGGATTTGTTAGCATTTTATACCAAAAAAAATCAAATTATTTATTTTTTTATTTAATTATCGATATCATCCTTATTTGACATTTAAAAAATTTTAGTTAGTTTGATTTTTTTTCACATTAACAAAATCCAATGGAACATTACTTTTTCATCCAATTAGTGATAAAATTGCACAAAATATCAATATAGAAAAAGTAAAGTAATAAATTTAAAAATTCTCAATTTAATAGAATAGTAATTTTGGCTCTTGTTAGTATTCTTTTTCATCTCTAATAATAAGTAGTGCTATTTGATAAAGTTGAACACATTGTTATCAAAGTATATTTTCACTTTTTTAATATCAACTCAACTCAAATTGGATTAAATTGATTTTGGATAACTCACCTAATTCCATCAAGATTGGTTTAACTTTTATCCTCAATATCTTCAATATTATTAAATCTAGAAGGTAATTTTCTCATATATATAACTTTGTTTACTGTTTTTTTCCTTTTTTCCAGTCCAATGGCAGAATGCACAAGGGTAGCACCCCTTGTTCCTATATGTAAGCCCATTCTGTCCCTAATTTAGGCAATACTCAGTTTTTAACTCTTTTGTTAGGTTGCTTCGGCTTTAACAGTTTGATACAACTATTAAGATACTTTTCTAGTACACTTATACATTTTCTAGTTTCCTTGGAGCAAAATAAATAATAATAATAATTATTATTTTTTATCATTATGTTGCGAAAGAAAGCTGAATGTTACTCTCTATTGAAGAATTGAATTTGTATTGTACACGAACATGAACATGATGCGTTTATTACACCGATTACAAGACAATTCATAATTAATGTACTTAACTATAATTGAATTGTTTAGATACGATAAGGTTAATTCATTTAAATATACATAAAAATTTATTTTACGTATTATAATATTAATAATTTAATAGATTAGTTTAAACGGGTTATATAATGTGAGTTAACCTATTAACAAAATTAATTAAACATATATAAATATATCATATACCGTTAAAAGTATCAATTTGCATAATTATGATACAATCATTTTTGTCTTATAAAGGAATGGTTAGACTTTGTGATTTTGGACATAATACAATAAAACGACTTAGAGTTAAGTAGGTTTAGATTTATGATAATCTTGTTTCATATATTCATCATGTCAACATCATTTAGACACAAAATATTCATCTCTTAATTGTGTCAAATTCTTTCAACCCATTTAAGACGTGATTAGTTAATTATATTATCATGTGCTTGCACAACTCAGTACCTGTTTAATTATTTGTGTTAACAAGTCTACCTAACCCATTTATGATCCAATTATGACTCGTTTAAAATCCATATAAATGCTCAATTTTCTTCAAACCCTACTCTTTTGGACGTTTCTCTTATATATGAATTCCCACCTTAACCCCAGCCAACTCATTTCTAATATTACACCCCTTACACCGCCGCACCTATTGTCCCACCTTGCCACTGCCACCCACTAGCACGACAGCTCCACTACACCAGCCATCTCGGCTTCCCCATTCTCCAACTTCTTCGATGGATCAACTCACTTCGTCCCTTTCCTCCCACTTCCCATCTCGGGTCTTGGCATCTCCTGGTCTTCCCATCTCCTGATTTATTGTAGTTGATGATGGTTGATTTGTTATAATTTTATTGTAGTTGATGATGGTTGATTTGTTATAATTTTATTTGTAATTTTGTATGCATTTTAATTTTATCATGTTAATTATATTTAAAATTTTAATCATGTTAATTATTTAACATATTAAAAATCGTGTCATATCGTAAGAAATTAAATTCGACACATTTAATTAACATGTTAGAAGTATCGTGTTGTATTATACGTTTAATAAACATATCTATATATGTGTTTAAAATTGTGACATATTTGATTAATCATGTCGCATTTATAATTATTTTAATTAAATTTTAATATTTTATATTTATACGATTTGATTAAGACACACAAACAATAATTGTTGAATTTATAAATAATTGTTTTGTGTCAACGAATCACATTTTAAATTATCAAGTCAATTCAAGACTTGAATTGAACCATAGCCCTTCCTTTACCTGTCCCTGTATGCTAAAAATTGAATTTAAAAGAATTGTTAAAATCCGTTTATATGCATCAATGTAGTTAATCTAAAACTATAATTAAGGGTGAGCAAAATTAATCCAAACCAATTACCTACTCAAATCAAATGTGATTTGGATAAAATGGTTCAGTCTAATTGATCCATTGGATTAATTAGTTCAAAATATTTGATCTAATTGGTTTTTTGGTCGGTTCTCGATTTTAAAATTTTTGAACCAATCCACTCAAAAAACCAAACTAATTTTTTATATATTTATATATATAGTCATATATATAATTTTTTTTATATATTAAGAAGAATTGATAGTAAACTTAATTAATAAAATATTTAAAACATATTAAGATATTGTACATACGTATACAAATCATAATCATAGTAACTTAATATTAGTTATATATATTTATTTATTTATTTATAAATCTGTATTAATATGAAATTACAAATTATATATTTTAAATGATATAAGTTATATGTTACTATTATAATATATGATAGTAAATATCCTATATATTAATATGTTATAATTATTACACCTTAGTAATGTTTCGTAATATAAAATTGTATGAATATATATATAATTGTATAAATATATTACATATACATATACATAAATATTATTATAATTTATAATGAACTTTATTTATATGATTATATTTAATAACTTTATTAGTTATTACCTTAGATTTTATAACATATTGTTTATAATTAGTTATTATTTATACAAACTTTGATATAAAACATTATAACATATAAGTTATGCCATTAATTATATATATAATAAAGTCATATATTATATATACATATATTTAATTTATACATAAGCATTATTATAACTTATAATAGACTCTATTTATATGATTATATAAAACATTTTAACATATAATTTGTATCATTAATTATATATATATAATAATGTAATATATTATATATATACATATATTTAATTTATATATAAGCATTACTGTAACTTATAATAAATTTTATTTATATGATTACACTTAATAAGTTTATTAGCTCTCATCTTAAATTTTATAACATATTGTTTATAATTAGTTATTATTTTTATAAATTTTGATATAAAATATTACAACATATAAGTTATATCATTAATTTCATATATATATAATTATGGATAAAGTTTATAAGTTTTAATATTATAATTTGTAAAAAAAAGTGATAAAATTTTGATCTATTGGTTTAAAATCGGACCAACTAAATTAATTCTATTTTTGGTCGGTTTGATCTTTAATTATATTTAGTTGATTTTGATCGAATTTTTAAAAATGATTGGTCCATTTGATCTTTAAGTATAGTGGATCAAACTATCCAATTCATCTATTTGCTCACCCTTAACTATAATAAATCTTTTATTTCTGAGGGTACTTTCTTAAAAACTTGTTCGGTGTTCTTTCTCTTTTCCGGAACACCCTTCCATCTCGTATACCCCTTTCGATCCTCAACCTCTCTCCCCTGTAAGTCCCACCGGTGACCCTTATATAGATATAGGTCACTTCCCATGAATATTAATAATTCAGCAATAAATCTTTTTCATTAACTTTTCAAGTTATAAAAATTCCATTTAAATCAAAAGTTGAATTGCATCGAATGGTATTTAGTTGTTTAATTTTATTGGTAATTAACATGTTTCCTTGTCAGCATTGAAGGCAGATTAGGTTGAGAGGAATCAATAAATGTAAAAGCAGGATTCATACATTTAGCCGTCCGTGAGAAAAATATCAATTGATCAATTAATTTGAAATCTGACGTGGATTCCATCAAATTAATAATTAAATTTTGTCCACACAATGGCATGAACATTAATTTATCAATAACATGTGGAAAATGAAGTCATCCCATTATTAACCAATTCAATTAAAGATTTAGTGAAAAGCAAGTTGTTTCATCCCCCTTTTCCATTTTTCCCAACAAAGCAAATTGCTTTCACAAAAGAGTTCCCAAGTTTCACGTGGTTTTCTTTATTTATATATCAAATAAAATTCCCTTTCTCACTTTACTTGTTGGTGTATCCACCCCACGGCGGTGATAAATTTAAAACAAAAGAAATTAGTCCTAAAGTCAAAGAATTGATTACTTAAGGAGCACTTAGTAATTAAAAGTTTTATATCTCCATTTTGAAGATTTCGGATCTAATATTTTTTTCTTGATTCATTTTATTATGTATTAAAGAATTTATATAAAATCAAGTTTAGGTTAAAATTAGACGGATCAAAAACAAGTTTATCAATATGTCAATAAAAGATTATTTAAATTTATATTATATAGATTACATTTCTTACTAAACTTGTTAGTATGTTCACCACACGATTGTGAAATTAATGAAAAAAAAAATTACCTCCCATTATGTAATTTAAAATATATGTAACGAAAAAGAACTGAGCAATCAAATATTCAAATTTCTTTTATTTTTTTTAATCCTAGTTACAGATGGGAAGGAGCCAAAGGGCGAAACTTGCCTATAAGAAAGTAGATACTTTGTCACTATCATTCAATCATTTAGTTCCTTTATTTAAAAGAAATAAAGAAAAGGTAAGAGGGATCTTCAACAATTTTAACTCTCTTTTGGATTCATGCCTAACCTTTAGTTTAAAAAAAAGGAAATTTAACTAATTTCCTCATCAATTTATGTGAGGATGGCGGTTCTAATTGTGGATTTTTTTTATGCTTGATAAAAAAAATTCAATGTAAAGATATTCTCTTACACTAGTAATTATGACAAGTTTTCATATTTTATCCCTACTTTGGCTAGTTTTTTTCTTTGAATAAAAGCCAAATATATATCCCTACTTTCTATAATTAACTATATATATTACATTATAATTATATTGACCCATTTTTTATATTATATAATGAGTCTTAAGCTTTTTTTCAATGGGATCAATTTAGGATTCACTCTATTACACTAACTCATATATATTATGAAAGAATCTTACATTTCAACGGATCAAGTGACCCCACCAAGTACTATGTTGCAGCTAGACCGTTGCTTCGATATTTTTTTCCCAACAAAAGGAAAACATATTGCAATGTTATTCATTTAGCATAATAATTATGTTTGGAGAAGTTGGGTCATCATGTGCTAGCTTCTATTAATTTTGTTTCAACAAGGTTGAAAGAAAGAAAAAGCCAATGGAAAATACTGTGTTGCTGCTGGTATTGGCAACACAAGGGACTCAGCAACACATGCGAGAGGCTGCTTGACATATGGCTTTACCATTGATTGATTGAATAAAACTGTTTTCTTTTTCGCTTCTTAAGGATATTGAGCTAACTTTTCCAAAAAAAAGACAAAAAAGAATACTGAGCTAACACAATTTTCCAAACTTTTAATTGAAGACTTCTTTGAAATTTTTTACAAAAACATGAGAGCTCTATTGCCCACAAAACCTATACTGTCAAGCTTACTTTTTGCCAAAGTGGTTTTTTCTAGAGGCGGAGGATGGATGCATGGGGGTCTTATTATATATATTTTTAATAATTTTTTAAAATTATTGAAAATTTTTATTTATTATATTCTTTTAATGTCTTTTAAAATAGTTTTTTTTAAATAATTAATATAAATAAAAAAATAAAACTGACTTTACAATTTTTACTCAATTTTATCCTAATTTAAGTTGCTCCACACCTTTATCTCTCTTTGTTTTTCTTTTTCTCTTTGAAAGTTAAGAAATTCATTGAATCTCTTTGAAAGTTAACTCACCACTAAACCCCACTTTATTTTTCAAAAGAAATTTATGAGTTTGTAAGTTTAGATAAAGAAAGACGAAAACCACTCACCATCATAGTGTAAAATTAAGAGGAGTTAAATTTTTTTTTATCTTCTTTTTATTTATATTATTTAAGTATTTATATATTTAATTATAGTGAAATATTGTATATCGTATTTAGCTATTTATATTTCATACATTATAATTTTATGTTTAGTATTTTAAATTTAAATGGAAATAAAATAAAAATATTAAGTATTGACTGTACTACTTTGGATATTTTCAACAATGAAAATTGTAAAAATAAGATTTCGGAATAAAATAGATGATGAGTTTCTTTTACATAATTTAATTGTTTATATTAAGAAAGACATTATTAGCTTTTTTAATACATACTCAATAATTGATGAATTTAAATTTAAAAAACATTGTCAAGTACAACTTTTCTAAAAAATTATTGTAAAATTTTTTTATTTACATGTTATATAAAATTATGATCTATTATGAATTTTTTGATCGTTGGTTAAGTTCAACGTATTAATACTAAAAATTTTTAACTCTTATTCTTTTTCATCGATAATCCTCCAACGAAATTTAGTTAACTCGATCCGTCCCTAATTTTATCTCACTTGACTAGAGTAAATTCTATTTTTTAATCTAATTAAATGGAGAGATTCAAACTCAATTATCTTAAAAAGATAACATATATAATTTTAATTGAATTAAATGTTGGAAGACTCAGTCATTTCGATGTTGTGGAATAGGTTAAGTCTGGTTATTGTTGTCAGCTTAGCGTCCAAGTTTCCACAGACATTGGAGGCCACCTCTGCCTCCTCATGCCTTTCAATGTTCGAATCATAGGGTCACATGACCCGCTGGCTCAGTGGAGGAGCTGCCTCATCCACCCACTCTAGTTTGATTGACCAAATCCATTTAGCGCTCACATTCCACATTAATTACTGTTATTTTTCAAGGGTTAAAGAAAGAAATAAAAAAAGAAGAAGAAGATTAGATTATATAATTGAAGTGATGACTTGTAAAATCTCAATCTAATCAAACTTTACTTTAAAACGAGGTCTTTTTTTTTATATCTGGATAAATTTATTATACTTTGCAAATCGATTAAAATAAGTTATTGCTCATAAAGGCAGACTTGTATGCAGACCCAAATTAATTATAAGTGAAAGAACGTGAACTCCACGATTATGCATGCTGATAATGACCCAATTAGATATTTAAATTATACTTAATTAAGTTATTAGGTTAGATATTCGGGGCTTATTTCTTTTGTTTTTTCCATTTTGTTCTTTTAACTCATTGTTAAATTATTCGTCCTAGCTGAGAAAAGAGTTTATGTGTTATAAAGACAGTAACTTATTGTTAAATTTTCGAGCCTAATACATTTTACACAAATTATATATTTTTTTGTTAATTCATAAAATATTTTATATTTATATATATTTTTTATTTTCTGTTCTCAGTTACAATAAATAGGCCTATGTATGGATAAAAAAGTGCAATTTTAGTTTTCAATGGCAATAGCGAGAGAGAAAATGAAATTTGCAAATTTATTTTCTTTACAAATTAAAGATGGTTGCGTTCAGTATAATTAACAGCTACGGATGAAAAGCACTTGTATTATATTATATTGCAAAAATCTTAAGGTTTTAGATGAAAAATTAATTAACTGGAGAGTCTCAAATTTAAATTATAAAAAATATATATTAGATGAGATGAAATTAAGAATTTTACGTGTATCCTTGTATAAAGTTACATTCCATGTACTAAGAATACTGAAATTACCGAAACAAGGCAAATGCACGCCAACTCCTTCCACCTTCTAAATTTATTATCGATCTAGGTTGGTCATTTGCCGCACGGATCCGTAGCATGAAAGGGATAAAAAGAAGTAAAAAAGTTATCAATGAAATGACTGATATGCCCCTAGCTTTTGTCAAAATACAAATACGTATATGAGGGGGGAAGTATACATACGGAAACGCTAGAGGGGCGCATGGAGTAGAGAAGACACGAGGAGAGGGGGATGGGATATCCTGAGCCTCCAACACAAGTATATACTCTACTTCTGTATACCACGTGGCCACCTCAAAGTTTGCTTGACCAAAGTGACCGCAAGAAATTAAAGTAGGACCCTTCCCCCTCCCCTTCCCACTTTGAGGTGGGCCCCGCTCACCGTCGGTTGCACCTAACGGACAAAATCCCAAAGACGTATGCCAACTCAACAACGGAAGGCTTTTCCTCTCTCTTTAGTTTATAATCAACACGTGAAGTTTTGTGGCTAGTGGCTTCGGCACGATGGATATATATATATAATATATATATATATTGAAGAACTTTTTAAATTGATGAAAATGGTCATATTTATTTATTATATTTTTAAATTATTTATATTTTATTATTAATATAAAGAGGATTTATTTAATTTGTAAATATACACGATTTTAATTGTATCAAATGTCTTTTATCAAAAACATAGTACTTTAGATACTTTTATATTATTAAATAAAATTTATTCAACTTGTAAATAAACATTTTAATTGAATAGAATGACTTGTACTAAAAATGTTTTTTAATTATAATAGTATTGAATAATTTATATTGATATTATATAAGATTAAATAAATATAATTAAAAGAGTTATGATGACATTTAAAATTTAAAAGAGTAATGATAAGTACGAAGAAGATAAAAAAATGCTTACGTAGGAAACAATTACGAGCAAAATTATAAATGACCTTTTTTCTTCTCTCAGAAAAAAAAGTGTTTTGGGAATTTTAAGGTATTTTTTAAAATAATTTAGAGATTTATGTCAAAGAAAATTTGTCATGTTGGACACATTTTATGCATACTACTTTATTTGAAGGCATGAAGAGGTGGGCTGCCCATGTCCAAATATGGCCCAAATGAATTTCACCCTTGGGTAGGATAATTTGATTTGGCCCAGAAACTAAAACCTAGCCCAAAAAGTGCATTATGGTGTGGTATGTTTTTCTATCCGTTTATTCCTTATTTTGATTCATTTTTATGTGCTTAATTAAGATAAATGAAATTGGTTAATTTATAAAATTAAATAGATGAAAATAAATAAAAAATAATAGATATTAAACGTGCTTATTAGAGAATGTTGTAGGTTTCTAAGATTAAAATGGTATAGTTTTAAGGGGAATGAAAAGACAAAAAAAAAAAAAAGGAAAAAAGAGAAAGGGAAGAAAGGATAATGGCTTGTTGGTGAGCTTGGGTCAAATAAAGTCAGGTCCAAATGAATTTCCTTTACTCAATTCATTCCATCAAAAGCCTAGTATAATTAAAAATTTAAGGTAAAGTACACTGCTCTCTTCAATTTTTGACCATAATTACATGTGAGTTCATTAGTTTTCAAAATAAATAGTTTGCCCTAAATGTGTAAATGGTATTAATGCCTAAATATGAAAGATCTAAAATGTCTTTTTCCTCACTTTTTCTTTTCTCTCGAACCGACTGGCGGTGCTCCTTTACATCGATTAACCACCCATGTGGTCAGATTTGGCCATGGAATGCCAAATTTGGCCGGATCTCCCTAATCTCCCTTGGGGAGCATCATGCACTCCTCTGGGGAGCTTAATGGAGCCTCGATTGAGCACTTCATGATAGCACCGATGCTCCCTTGGGGGTAGGGGAGTGCCATCAGTTGTGGGTGGTCAAGTGGAAAGAATTTTTTTTTGAAAATGAGAAAAAAATTTTAAAAATGAAAAATTATAATTTATATAGTAGTAATTTTTTAAATTAATGAAGGGTAAATTTGTCTTAAACATATTATCACGTCATCAAACTAATAGAAATATTGACGGTTGACTAACGATAAGACTTATGAATCCATCGAAAATATTCTTTTGGGCCAGATTGTTCATTTTGAAAATTAATAGACTTATGTAAAATTATGGTCAAAAGTTGAATAGGTTAATGTATTTTACCCAAAAATTTATTACTTGTAAAAATTATTTAGTTTTTTTATAAATATGTATGTGAATATCCATTATTTCATGGTCCAAGATTTCAAACTAGGTAGTTCAAATAGGCCAAACAACCCAACAAGCCAGGCATAGAAGTATAATTTGATGTGAACTCTTATATTTGATTATGTATATCTAGATTTAGATGTAAATTAGATTGAATTAAGATTAGGATTTAATTCATTCAAATCAAATCCTTTAAGCATTATCTTTTTCTTGTAAATTCTATTTACATAAAATTTTCTTACTCTCTCTAAATAATTTCTCTTATAGTTGTTCCTTCAAGTTATATTTTCATAATATGCTATCAGCACGATTTTTTAATATCTCAAGTTTTGGTATTATTTAATTTTCATCATCTTTAGTAATACATTATCAACATGATTCTCTAATCTCTTAAATTTTGATATGATTTAGTTTTCATCATCTTCAGGATTTAAAAGTATTTCAATGGTTGGTCTTTGATTTTTGGTTTTAACAAATTAAGTAAGTGACTTGATATCTCTTTTATGTTTTCATTCTCTAAATATCAATCTTAATGTGAATTTTGCTATCATGTAGTATTTATTATATTTTGTCTCTTAATTTATTAAATTGTGGTTGAGCATGAAAATATATATGATATTTATATGATTTATTTGTTGAATTCCAACTATAATTTTACTAAACATATGTAAATCTATTTTTGATACTATGAGATTTTGTATAAGACATTTTTAAATTGAATATATGAAATTAACTTTGTATGATATATATTTTGTAACAAGTAGAAAATACTATATTTTGGGTAATTTGAAAATACATTTTGTTTTGGATTTCATGTGTTTTTATGACTTGAGCAAAATAACCAGTGACTAATGTAAAATCATAAACTCGTCAATTGCGACATCATTTAATAATTATGGTCATGGACGTAGAAGAGGTCAATATAATAATTACAATTATGGTGGTTACACTAATTATTTTTTGATAATGAGAATATATTAAACCACCAGAAGTGGATGAATACATTTAACTAGAAAAGGTTGAATACTTTTAGCAATTGATACCTTTATCCACCAGAATAGGATGGATACTTTTGTCCACCAGAAGTGGATGAATGCTTTTTGTTCACCAGAAGTGAATGAATACATTTTGTCCACAAAAAATGAACGGATACATTTGCCTACTAGAAATGGATAGATAACTCTGCCCACCAGAAGTAGATCGATAACTTTGCCCATTAATCCATCCCTTTACTCACTAAAAGTGGATCGATATCTTTATTTACAAAAAATGAATGAGTAGTGAAGAGATATAAGAAAAAGACAAAAGCGGATAAAATAAAAGGATTTAGAAATGTCTACCATCTATGAGTCATGAAAAGCCATTGACGATATACCTATCATATGTCGAAACATCTTGTTGAACTTTATCAAGTATTACTGAAAGCTAAAAGAAAGAAAAATATCGAAACAAATTTTGTTGAAGATTATTTTAACCATGATCAAGTTGATATAACATATCTAGATGTTGGTTTTTTTGTCCACCCTAAAGAAGGAATTGATCATGTGATTAGTGGTTAAAATGTTCAAGAATGAAATTTCTTAAATAATTTGTTGGTATGTTTTAATATAATTTTATCATGAAGATGTTTTTATATGTTCTTATTATATTTAAATGATATGTTTTTATTATGTCTTTTAATAGTAAATTATATATCTAATATTATTTTATGTTAACATGCAAGTTTCTTACTATATTTATATCTTATTTTATTTTAAAAAATATGAATATTCATCTAGATTGTACTAGATAGATATTAGAATGATTGAAATTCATGTTACAATAAATCAGAAGTTTACTAATGATTTTAAAGTTTTGCATGAGCTATTGGGTCGTCTCAGATTAATAATAATGCAAAAATTTATTGAAAATTCATGTGATCATCCATTCAAAAACCAAAAGACTTTCCAATATGATAAATTCTCATGTGTTATTTGCTATCAAGGCAAAATAATTATAAGACTATTACCAACTAAACTTATGACTAAATCCCTTAAATTTTTGGACCCATACATCCACCATATGAACGCATAAGATATTTTATAATTTTAATCAATGCATCGACTAGATAGTCATATGTGTGCTTATTGTTAACTTGTAATTTGACATTTGCAAGATTACTTGTCTAAACCATTTGTTTGCGAGCACATTTCCTAATTATGCAATCAAGACTATTCATCTTGACAATGTTAGTGAAATTACATTTCAAGCTTTTAATAAATATTGCATATTAGTTGGAATAACTATTTCACAACTTGTTGCTCATTTTTATACATAGAATGATCCAGTAGAATCGTTTATTAAATATTTTCAACTAATTGTAAGGTCATTGTTTATGAAAACTAAACTCTCCACTTTTACTTGGGAGTAGGTCATCTTGCATGTAGTAGTACTTGTACACATCATACCAACGAGTTATTATAAATTCTCTTCTAAACAATTGGTTTATGGTCAGAAATCAAATATTTCTTATCTAAGAATTTTTTGATGTGTAGTATTTGTCCAAATACGCCACCACAAAGCACAAAGATGAGTCGTTAAAGGAGATTAGGAATATATATTGGATACAAATCTTTATCAATAATTAACTATTTAGAACCATTAACAGAAGATTTATTTACGGCAAGGTTTATTGATTGTTGTTTTGATAAAACAGATTTTCCAACATTAAGGGAGAAAATAAGTAGCTAAAAAAAAAGAAATTTCTTGAAATGCATTATTGTTATCTAGTTTTGATCCTTACAGAAATCAATGTGAACTTGAAATTTAAAAGATAATTTATTTACAAAATATAACAAATAAGTTACCAAACGTATTTACTAACTTAAAGATAAATACTAAACATTTTATAGTAGTTACAAAAGCTCCAACTAAAATTAATGTCCCTATACGACAAGGCATACTAAAAGCATGAACTATCAATCAGTTTCAAATATAAAATCTTTAAAAAAAGAAAAGGAGCAAATATACAAAATGACCAGAAAGAGGAAAAGAAAACTTCATAAGAGACCCCTGACATAATTGATAAAATTTCGAAAAAAATTCAAGTACCTGAATTCATTGAAAATGAAGAGATTTCGATAAATTATATCATGAGGGAAAAAGATGGAATCGAAATGAAATAAACATAGACGATATTTTTGCATATAATGTAACGGTTAATATTATGGAAGAAAATGAGGATCTTGAACCTATATCTGTTGAAGAATGTAAATATAGAAATGGTTGGGTAATGTGGAAAGATGCAATTAAGGTGAAATTGAATTCACTTTCAAAATATTAAGTTTTTGACTTGTAGTCTGTACACCAAAGGTGTAAAACTAGTGGGATATAAATGTGTATTCGTGTTATAATAAAATGAGAAAAATGAAATTATAAGATATAAAGTGCAGCTTGTTGCACTAACTTTTACCCGAAGACTAGATATTGATTATGAAGAGACATTTTTTTTTTATGATGGATGCAATTACAATTTTATATTTAATTAGTTTGACAATACATGAGAAGATTGAAATGCGTATAATAAATGTAGATACAACTTATTTGTATGGTTTGTTTGATATTAATATGTATATAAAAATCCTTAAAAGATTGAAGTTGCTTGAAGCAAACAATTTCCAAGGAATTTATTCTATCAAATTAAATGAATATGTATATAGATTAAGGTAATTCAAATGTAGTATAATTGCCTTAATGAATACTAGAATTGGCCTTGTGTATTTCATTCAGGTCAAATAGAAAACTTTGAACAAATTGTTCATTTAATAATATTTACACAAAAGTTGATACTGGTTTGAGTACAAATTGGAAGAATATTTCACACTTGTTTACATTCTTATACATTCATTCTTACCCATTTTACCAAAAGGTAATGGGTATAAGCAAAATTAAGATCATGATTTGTTGTTGCGTTTTTACAGGTTTTTATGATGGTAGAGGTAGTAGTCATATACAAAAGTTATCATTAGAGTGTTGGAATTTGTCAAGCTTCTTGTACACAAAAAATAGAGGGCAACGTTGGTTATAACTGTTAATCAAATTCCAACATTTACTGGTATCAAGGAGTAGGCAAGAACTCTCCAATAAGGTTATTTTTGATTATTGGGTTGTTTTGGATTATCCTTTGCATGAGAAAAAGTGAATAAGATCAACTTCTAAGGTCAGCAATAAGAAAAATATTTTTTTAACAGCTGAATAACTATAAAAAAGGAATAAAACGTTAAATAATCAATGAAATGAAAGAGTAATGTACAAAAGTAGTCATTATATGATTATAAAGAAATTTTGGGTTAGTAATGTGAATTATCGCATTTCTACATTCAACAAGACTATGTTGGGATTTCATATCAAGGCCAAAGCCATATACAATGAGATAGATATCCAAAGAAAATATCAATAATAAAACAACATTCAAAATTGAAAGAATTCATAAAGGAAAATGCGGATATGATATTCATGAATCAATCATGGGGCATGTGTTTTATTCTTTTTGCGTCGAAAAATGAAGTAGAAAAGCTTTTCAAGTTATCTGGGTCTTGAATCGTTAAACTCTTATGTCATAGTTGAAATTTGGTGAGTTGGTGCTTGTTTTGTTACACGTCATGATAGATCAAAACTATTTTTTAATATATAATAATCTTTAGTGAACGAAGCATTACAGGTCTTGGAAAGCAAAGCAAAGAATAAATAGAATGGGAAAAAAATAAAATAAGGAGAAAAAAAAGATAAAAATGGTATACTTAAAGCTGCCTAAACAGAAGCTGGAAATTGGAACTTGTGTTAGCACAACAAAAAAAGAAATATGAAAGCACAAAAACAAAAATCAATATAAGCTTTATGACATTCATAACAAAAATCAATATAGCCCTTGTAAGAATCTCTTGAGAAAATGAGAGGACAAAAGCAATAGTCAAAAAGTATGAGAATGCTCTTCAATAGTACTTCTACTAACCACTTCGACCATAGAGTAATAACATAAACTAGATACTAGTTTGGAAATATAGTAAATGATCTTGGATTGAATAAATAAATAAAAAGATGTCCCATTTACTTTTACAACAAAATATTAAGAGTTCAGAATTTTTAGCAATAGGAGTGAATTATATGGTACAAAATCTCATTTTAAAAACATGAATTGGAAATAATCTAGGAGCAATCTCATAGAAGATAGCATATTGTTGAGAAGAAATAAATAAAGCTAAGGTTGATACTTACATGATAATCATCCAAGTAATCACGTGGATGCTGCAAAGAAAACTCAATTAGAAATAGAACTTCTTAATGGCAATATGATGGAAAAGTCTGATAAACTAAACATTCAAGGTCAAATTACAAATCCATTTGAATTTATATCCAATATACCTTTCCATATTTGTATTTTAAGTACACACACCTTTCTCTCTTAAAAGTAGTTAAATTCTTTAAAATCCTGTATAAGTATTTTTTCATCCTCAAAGCAAACTCATGAAGCATGGAAATATGTCAGCTTTATTTTAAAATTAATGAGTATGATTTCAATTTTTACAAATATTTAGGCTAGTTTTAGGTTATATTAATGGTCAAAAGACCTATCCAGTTCTTGTACTTTTTAATTTTATCAAATTTAATCCTTATACTCAAAATCGAAGCAATTTAGTTTCTTGATTTTGAAAATTGCGTCAATTTAGGCCTTCCTCCTAACAACATCTAATTTTACCATTAAAGGATGACGTTAGCGCTGATGTGTCACATTTTGATGATGTGGCATTGAGATAATGATGTGACAATGCCACGTGGCACTATATGATGACGTGGAGTGTGTTGTCGTGGTAGATCAAAAAATTTCTAAAGAAAAATTCTGCCACGTCATAGGAACTAAATTGAACAAAAATATATAATATAGGGACTAAATTGAACATAATTGAGATGTTGAGGGACTAAATTAAAAAAATATTTGAAAAATATAAATCTTTAAGTAGGTTATTGATATGCTTATTAATAAGCTAAATATTTAAGTTTAAAAGGTTTATGGTGTTAAAATATATATTCTTACTTGATTATTTGATTCTAAAATATGTAAATTAATTTAACTTTTTTACAAAAATTAAGTTTGAATTCTCCTTCTATAAAAATTTTTTTGAAAAAAGTTCATATCTAAAATCAAATTTAAATGAATAACTTGCATTACGTTAAAATAAAATAATATAAAATGACTAAATATATTGATTTAGTTATAACTTTCACAATTTACAAATACACATTTTTTTGAAATTACTCAACTTTTACCCAATTTACCTTTTATTTAAATTTACTCAAATTAGCACAATATGTTGATTTAGTTACAACTTTCACAATTTATAAATACATATTTTTTTAAAATTATTCAACTTTTACCTAATTTAAATTACTCAAAATTTCTTATAAAACGATTTTATTTAAATTCAAATATCACAATCAAATTCTGCTAAATTTAAATTTACATTATTAATTTAGATCTACGAAAGATTTATTAATAAAATAAAATGATACAAATATTTACAGTTATATTGAACTTTATCAACCATAAATGCAGTCTTTAATCTAAGAAATTTCAACTTAAAAAATATAACTTGAAATATTAAACAAATAAAAATATAAAAAATAAATAAAAAATTAAAAAGGGTGGAGCTTAGATTCTATGATTGTAATAAGAGATTTATCATATCTAAATTAAGCAAGTCAGAATGAGGAATTATTTTTATAATCATTGCTAACTCCATATCTCTGTTCTTCATTTTTTAAAAAGAAAAAACTAAATCAACATATTTTACTAATTTGAATTTGGCTCAAGTTAAATAAATTTCAAACTTTTATACTATTATAAATAGAAGAAAAAAGAATTTATTTAGTCATTTTATATTATTTTATTTTAACGTAATACAAATTATTCATCTAAATTTTACTTTAGGTATAAAATTTTTTCAAAATTTTTTTTATAGAAGGAGAATTCAAACTTAATTTTTGTAAAAAAAAAATTTACATATTCTATAATCAAATAATAAAGTAAAAAATATTTATATATATTTTTAACACCATAAATCTTTTACACTTAAATATTTGGCTTATTAATAAGCATATCAATAATCTACTTAAAGATTTATATTTTTCAAATTTTTTTTCAATTTAGTTCCTCAACATCTTAATTTTGTTCAATTCAGTCCCTGTACTATATATTTTTATTCAATTTAGTCCCTAGGACATGACAGAATTAAAATTTTTTTTTGAACTGCCACGTGACATTGACATGCAGTATGTCAGTGCCACATCAGCACTGCCATGTCATCGTATAATGCCACGTGGCATTGCCATGTCATCACTCGATGCCACGTGGCATGCCACATCATAAAAAATGACATGTTTAACGTTGAAGTCAATGATGATGTCATCGCTGACGTCATTATTTAATGACAAACTTGGATGACGTTAGGGAGAGGGACTAAATTGATACAATTCCTAAAATCAAGGGATTAAATTACCTCGATTTTGAGTATAGGGATTAAATTGAATAAAATTAAAAAATACAAGAATTGGATAGGTATTTTGACCTTATATTCATTAATATTGTATTTAATTTCAAAATATTCGGGTGTTGGGGTTATATTTCATATTTTACATTTTATTAGGGTCTTAGTTTGGTTATAAATACCTATGTAATTTTAGTTTCAATGAGTTTTTTGATGGTAAATATTTGAAATTTTGAGATAAAAGGATGATCATAAAGCAAATATAAATCAAAAGTGAAGCCATATCTAATGACATACATTGCTTCATTCCTAAAAATCAAATGGCAACAAAATATCTTGCATTTCTAACAAAATTTCAATTGGCAAGCTTTACATTTATGCAGATCTAAGATATGCAAATCAAAGATTAAAACCTCTAATCAACTAGACAAAGATTCAAATATAATGGTAGATTTCTACAAAGGGTAAATAAAACAAAGCCCATACATTATTAAATATCTTAAATTGCTTTAATTTACTTCTTTTTCCCAGTAACCAAACAACATCATTACTTAAAAAATCAAAACCAGTAAACCAAATAGTGCGAACAATTTCCAATAGCAAAACAAACAAAATCAACCTAAGCCTAGCTCCCAAAATCCTAATTTTCTTTACTTTTCCAACACAAAACACGAAACCAACAAACCAAACAATGCTCAATCCACCTTCCATTAGCGAAAAAACATGAGAAAACACCAAAACCCCACATCTCAAAAATCTCAACTTTCTTCATTTCTTCAACACAAAGCATAAACCCCACATAAAAACAATAGATTATAACCCCACCCATTAAACACTTAGAAACCACGAAACCCTAAAATGGAAGCAAGATAAACCCTTGAAAACACAAGTAAAAAAAATTACCCAAAAAATACAAAAAAATCAAAATCTAAACAAAAACAAACTTAAGGAAAAAAAGGTTAATCAACAATTGTAACATATGCATGTAAATAGAGTAGGCGGAAGACATGGACATCTTTTAAACCACATAAAGCAGTGAATTTAACTAAAAAAATTTGGATATCAAAAGCATAATAATGATTTACAAACAAAGCAAATATAATTTGATGATAAAACAAAACATGAAACACGTATATCTAAAAAATAGAAAGAATTAAATTTAAAAATCCATTAGGTTACTTTGTAAGGCATAATGATAAACTCAAAACACAATCCTATGCGAAAGTTAACGTCACCTGGATAATTAATTGCTTGATCCAAGTTTTATGTAAAAGAAAAAATGACAAAGAAACCAATAATAAAATGAATGAAGAATAAAAGGGTAGAAAAATAAAATAATATGACAAATATAAGAAATAAAAAAATCCACACTAAAAACCAAAATACCAATAACAGAGGTGCAAAAAAACATTACCCATTTTGTTATCGAATATTTTAATAACCACAATGAAAATAACAAATAGCTAGCTTAAACCCAATATAATACATTTTAATGTACTCTTTAATCCTTTGTCTGATCAAATTTCCCCATACACAAATAAGGAAAAAAGAATAAAAAAAAAGAACCTACAAATAATAGTAAGGTAAATTTGTTTGTCTTTTTAAGACAAATTTAATCGACAGTAAGTCAAAAATTTCACAAAGATAAATTTCTCATCTTTCAAATAACTTCAAACAAAGGACAACTTTACATAGTTATTTCAACTGATTCTTTCCTCATTCTTCATATACATCAAACAAAATTACAAAAGTATACAGACCTTACAGATGCAGAATTAAAACAGTTTCTAGATTCATAAAAATAATTTACAAATTCTACATACATTTACCTTTTAACAAACTGGAACCTAGATAGGAGCAGATAAACAAAGCTATTATGGTTCCTTTTTTCCTTAGAAACTCAAACACAATAGCATTGGCACTGCTGTTTTGTTAAATGGTCAGTCCATTGTGTACATTGTTTAAGCTTTAAATGGTACTGTATTTAGCTCTTTAAATTAATGAAATGGTTTTTTTTTTGCCATATTTGTCTCCAAGGATGTATTTGTTGTAAAAATTACAAAGCCTAATTTATCTAGAAGAAATCCATTAATCCATGTGCAGACCTTAACACCAAGTGTACCACTTGAAACCTGTGATTGAAATTGAGATAAAATGTTGCTAAAAGAGGAATTGCTTTTCCTTTTTTACGCCAAAGTCTAATTGTCTAATCCTAAGGATGCAGTCTTGTTTTCCTTTGCTTTGCTTCAATGTGAATCACATCATGGATTGATTTAGTTGGTTTACAACTTACTTAACAAAACAACAAATTGTTTTCCTTTATATATATATCAACTATTCAAACCAGACTCTCATTGGTTGTCTTAAACACATTTGTTGAATGAAAAATAAAACCATATATACGAAACAATTAAAACCATCAATAACTCCTCTAAATTCGAACACCAAAAAAACAGAAAATAAATAAATCTTGGGAACAGGTAAAACATATACACAATATATTACTCCATTGAATTAAGGAAAGATAAAACCTTTTTAAACATAAACCAATAAAACCTAAATGAGAAATGGGTCTCAAAATTAAATAAAAGATATAAATCCATGAACCCATATTGAAAGTACATCAAAAATATAAAATTAACAAAAAAGAAAACATGAGTTTACCTCCAAAAAAGAATTTTAGAAACTCATGACGAAATGTCAAGCACTTGAAAGTTGAGAAGTCGTTTCTACCTTAAAAACCCAAGTTGGTGACTTGAGCACACAACGCGAGCCAATCAAAAGACGATAAACAGAAAAAAAAAAAGGTTGTCTTTTGTTTCCTCAGTTTCTGCCTATATTTTGTTTTTTAGTTTTTCAAGTTTCTAGTGTGCTTTTTCTCCCAAATATGGAGAAACATGGGGAGTCAAGGGAAAATGAATGAAACCAAAGTTCAAAAAAAAAGTAAGATTGAAAAATACAGGAAAAACTAAGAGTGTGCGTGGTCGGTTGCAACTGAGCAATCGACCGCGATTGTTGATTTTTGTAACTGACGATTACAATAGACGGTTGCAATAGCAACAGTCGGTCATGTCGATCTGTCTCGTCGGCTGATCAGCTCGGCCCTCGGGGGGGACTCTTTCCCCCCTGAGCCGATCGAATAACCGGGCGGTGACTGCCTTAGTTTTCATTGAGGGTGAAAGCACAAAAATGCCCCTCATTAAACACTTTCCTTTCCTCCCCCCATAAGGATAAAAGTGTAAAATTCCCTTCAAAAGACCCTAAACCAGCTTTGCACTTTTGCAGACCCTAACTCTCATATTTTCTCCCTTTCCCCCGATAGCCCCCTATTTTCTCCTTTCCCTTTCTGCCTTCGGCCTTTCCAACTGAACCCTAAGCTAGCAGTTGTCTCATACAGCCATACTTGTGCTTCTCAGTTGCTATTATTGGTGTTTTCAGTCAAAATTGCTGCCATTGCAAGGTAAACCATAGTTTTTTTTTTAAGTTATTTTGTGAAAATTAGTAGAGAGAGAAAGTTTAAGAGAAAATATTTTAGAGATTATAGGTATGATATGTTGTTTTTTGCTTGAAAAATTAATTTTATTCCATTAAGCTTGCTATTTCGATTCTTGCTTCCGTGAGTGCTATTTGTTGTACACTGTAGAAACTCTCTTTGACAAGTAAATGAAAGAATTAAAATTTGGCACATCATTTGATTGAAATTTCTCAACTTGTTCCTTTAATGGTAGGTACGAATCCAATAGCTTAGAATGATTTCTCAACTTGAAATTTCTCAACTTAAAATGATGCTGGCAACTGGTAGTTGAAGACTTGAAATGCATGTGTTTCACAGGGTTGGCAACTTAGAATTATTATTTGGATTTTTAATTAAAATGATTGGTAATATGTTAGAATTAAATATTGAAATTAATATTTTGATATGATTTTTTTTTGTAGATGTCAACTAATGAGGAAACAAATTTCGCAATTAATGAGACACCAACACCATCAACATTTACACCTCATATTACTACTAATTCTACCGACCCCAACAAAACGTGTGAAGTTGTAAGCAAGGTGCGGAAGCAAAGGGAGCTGTCTCAATCTACATCGGTCGTGTGGGATCACTTCATCAAATTTGTTAATAAGAAAGGTAATAAGAAAGCTAAATGTTCTCCTTGTGGTAAAGAATTGTGTGCTGATACAAAAAAGAATGGAACATCTTCTTTGAAAAATCATATTAAAGTTTATCCCAAGATGATATTGGTGCGTGATAGTGAAGAGAAAAGGCAGATGAAATTAGTTTTTGCTTCGGGAGAGGATGGGTTGGGTAGTTAGAAGTTTGATCAAGAGGCAGTTAGGAGGAGTTTAGTTGAGATGATTATTTTAGATGAATTACCTTTTAAGTTGTGGAAAATGATGGATATAGGAGACACATAAATGAAGCATGTCCTAGATTTCGTATACCTTCACGATGGACTGTTGCTAGGGATTGCTATAAGGTTTATAGTGATGAAAAAAACTCGAATGAGAAGATTGTTAAGATCATGTCCTGGTAGAATGTGTCTCACCACTGACACATGGACTTCGATTTAAAAAATTAATTATATGTGTCTAACTGCCCATTTTATTGATAATGATTGGAAGTTGCATAAAAAAATTTTAAATTTTTGTCCGATCACTAGTCACAAAGGTGAGGCCATGTGTAAGGCAATTAGTAAATGTTTGGGGAATTGGGGGATCTAAAAGATTTTTTCTATCATTATTGATAATGCTAGTTCAAATGATGTTGCAGTAGGGCATTTGAAGAAAAAATATAATGTTGCTGGAACTAGTATTTTAGGGGGTAGATTTTTTCATGTGAGACGCATTGCTCATATTGTGAATCTTGTGGTCTCTGATGGATTGAAGGATATGAATACCTTAATTGCTCGTGTTAGAGAGGCAGTGAGATATATTAGACAATCCCCTACTAGATTAATCAAGTTTAAGGAGTGTGTTGTTAGTGCAGGAGTTGAGAGCAAGTGTTTATTGTGTTTAGATGTGAACACTAGATGGAATTATACTTTTTTTATGTTGGATACAGCTTTGAAATTTCAGAAGGCGTTTGCATCATTTGAATTATGTGATAATGGCTACATATTCTGAGCTCATAAGGTCGGGAGATGGGGTGTCCGATGACAGAGATTGGGCAAATGTTAGAAGGATTTCTCGTTTTTTGAGGGAATTTTATGATTTAACTTTGAGTGTTTTAGGCATATCTTACATAACTGCTAATTCTTCTTTGGATTCCATTTCTGATGTGTATACGACTTTGATTGAATGGCAAAATGGTGATAATGTTGATTTACAGTTTATGGCAATTAGGATGAAAGAGAAATATGACAAGTATTGGGGGAATGTGGAGAAAATGAATTTGGTGTTATTTATTGTTGCTATACCTGATTCGAGGAAAAAAGCTTTCTTATGTTGAATTCACTTTGCTAGACATGTATCCTCCAACTCAAGCTTCAATGATGTTTTC
Source organism: Theobroma cacao (assembly GCF_000208745.1). Lineage (NCBI taxonomy): Eukaryota > Viridiplantae > Streptophyta > Magnoliopsida > Malvales > Malvaceae > Theobroma > Theobroma cacao. Next base: position 9,788,204 of record NC_030850.1, read on the forward strand.
TTTGGTGACACAAACAATGGATGAGTTGTTTCGTTGTTATAGAAATATGTTACAACCTCCAGCTCGTGATGTTGGGGAAAGTGGTCAAGAGTGTCTAACGTCCATGGGTCAAGGCACTAGTGGTGGTTGTAATGACAATGTTGTTTCGACTTTGATTGGTAAGGACACAGAACGGACTAAAAAAAGATTGGATAGGTTCAAGAAGCACCAATTAAACACTGGATCAAAAGAACTGAAAAACGAAATTGGAGAAATATTTATCTGAGCCTGTGGATGATGAGGGTTTCGATGATGATGAGTTTAATGTTCTCATGTGGTGGAAACTTAATCAGTTTAGGTTTCCTATACTTGCCGCTCTTGCTCGTGATGTTTTGGTTGTTCCCGTATCAACAGTTGCTTCGAAATCTGCTTTTAGTATCGGTGGATGTGTGCTTGATGCATATAGGAGTTCTTTGACTCCTAAGGTTGTGCAAGCACTAATTTGTGCTCAAGATTGGTTACGTGGAAAGACACGTGGTGATCCGGATTTGATTGAAGATGATCTGGACGAGCTTGATAAACTTGATTTTGGTAACTATTTTATTTCCTTTTATAGTTTTATTTATAATTTAATTTATTTGATTTGTCAAAAATTAATTTACCATATTTGTTATTTTATTTTTTATAGTTGACTTCTATTGCGTTGGAGACAATAGCTGAGTCTGAGCCTGAGTCGGATTAACATTTTCAGGTAATGTTATCATTCGGTATTATGCAATATTTATATGTTATTTATAATTCATTTAAGTTATCTTACTACAAAAATTTACACTAATTTTATATTTGCTTTTAATCTTTTTAGGAGCATGTTCTGCAAAATCATTAAAATTTGAAGTTGGAGCCTTGGAGATTCATATTTTGAAATTTAGTAATTTATGTCATTAAGCTTTAAGTTGTGAAACTCTTCTTTGTTTATTTATTGTATGAAAATTAATGTTAATTTCCTTGAGATCATATTTAATTATAGAACCTTTTTAAACTAATGTTTATTTGTTCTATAAAGATTAATGCTTATTTATTGCATGAAGATTAATATTATTAATCATTTGAAAAATAAATAAATAGGTCAAAAAGAAGACTTAAAATAACTCTTTGTAGCAAATTATATAAAAAAGGCTTATGTCAAACCAAAAAAAGAATCAAATTATTTAACTATGTCAAAAGTAGAAATATTTGTGATTTATATACAAAAAAATATCATTGTTTTAAATTTTGATTTGCCTTGCTTTAGAAAGTGACAATATTCTATCCTTGAATTACTACTAGTACTCAAGGAAAAATAAGAGTGTCAAACCCTGTTTTGTAAAATAATTATAACATCATTTACATGCTCGATAGAATGTTTGTATATTTAGGAAGTTCGAGAAATTATTAAATGATGATATTGCCCCTAATGGTACCATTGAGTCGATTAAGCCTCGAACTAGTTCAAATAGGAATTTTAAGGTGAAATTAAGAGTTTCACAGTTCAGGGATGACTCAAAATGGTAATTCGGAGTTCGAGGATCAATTCGAAGTCAAATCGAAATTTTTACTATCTAGGGGCAAAATCGTAATTTTTCCATCCGTAGACAAAATTTGAGATTTTGAGAGAATTTAGATCACATTTGACAAATTGGAGAATGGTATGAGTATAAGGGATCAAAAATATGTCTATGGACAATTTTTCAGTTTTTGAGGTAAAAATGTAATTTTTCACTTTATGGGGGTAAAAGTGTAATTTTTAAAAATTTACCCCACCAAAACTTTGGAAAAGTCTAGAAATTTCATGGAAGACATGGACAAGTGAAGAGGATTGAGTGGTAGAAAAAGAAAGT
>NC_030850.1:9791647-9829387 GCF_000208745.1 Theobroma cacao
CACGTGTCATTTGTAAATTAAATTTCATACTTTGTTTTTCCGTATTATAGTTTGTATAAATTTATTTTGTTTTATGTGCAGAAAATTAATTTTGATGTTAAAAATATATATATATATATATTAGTTTACATTAAAATAGATTATTTTAATTAATATTTTTATTTATTTTATTTTTCAACAAAAAAAGAAAAGAAAAAAAGAGAAAGAAATGGAAAAACTGGTACGAAAGCCTTGCGAGGTCTCGAAGGGCATTCGGGGGAAGAATGTCTGTCGAGGCTTCGCGGCGGTTGTCACGGGCTCGATGGGAGTTCCGGGTCGTGACAAAGAGAATAAACAAATTAATGTCATTGTGTTTGGCCATGGATTGTTAATCATTTGCTGCCTATGGATCTTTAATCATTATTAGCAAGACCATTATTAGCCCATGGATTCTTCACAGCCCAAGTTAAATTTATGGATCTTTTACGACCCACGTCAACCTTCACAGCCCAAGTCAATTTCATGAAACCTTCACAGCCCAAGCCCAAATCAAACTAAGCCCACAGTCTAAAAAAATCGCACCGTAACCGATCGACCAGCCTATTCCAAAAACCGACCGAATCGATTTTGGGGGGAGTGTGGTTCGGTCGATTAATTTGGTGGAAATTTTTGGTCGATTTTAAGAAAAATCGACCGAAACCGACCCGCAACCGAATTTGCTCACTTCTAGGAAAAACTTCTAAAAACCCAAAAGTTAAGGAGCAAGGACGATAGCAAGTCGATGATGGATGTGGAGAAGGCAACACTAAATACCCAAACACGACACTTATGCAAGCCACATATGTGAGCGGCTAGGTTTAAATCTTGAAGACCCCAAAGACTCTCACGTCAGTCCGAAATCAAAGGGACACGGGGAAAGCAAACATTTACCCATATGGGCATGCATAAGAAAATGACTCAAGGGAATTCTAAAAGCATCGAGCATGTGGCCGCCTAAGCAAACCCTAAACTAAAACACATAACCTATTATCCTTGGGCAGGTAGCGTACCCACCAAACATATCATAATTCCCTTCTTCTAGCCTCCATGTGGCAAATTTTGGGAGCCAGTTGTAGCTTCACAACTTGCTTCCTAAAGCCTCAACATGGCCAATTCTTAGAGTCTCGTTAGGACTTCTTTTTATATAAAGTTATAGATTTGTTATAAAAAGTTATAAAAATGATCTTATATGTCAATGTGTTTTATAAAAAAATTTGGGTTTGAATTAGTCATAATTGCTATTTATGTTGATAATCTAAATATTATTGAAACTCTTTAAGAGTCATCAAAAGTCGTGGGTTACTTAAAAAAAAGAATTTGAGATGAAAGACTTTAGAAAAATAAGGTTTTGTTTAAATCTTCAGATTGAACACTTGACAAATGAAATTTTTATCCATCAATTAAATTATTTAGTAAAAGTGTTAAAACGATTCTAGATGGATAAAACAAATCTATTAAGTTCATCAATGGTTGTACGATTACTACATGTAAAAAAGAACATTTTCAACCTCGTGAGGATGATGAAGAACTTTTTGATCGTAAAGTACCATATCTTAATGTTATTGGAGTACTAATGTATCTTGTTAGCTATAAACAACTTGATATCTCATTTGTTGTAAATTTATTAGCAAGATATAGTTTTTCACCAATTTAATGATATTATAATAGAATTAAACATATATTTCGATATCTTTGAGAAACAATAGACCTGTGTTTATATTACTCAAATATATCAAAATCAAATTTAATTGGTTATGTGAATCCAAGATATTTATTTGATTTACATGAGGCTTGATCTCGGATAAGTTACTTATTCACATGTAGAGATACGACTATTTTATAGTATTTTGTAAAACAAATAATAGTTGTTACTTCTTTTGACCATACAAAAAATTTAGCAATTCATAAGGCAAGCTGTAAATGTGATTGGTTAAAATCTATAACTCAACATATTCGAGAAATGTGTGGATTGTCAATCAAAAAGGAAATTCCAACAATGTTATATGAAGATAATACAGTTTGCGTAACTTAATTAAAGAAAGGATATATTAAATTTGATAGGATAAAACACATTTCGTCAAAATTCTTTACTTATGATTTAAAAAAAAAGGGTGATATTAGTGTTTAACAAATTCACTTAAAAGACAATCTAACCGATTTATTCACCAAAGGGCTTTCTACTGCAACATTTGAAAAGTTAGTACAAAAGATTGAAATGTGTCGTTTTAAAGATCTTAAATAATGCAGTAATCATGGAAGTAAAATATATAGTATACTTTTTTTCTTTATCAAAGTTTTTTTCACTGGTTTTTTGTGGTAAGGTTTTTAAAGAGACATAATTTTTAAGCGTATTCTTGAAAAAAATTATGTATTCTTTTTCATTCATTTAAATTTTTTTCACGAGATTTTTTCTTAATAAAATTTTAACAAGATATATTCTTAATATAATGGACATTGAAGGAAGAACGTTATGATTATATATGTGAATATCCATTATGTCACGGTTCAAGATTTCAGACAAAGCAGTCCATATAGGCTAAATAGCGTAGACATAGAAATATAATTTAATATGAATTATTATATTTGATTATGTATATCTAAATTTAAATATAGATTTAATCTATCCAAATCAAATCCCTTAAGTATTATATTTATTTTGTAAGATTTATCTAAATAAAGAATTATTAACCTATAAATAAGACTCTAACTTTATTTATAGACACACTCTCAAGTAAGATCTTATTAATCTTTTAAATTATACTTTCTCTTTACTTTTTCTTATATTTGTTTTTTTAAAGTTATATTTTATAATAAGTTTCTTAAATAAATAAATTAATTAAGGAAAAGGAAGATACCATAACAATGTTTTGAAATAAAAAATTGGGTTTGTAACATATTGCGTATTAATCTTATGATTGGAGGGATGTGATCAGATGTGGATTAGATCATCAGATTTGTTCTTTGGTCTTGGAAAGGAAAAATCTCGAAGTGCCCCCCCACAAATTGGTAGGTCCCGTTTGAAACTGCGCGAACGTGGCGTCATCTCATTAGACTACATCCTGCTCGAGAGTATCCTACGAGAGAGCAGCTGAATCTAATCACGTTTACCGACGCAAGACAACGTCATTGGTCCCCGCCACCAACGTAAGTACAAATGCACAATTAATCACCTATATTCACCCCCCACCCAAGCCCCCTACCTCCAATGTAAAATCCCACCACTGATGCATCTCCACGAGTATCTGGAGCCAGCGGCTTGATGTCATGGAGCATTCTGATTGGATTCTCTGAGAATTACTTTGGAACACCATAACAACAACGATCCTTGAACGAATAATTCCACGCCACATCGTCAGACAGAACCACGGCAAAGTCGTAATAAAACGGAATATAAAGGGTAAACACAATAACATAATTATCCCCTTTTTTTAAGTTTTTTTTTAAACTTAGTAGTTGTGTTGTGTCTTGTGTGGGCTATGTGTCAACGGACGCCAAACAAAATTCAAATTTAGCAGAATCTTTTATTACGTTTTTTTAAGACAAAAACAGAGTACCTGAGAAAACTCTGTTTTTTTTTTCAATTATATTTTTCTTTCCCTCCAATCATTTTCTTCTTTGTCTCTCTAATAAATTTTCTCTCACTTTCTCTTTAATATGGAGTAGTACTTTTTTTTTTCTTATTTCTGTTTTGGGGTGTTTTTTTTTAATGCTCTTTGTTTAGGTTTTTTTTTTTTTTTTCTAGTTTCCCGGCGAGAGAGAAGGAAGTGGAAGAGTATAAGAAAGAAATATCTCTGCTTCTACGAAACTCTCTCTCTTTCTTTCACTTTCTCTTTCCCCTTCCGTTTTTGTATATATAATTTTGGGTGATCAAAGACAAAAACTCTATTTGGAATCAGCCCAGTCCAGTTTACTTCTTCAATGGACTATCTTTAACTACTGTCTTACATACCATTTTCTTCTAAAAGGTATCTCTGTTTTGATTTTTTTTTCCTACTTTCCTGTTTATTTCTTCCCTGGTAATTTCCTTTTCGTTGGTGGTAATTGTCTATTTATTTATTTATTTTAATATTTTGGTTAAATATCAATAATTTACTAGTGCAAAATAAAAAAAAAATAGTGAGTGATGTTGAGAGAAATATTTCTGGTAAACTACTGAAAAGGGCTTGATTTTGTTTCTGAGCTTAGAAAGTTGTTGACTTGTTACTAAGTAAAGTTCTTGTTGAGCTGTTGTGTTTCGATAAATATTTTTTTTTATTGAAGTGCAAATTTATATTTTCTTTCACACAATTTTCACATTTCATTTTTTTTGGGGTGTTGACTTATTGATGCAATGTTTTACTGCTACTGTTGTTTGATCATAATTATCGGCTCTTTAGAGCTTGCCCTGTAGATACCCTTTTCATTTTCTGTCTGATCTTGACCATTTGCTTGCTTTATTTGTGTTTTTGTTATCTATAGAGAATCATTGCATGATTGGCTACTCGAAAGTGAATTCTAGTAACCAGAATTTACGATAAAAGTTGTGTGATCAAGTTGTGATGGAACTATTGTGGTTTAATGGTAGGAAAATGATTATGAAACTGGAATCATAAATTTCATGTGTTTCGGCTTTTGGACATTATGGTGGCTTTCAGTTACTTGTATTGCTTTTTAGGAACTGATGTATGTTTTGGAATTCGTTATGAACTTGTTAATTTAGTGAATTCTTTCTGAGTTGCCATGCTATTCTTGGGTTTCTGCATAATCACTGTTTCAAATGCTGAATTAGTCCTCAGTACGGTATTGTGATAGTTAATATGTTAAATTCTTTGTCTACAGAAAGTGATTGAATGGAGCAACAGTCAAAAGGTCTGATATCAAGCCAATCTGAAGGTATTGCTTCTTTCACCATCTGGTTTAATCTAGGTTACAAATGCATATGATCTTATTCATCTTTGCTTATATATTGTTGCCAGATCTTGATCAGTCATTCTTGTGTTATAGGTCCATCTAATATTCCTTCAGTCAACATCTCTAGGAAGTGGGAAACTGGTGCATGGGGAATCCCACGTGGAACTGACACATATCATTCATCAAGTGATGCAAGCTTGTTTTCTAGCTCATTACCTGTCCTTCCTCATGAAAAATGTATGTGTCAATTGTTGATATGACAATGTTGTATATGTTGCCATACGTAGAATAGGACTGAGGTTTTCTTTTGCTAAAATGCAGTGAACTTTGCTGATGTGGAGCATTCTGGTCATTCTGTTGATGATAACTCACCTAATTTACATAAGCTAGAGTGTGAAAATGAAGGAAAGGACCCACTCGAAGATGCTGAAACAAATGCCATTGGAAATTTACTTCCTGATGATGAAGATGAGCTCCTTGCTGGCATAATGGATGACTTCGATTTAAGTGGCTTGCCTAGTCAGTTGGAAGACTTGGAAGAATATGATGTCTTCGGTACTGGAGGGGGAATGGAATTAGATTTTGATCCTCAAGAGAGCCTTAATATTGGTATATCGACGATGAACCTATCTGATGGGGTTCCTGCAAATGGGATTGGTCATTACCCTCTTCCAAATGGTGTGGGAACAGTGGCTGGGGAACACCCATATGGCGAGCACCCTTCGAGAACATTGTTTGTGCGAAATATCAATAGTAATGTTGAAGACTCTGAATTGAGATCTCTCTTTGAGGTATTCTATAGTAGTCTGTATCTTACTTATATTGGCTAGTATTTTGGCTTATGTGATCTCTCTGCTGATAACCATTTTATTACTTGGTTACTTGACCAAGAACTATTTCGTTTTTTTTTCTTTATTTATGTGCATAGAATGGTTTTCATATTCATTATACCAGGCTAATACTTATTATCTTGAAATTCCTACTTTTCTTGCAGCAATATGGAGATATCAGAACTTTGTACACTGCATGCAAGCATAGGGGTTTTGTAATGATTTCATATTATGATATTCGAGCTGCACGCACTGCAATGCGTGCATTACAAAATAAGCCACTAAGGCGAAGAAAACTGGACATTCATTTCTCAATCCCCAAGGTTTGGAGTAGTGTATTTTGCTTTATGTTTGTGTTAGACATTGTTGATCTATCAACAAGTTTAGAAGCATTTTTTCTCTTGTAATATACCAGGATAACCCATCAGAGAAAGATATAAATCAGGGAACTCTTGTAGTATTCAATTTGGATCCATCAGTATCAAATGATGACCTTCGCCAAATTTTTGGGGCTTATGGGGAGGTGAAAGAGGTATTAGTTTTGCATAATTTGTTCGTCTACTGCTTTCAATCGCCATTTTGACATGTCTGCAGCATTTACTGATTACATTTTTTGTTGTGAAAAAAGCAGATCAGGGAAACACCACACAAGCGACACCATAAGTTCATAGAATTTTATGATGTTAGAGCTGCAGAGGCAGCTCTTAGAGCGTTGAATAGGAGTGACATAGCTGGGAAACGCATAAAGCTTGAACCTAGCCGCCCTGGTGGGGCTCGTCGAAAGTAAGAATTAATTTTATCTTCTTTGTGTTTTATGTTGGTTCAGGGTCTTGTTTGTCAGGTTGTTGCCATAAACCAGAGATGGAAATCACAGATCACATAAAGGAAGTTAATTGATCTATGAGAGGATTTCTGTCGCTGCTTTTGATTTCACACATGTTTTATAAAAGATTTCTTGCAGAGCATTCTTTTGTTTTGATGCATCTAATATCTTTTTGTTGGAAGAACAGCACTCTTGCTATGTCTATGAATTATAATGAATGTTGATTCTTTAGCTTCTTCCAAAACTATAAGTTGTGGAATGCTGTATCTTCTGATTTTTTTAAGTGTTTCTGCAAAATGAGCTTTAGCAGGATATAATTTCATAAGTGCTTAATATGAGCCATTAATGCTATTATGTTGTTTTTGTCTTGTGGGACAGAAAATTGGAATGAACATGAATATATAGGAGTTAGGAGAGAAGATACCATCTTTCTGTTTAGTTAACAAAACCATAAAAGGGAATAGGGGTGGAAGCCTTTTTTTCTTCTTTTATCTTAGTTGTTTATTTTATCCTTCTGAAGTTGGGAGAAACATGACAAAAGATGGAAAGCTAGACTCCAAGTTTCTGATATTTTCTACACAAGTCAATCTACTAGGCTTGCTTTTTCCTCCCTTGTATATCTCCTTTTCAACGAATGTGGTTTAACTTTTGATCTAAGTAACTATGTAGTCATTTAGCCATTTTTCCACCTTAAATCACAGTTTCCTTCTGAGTTTTAAGTTAAAAAAATTGGAATACAGAATAAGTGGAAGTATTGTATATTATTAACTGTGAGCAGGAATCGTTGATTCTTGAACAAATATGGAGAACGGGGCAGTACCATTGTTGTGGCTCTCCTCAAGTACTTTTGCAAATGCTTTTCCATAGAATGCTTAATGCTTCTGGCAGCTGTGCAACATGCTAAATTGATTTTTCTTATTTGAGTTAACCAAATTTCACGTAAACACTTTCTATGCTTCATGTTACTTTCTACACTTGTTTTCTCGGGTGTTTGAAACATTTTTGCATATTTGCAAATTTTCAAGCCTGATATCTTTGACAGTCCATCCAAAAAGGAACTCTGCTACCGTTTAACCCTACCTCATGGTTGCTAGGCATTTTTTTACATGTCACAATAGTGTTTAGGCAGAAATCATGATAGTTATTTTTTTCACAAATCATATTAATTTATTTCTCTTGATTTGTTTCATTTTTAATTAAGAAACCTGGTATAAAGAAATTAAAATTGACATCCCGTCTTTGTTAGCTTGATGCAGCAGCTAAGTCAGGAGCTGGAACAAGATGAAGCTCGAAGTTTTCGGCATCATGTAGGTTCTCCAGTTGGGAACTCTCCTCCGGGTAAATATCCTAGATGCTCTTCAATTTATGTGTACTCAGCAACGTTGTGCTCAATGCAATCAGTTCATTATCATGCATCTGTTTGAAAATTCATTTTCTATTATTAGCTGAATTAAGCATTGCCGTGACAGGTAACTGGGCACAATTTGGCAGTCCTGTTGAGCATAATCCTTTGCATGCTTTTAGTAAGTCTCCGGGTTTGGGATCTTTCAGTCCTGTAAATAACAATAATTTGCCTGGGCTAGCTTCAATTCTCCCACATCATGTGCCTAATTCTCCAAAGATTGCACCTATTGGTAAGGACCAAGCGAAGACCAACCTTACAAACCAGATATTTACTAATGCTGGAGCAGTACAAGGAGTGGCCTACCAGCATTCTCGATCCTTCCCTGAGCAGGACTTAAGTGCAAGTCCTGGACCAGTCTCTGCCTTTGGTGAATCTAATTCAGGTTCAACCGGTGTTGGAACATTGACTGGTCCTCAGTTTCTTTGGGGAAGTCCCACTCCTTACTCTGAGCGAGCTAGTTCTGCTTGGCCAAGTGGACAGGGTTTTCCATACACAAGTCGACACAGCTCCTTTCTTGGTTCAAGTAACCACCATCATGTGGGATCTGCTCCTTCCGGTGTGCATCTTGATAGGCATTTTAGCTACCTCCCTGAGTCACCTGAAACATCCTTTATGAGTCCTGTTTCCTTTGCTGGTGTGGGTTTAAATCGTAGCAATGGAAGTTTATTGATGAATATTGGTGCTCGTGGAACTATGGGTGCTGGTGTTGGTCTCCCAGGAAGTGTAACTGAAAATGGTTCACCTAGTTTTAGAATGATGTCAATGCCAAGGCACAGTCCTATTTTCCTTGGGAATGGTTCTTATGCTGGACAAGGAACAGCTGGCAATGAAGGTTTGGCTGACCGCAGTCGAAGTCGGCGAGTTGAAAATAATGGAAACCAGATTGATAACAAGAAGCAGTATCAGCTTGATTTGGATAAAATTATGAGTGGAGAAGATACTAGGACCACTTTGATGATTAAAAATATCCCCAACAAGTAAGACAAATTTGATGAAGAGTGAAGAATTACAATGCTTGTAGGTTTTAAATAAAATGCTGTTTTTCTCAATGGTTTCTGCTTTTATTCTATTTCTCTAGGTATACTTCAAAGATGCTACTTGCTGCCATTGACGAAAATCACCGGGGCACTTATGATTTTCTCTACTTGCCAATTGATTTCAAGGTATTTTTGTGATGGGGTCTTTGGCATGTTTTATTGTTATGTCTAGTTGAAATTGTTGGTGATGATTTAATTGTCTTATCTGATTGCAGAACAAGTGCAATGTAGGTTATGCCTTCATCAATATGATCTCTCCTTCACATATTGTCTCCTTCTACCAGGTTCAGCCTGTGGTCCTATTGCTAAGTGTGTCAAAAGATTAGTATATGTTATTGATTTATGGTTTTTTTTAACATCATGTAAGTGTAAAACAGAAAAAACTAAATTAGTTGGTTATTTATATTAAATGGGACTAGGAGTTGCCTTTCTGGTTTTCAAGGGGATTACATATGGCAACTTAGGCATATAAGACAAGGATCTCAGAGTTTCATACTTTCATACATGTGTTTTCTTACTGAAAGGAAAAAGAGTTAATGCTGTGGAAATTTCTGCAGGCTTTTAATGGAAAGAAATGGGAGAAGTTCAACAGCGAGAAGGTTGCATCATTGGCATATGCTCGAATCCAGGGCAAGGCTGCCCTTGTGGCACACTTCCAAAATTCAAGCTTGATGAATGAAGATAAGAGATGCCGACCGATTCTGTTCCATTCAGAGGGCCAAGCGACTGGTGATCAGGTAGTGTACTTCAGTTACGTTTTTCATATGAGCTGGAGGGCATCTACTAGTAATTTTTTCTTGTTGTACTGTGGAATTCCTTGTCAACAATAGATTAGATAAATGAACCCTAGTATTGCATTAATTCACGCTAATTCAGTCATATTGACATGTTGGTAGAAACTCAGGTGAGAATAGCGCAAATAGTAGTGCATTAATTCACACTAATTCAGTCATATGTAGGCATGTTGGTAGAAACTCAGGTGAAAAATAGTGCAAATAAGGTGTAAGTAAAAATAATTTGTAAGCTTGTCTCTTACTTGCTCTACTTTATGTTTTACGTGCTTGGAAGAAATGGGGTTACCTGAAATCAATTCATATAGACAGCCAAGAAAAAGAAAAGGATAGAAGTAACAGGAAAACTTCTCTAACTTATTCTTGATATCTCATGGGAATTTATGACTAGGGCAAAATACCTATGCAAGATTGTGATATTAGCAAATTGAAAACATGAGTACTCTTATTTTTGGGGAGAAAATATTTCAAATCATTATAAAAGTATAAAGCCTGTTCTTTTTTTCTGGTGAGGAATGGAGTGAAACAGCTGAGCAAAGGATTGACCCCCAGTTGTGGTCTTATCTGCCCAAGTGCCCGCATCAATATCAACAGTAAAATGCCAAAGTATTAAACATTGCTTCAGTTATATTGATATTAATGGTAACTTGCTAAAATGCATGGAGAGATTAATCAGGGTCATATTGCCATTAAAGTACTCTGGACACCAGTATAAATCCTGAGTTTATTGTATTTATATTCTCATGATCTGGCAGGAACCTTTCCTCTCTAGCAATTTGAACATCTGTATTCGTCAGCCAGATGGGTCTTATTCTGGGGATTCGCTGGAGAGCCCAAAGGGCCTTCTGGATTAGAAGCCAGAGAAGAGTTAACAATGCATATTGGAAATCTTACTCCTAGCTAGAGATAAAATGGCTAGGAGTGCTGACAAGTAAATAGGTGTTTTTAGTGTATAAAGTTGGAAGAGAAATGAAAGAACAGGTGTATGTTATGCTTGTGCCATGTGCAGTGTCTGCTTTTCAGTTATGGACACTCCATGATAATTCACTAGAGAAGTCAAAATTAAATGAGGCAGAAAGTGTTTTGTTTATATGTAGAGCAAGAAATTGTTATTGAACCAGGGGTCGAAGAATAAGGCGGAGCATGCTGCTAAGAATTGAAGTTTCATAGCAGCTGTATGTGATACTCGCCAATCTGTGCATGGGTCTCCTCTGGGGTTTTTTCTTTTTATCATTGACATTTCTTTACTTGGTCATGTATGTCCATTTGCAGATATGGTCACTTGTTTGTATGTAAATCTTTGTTGGGGAATCCAAGGTACAGGGCTGTTTATAAATTGTATAGGAGGGAGACAAACAGACCCTACAATCCTTGTCATTGTAATGTGCTAAAGTGTGTGAAAATGTGTATTGAAACTTGAATTTTTCAATATTTATGTCTGTACAGATATTCTGAACCTTCTTCTTATCTTGTGTGTTTGTCTCCAACACATTTATGCACTATTGTTTCTTTATTTATACTTGCTGTATCTGTACAGCAAAAAATATGATATTAGCAGGGGAGGCAATAATGTAGTTGCTCATAATATCCAAAGCCTGCCTTGGGAGTTCTCATAAAATATTCCTGAAAGAAAACTCCTCTTTTAATCCTTATACTCTACTTCCTGGATGAAAATTTCAGACAAGAAAATAATCAAGAATAAACTCCTCAGTTTGTTCCCTCAAAACTAAAGGAAAGGAAAAAGTATGTAAAAAAAAACTGGGTGTTTGAATTTGAACATATCACCATGTAACATGGCGAGGGGATGCAGAATAACCTTATGTTCACACACCATTTCCACCACATCAAAAACATACCCTACACACCATCACCATGGCATTAAAAACCTTTAACCCCAAACGTAAATTTGTTTGAGAAATGAAGAAAGATTCCATTTCCAACGACCTGAAAACCTTCTTCTTTGCTTGCACCTGATTAATTTCTAACCTGACTTAATTAGCTTCTATCTTAATCCATGATCACCGCTGATTAATATTATACCATATTTATTTTATTCTATGGTTAAAAATAATATAACAGTATTTATTATATTATAGAAATTATGGTTAGTATATACTATACTATATAATTAAAATAGTTAAGCACCTTATTTATAATATAATAAAGTCACTATAAATATAGTTAATGGAAATTTTGTTTTATCATTGCTTAAAATTTTTCCTTGCGTATATTATCAATTCATCTACCTGATATGAACATATTGTGTAGGAACAAAACCAACATAGTATGAACTTAATGCATAGGAATAACCAGTTTATTGCATTAAATGGCATGTGGTATTGTATAGAATATATATCAAATTTGCTACAATTATAAATTTTGAATACAAATAGATGTGGAGTGAAAATTTCAATGCCAGATTGTTGTATAGTAATACTACAATATTTGACTAAATGTAGAGCTTTCCTCAGTCAGGTGACAGGAGAGTCAAAGCTTTCTGTTTCTAATTCTATAGTGAGTGCAGGTCATGTGAGTGGCTGCATTTGTTCACATATTATTATGTTTGTCTAATCCACAACCCTGTTTTTGGAACTCAAGGGCTAATAATTAATGATGCTGGGAAGCACTCAGGCTCATTGCTTCTGAAAGAGCAGCCGGAGGCTCTCAAGAAACAATTTAATGAGGCCGTTTTTCGGTTTCCTGGTTACTTGTTTAGTAATAGTGCATATTGAAATTCTGGAAGTAAAAACTTGTGATGTTTGGACGACTGAAAATGAGATGCAAGAGAAAAAATTTTAATGGGTCAATGGCCAAAAGAGCTGATGACTCGTAAATTGTCTTAGCCGATGATACATTAAGGAATTCATGATATGCTATATAGGATCTACATAATGAAACATGAACAAATTTTGCTGCAGCCAAGTTCCCTCATGATGATACATTAAAGAATTCATTTGGTTTACGTAAGGTGATTCAGAAATTACATCAAAGTTTTGCCATCATAATCGAAAGTGGCAAAGAAATCATAGCCTCTTCATCGTATTGGAAACCATTTTGTGAGGATACGAGTTAAAAGAAAATCAAAACTATAGGAAAGGTGATGATGATGTCTTCTTCTGGTAAACAATTGAAAGCAGGCGCTGCCTCCGTTGAAAACGGCGTTGAAGTACAAGTCTCGACTTTCTCAGAGCTCGTGGATGATGTCACCCTCCTCCCTAAACAGATATTTGCATGGATTGTCTCTGCTAAATTCGGTGACTTGTATGCCGCTGCTCCTACACGACACAGTAACACTGTGGGCGTGGCTTTCACTCTTGGAGGTTTAGGGGACAACACTGGCTCTGAAATTACTCAGGAAATGGGTTTTGCATGTTGAAAGACTGAAGAAGAAAGTGAAGAGTTGGGAGATTAGACACATATTTAGAGAGAGTAACCAGCTTGCTGACAGCCATGCTAAAGCTGGTGTGCAAAGGCAGGGTGAGTTGTTTAATGTCTTCGATTAAAACTATTTGGTTGATGCTTTTGTATTGCGGGGGGAAATATTTTTCTGATACCTGATGTTGGTTGGGAAAGGCTGACTTTTCAGATCTTGTGACTGTGGTTTTGGTCTTTGTGTGCTTTGAGCATAGAGGTTGTTGGATGATTTTTGCAGAGCTGCTGAATGTACAGGTGCATTGTGCTGACCATTGTGCAGGTCTTGTTTTTTCTCTTTGTCAGGATCCACTTTTATTTTTGGGATCAGATTTGTTTGCGTAGGATCAGCACTTTGAACAGGGATGCTGTCTTGTTTTGGGGGTTGTTGTCCCGGGTTTAAGATGCTAGGATACTTATGGATGTGCAGAGTGTTTTGTGATTATGAGCTCCAGGGTTTGGGTGTTTCTGCAGCTGGGGGCTGTATCGATTGTATAGATTTGAGGTTTCTCTTTTGGGGAGGATTTTGTAATGATATTCTGTAATCTAAGAATATCAGAGCAAAATCATCTTGTAACTGATCAGAGGTGAATGTTTGGTCTACATCGTCCACCCCAACATATTGTAACTGGGAGACCAAGCAATCCCCAACCTCATCATCAGGCCATGCAAAGACAGCAACCGGACAAGCAGCAGGCTGGAATACCAACTTTGGCTGGGATCATTGTTATTTACAAGAACGGAGAATCTAATTGCACCGACTGTGTTATATGCTTGGAAGAGTTCATGGATTAAGATCCCTCTGTAGGGTTCTTCCCAAGTGCAATCACTTATACCACAAACTTTGCATAGATCAGTGGCTGTTGCCATTGCCCACTTTGTCGTGCTTCTGTCCACAGTTTGGAACCAACCACTGCTGAGATTGTGGGCACTTCTTAGAGTTGAAGTGTTAGTTAAATGCAAGAGAAGTAGCGTGTGTTTTGGCAGAAGAATGCCATTTCGGATCATTGATTCCTTAGGTTTCGTTGCTAATGCAGCTGTTCGCCATAGCCTTGCCAAAGATGACGATGGCATTGGGGAGTTAGTTGTTTTTTATTTTGTTTTTTTTTTAGCTTTTATTTATTTTTTTGAAGGGCATGAACATTTTATTGATAGAGCTGGCAAGGGGGTTGCCAGAAAAAAGCAGAGAGGGTGTAGAAAGACCCTTCAGATGCTAATCCCCTGTTACAAAGAGACCAAATGGGTCACAACAATCAGCCACAAAAAACTAGTCCCCTGGGTCCTAAATGGCCACACAATTCAGCCACGAAACACATGGAAAAAAGCAAAAGGGCAGAAAAAATTCATGCCCACCTGAAAATGCAAATAATCCTCAAAATGAATATCCATCATCCATACAAAAAAGGAAAAGAAGGGATGAACTAGAAACCATCATAGATCATTGTCATCAAACAATGATTTTGTTTTAAGTTTGAACAAATTAAGTTTTGTGCCTATGCGATTTAATTTTGTTGAATATAATTGGAAAATAAATTTAATGTTAGTGACATAATAGTGAGAGTGTTATTAAAAATTATAAAGTTTTATTATATTTATCTTCTTAATCTATAAAATAGTAGTTATTAAATTGAACAAATTGTCGAAAGTAATACATAGGAGTAATCAAGATTTCATGCCCACAAAGAACCAAGATAGCAACATGTTTGCAATAATACTATAGCCTGATTCATCTTTGTAATGGCAGAATATTTATTCTCTATGCTGGTATTGTTGTAATTTGAAGAATTTGTTGCACTTGTGTGTGCCTCACATGTAGTGCTTCAATCAAGAGTCTTAACAGATAATTTTTAGCAATTTTGGAGTTGAGAAATTTTATATAGAGAGAAGAAAGTTAAAATTAAAATGATGACTGCTTAAAGAAATCTACAGACTTGTCTGAGAAAAGAGTTGATATGTAATATCTCCTTAAATTTGTAAAGCATCAGCAATGGATCCTGCAAGACTCAGAACTTCAAAAGGAGCTCTGTTTCCAATGGCTTTGACAGTGTGTGGGCAAGAATCCGTGATCCAAAAGAAGGCAAATCCCTTCTCTGACCCTTCTGCACAATGGAATCAAATAGCAATCAACACCAACACAAGTTGAGACAGAGACTCAGAGATGAGAATGTGGATGTACTTACCATCATTCTTAGGTGTAAATCGCTCCCAGGAGCGCTTAGGAAAAACACCATGGGTGACATAAGCACTAACCTTTGCTGCACCATGCGCTACCAAAACTTTCTGGAACAACAGCACATGAAAGAACAAGGCATATTATACAAGTTCAAGGCCAAAAGGATATCAATATGCGAAATCTCCATTATGCGACCAAGCTTCTTGATCTTGTGAGATCATTAAGTAGTCAAAATAATAATAACACACACACACACACAGAGGACCATCAAAATCTTTTGAAAGGGGAAAAAGAATTTTTTTTCCAATAATTCATACAAATATTTGCTCTTAGAAGGAATTAATAAAAACAAACATTCATTGGAAATTTGTAATAAGCTTGAAGAACTTTTTGTGATGGGCAAAAATGAACATCAAATTGTCTTACCTCTGAAAGCACAATAATGTAATAAAGGACAAAGTAAACATAGGAAGAGGGGGTTATTGGCCACCTATAACACCCCCCGAAAATAAATTAAAAAAAAAACTAGAACTACCTGGCATTCAATAAGAGTGCCTCCAGATTGCACTAAGTCATCAACTATCACCACATGACAACCAGCAGGATTTCCCTCCTTGAGCCGAACTATCCTCTTGTCACCCTCACGAACCTTTGTGCAGATAACCTGCCAATCAGATAACATGTCCCTTCAATCTTCATATAATAAACGGAGCACAAAATATATAGGGTAACTTCATTTAGATAAGAGTCCAAACTGACCATTGGAAAATGATCCAACAGCTTGTGAAATCGTTTCCAAGCTCCATCATCCGGAAATGCAACAACTATCTGAAAAATGAATTCAATTTAATTGAAGAGAATGTAACAACCTAGCAAAGGTATCATTTCCTAACTAATGAATAATAACAACATTAAGGGGAAAATCATGTTGAAATGATGCTGACCAGCAGCATGGCCACAATATAAAATATATTTTGCCACAGAATATTATGAGGTGATATATTTACCTTTTCAGCGTCAGGAAGCTGGTGAAGGCGTTGCTTTAGAAGAGGAATCCCAGTCTCAAATAATGGCAACACATGGTCTCCAAAATAAAATCTTTCCTGCATTATAAGGAAAATTAACAAATAATTGTCAGGTTTTGTTACAAGACAGAGAATAACAATAACTGAGGCATCTATGATGGACATAACTATTGCAAACAAGTGCTAACCAAGATCACCAACACAGTATACCTAAAAAGAATTTTCATGATCATACGCCTAAAAACTGAGAAAAGTAAACAAAAACACAAGCCAATACTTTAATATTGCTTTTGCAGAACAAGTCAAATCATGAGAAGAAATAGAGGAATCCTCATGTTTCTAAGAACCACTATGTTGGTGAGAAGACTACAAGCCAAATGTCAAGTGAAACCTTGTCACTTAACCACTGAATCACAAAATAATCATGGTTGAACGTATAGCTCCATAGCATTATTGCTCATTAGATCCACATTAAATAGCATGTACACAAATTTACTTGGAAACAACAATTACGTATTAGTTGACCTGATGCTCCATATCAATTTACTTTAGAACTCTTATAAATAAATTTTTGGTAAAAACTATTAGTCTAGTTAATGAACAAAAAGATCTATCACTTTCCTAGGCCATGGCGTTCAAAGAACCCTGATGCTGATAACATCAGGGTTAAAAATCCTTAGTTTGTTTCAGAATCTTCCACAATATTCTTGCATTGAATTACCAAATTCAACAATGTGAATATTTGATCAATAGTTGTTGTGGTCATTATTTGTTGGCCAAAGGATTTTGTGTCTACACTTATCACCTTATATTTTGGACCAGGTGCAGTAATGATGAGAAATTTCACTATAATCTGAAGAGGTGGAGATTGTCAAAGATTTATACTCAAACATCACAAACTCTAAGTCTTGACTACAACCAACGAGTTTCCCTCTCACACATGAAAGACCTATCACAAGACACTTTATGTGGTAATGAGTTTTGAATACAAAATATTTGGGCCATGTCAAGAAAAGGCCCACATACAAAATCCAAGCCATGCTCTACAAAAGTAAGGGGAAAAAGAAAAACACTGGAGAAGAACTTGTGTCTGAGATAACAAAGGTCATCAAAAGTCAGAATTTCACTTCAACCTTTCCTCAAAATAATAAATTCTTCACCTAATGCAGGCTTCTTCACCCGACAATATTTTTCCTATAACATATGTCTGCTTAAATAAACTTGAGTTAAATGAAATAAAATGCATACACATTCTCTATACCAATGCATGCATATTTGCTATATGTAATACATAAATACACTTAAACAATACTATTGAACATCATTATAAGCGTCGTGAGTCTAAAGCTTTACATGTTAGGATAGAACATTAGTTTCATTTAATCCTTCTCCCTCTGACTATTTAGTAATAAACCTACATCCCAGTGTCCTCTAATAAAACATTCCCAAAGACGAGATATTTTCCAGATCAAACTAATTAAGAATAATTGAAATAACAGGAACATATATCATAATGACAAACTGCTGAAATTGTTAACCTCCACTCTAGCATGGCCTTGTCCAAAAAATTGATGCCATTTTATTTCAAGCTACAACATTTTTATATCACATTTAGTATAATAAGGACAACAGAAGAACTGAATTTAAGAAATCTTGGTAGATGAGAAAGGAAGGGAAATACTACCAAAAGACCCAAAATGAGATTTTAAGAAATAAGATTCTTATCATGTTCCAGAGTTTTAAAAACCAGGTACTTCTCATCAACATCATGCTGACGATAAAAGACTAACAGAACTTTTCAGATAAATCTGATAAACTGCTTCAGAGATTATAAAATAAATAAATATCATAGCAAAGGAATAGATATGATAAAATGTTCATCGCAAGAAAAACTAGCCTGCAGAGCATGGATGTCGTAAATGACTAAACTTGTAGGACCACCTCTTGATATGGGAATATTTGACAAAATCCTTGCCATGGTAAATGCAGTTGCTACATCTCCTTCTTCTTCCATTCTCTCAAAGGAGCCAGTTGGAAAGAATGGCAGCACCAATGTGAAGGAAGCAACAAACAATCGTGGCAGATTGTATATGACAGAAAGCTGTTCAAAAATGACAGATGGGGAGCTGAAGGATGCAAGAAAGGCAACATGCTGGCCTCGGATATCATGTGCATTATTTATGAAAAGATTTGGAAATCCATCATCAAAATTCCTGTAAATAAATGCAGTTCATCATTTCTCCTTCATATAAGAATACTCATTGTTAAAGCAACTATTAAATGTACATCATACAGCCAACAATTAAAGCAAGCCTGCAGCAAAAAACCTCAAAATATATTTGTCATATCAATTGGCAACTTCTAAAGGAAATTTTTGTGCTATTAACAATGAGAAAGGCAAGAAATTTAAACATTCACATCTAGAGTAGAATGCAATAGTTATTATACTAGGAGTAAGAGACTAGCAAAGCAGATACTGACTGTAAATATTTTGCATAAATGTGCATGCAAGCCTGCTTCCATATTGCCAAACTCATTAATCAGGAGTGAATTTATTAACCTAACCAGGAGTACTAAATTGTATCTTTTATGTGGGTTAAAAGTTTGAATATGGAAAACTACAAGTCAGTATTGAAATTCCAATATAAACTTGAAAATCCAATACTCCCTTATGCCCTCTCCCCCACCCCATCTCTATTTCTCTCCCTCCCAAAACATGTTTTAATATTCTTAATTTGGCCATGATACAGACTTGAGCAATAAAAGAAAACAAGAAAATTCATGGTAAGTCCACATGCAAAATTTGCAAAAAGAGTTGTAAATAAAACATATAGCAGATATAAAAATCTTTTGGAATGCTTAAGCTGTTGCCAGAGGATACTCAATTGAGGTAAGGTGGATGAATGTCAAGATCTTCACATGGATGACACACATTCTTTTGATGGTGAGGACTCCAATGGCGATAGCATGTTGTTGTTAGCCTCAAAAAGAAATTGAAAAATGAAACAATTCAATGATGCAAAGGTAAGGGGTGTTTGCTTTTTGAAGAGGGGAGTGAATTTGGAGTCACCAAAAAGGCATAAGTAAAGGAGTTCCAAGCAAGCTTATAGGAGATTTAATGATAGGATGATGTGCATCTATCACTAGATGGCTCAGTTTCGTGGAAGGACTTGAGAGTAAGAACACAGACAGCTTAACGTGCTCTTGAGACAGAGTTGAATTTTCAACAAAAACCATAGAGTTAAAGCATCAATACAAGCTCATTTTCCAGGGTACTGAACGCCATGGTCTATTGTTGATGTTGACCAACTTATGAGTGGGTTTAGAAATAGCTTACTTGGACAGTGCTATTTCAAGTCAAGTAAACAAGCTTGACAAAGAAGTTCCCAAGCTCCATTGTCAAACAAGCCCCCTTGAATCAAAGCTTATGATTCATTGGCATGTCATTTAGCAAGGTTCTTAGAACTAAATTTGCAATATGGCATGAACTGCAAATTTGCAATGGTAGCATATAAAACCCAGCAAGAAACACACAAGGCAATTGATTATTATTTCACAAAATGACAAAAAACAAAGTGCAAAAGCAAAAAATATTTAACTTCACATTCAAATGAAAAACATAAGTTTTCTCATTTGTCTTCACAGTAAGAAAAAGAACAGATACCGTGGTTCAACTTAGTTAACGAAATTCTTTGCCACTTATCCTAACACCCCAATCTGATCATACACTCTAGTTTTCATATTTTTTTTTATCAACTATCTATTTCACGAGTAAAGTTTTCCACAAACAGATTAAAGTAAAAGCAAGAAAAAAAAACCCACCTTAAACAAAATGCAAAATAGAAAAAAAAAACCCAAAGAACAGAAAACATGAAATTTATCATCCATAACATAAAGGAATAAAGATATTCATGAATGAATTCATGCAGGTGGAGTACCTCCAGTTGATAGATTGAAGGGTAATGAGTTGGGATTGAGCAGCAACTTTAGCGGCAAGCTCTTCACATTCCATACAGTAAAACAAACGAACTTGCTTCTTATTCTGATTCTGGGCCTTCAACTCTCCCATGTTGTTGTTGTTGTTCTCCATTTTTGTTCTTCCTTGTTTTCTCTTGTTTAGCTTCTCAGAATCAAAAAAGAAGAAGGAGACTTTAGAGTTTAGATAGAGAGACGAAGATTTTAAAGGAAAACCGAGAACAGGAGTCGACTGCGACCGCCAGCCCTTTCTTTACTTTACATTTTTATTTTCTTGAGCTCCGTTTCCCTGTTCCTTGTTTTTGGGTATGGTTAATTTTTTAAATTTGTGCTTTATATTTAAAGGGTATGGTCAGTTTTTTTTTTCATTTATTTTTTTATGCATAGTAATTTAGAAATATTATAATTGTTGAATTTTTACTAGATACAATGGATATTATTTAATTATTAATGTGAATACATATGAGCTGATATTGTAAGAAATATAAGAATGGCACCCAAACAAGCAAAATAAAATTTTAATGGTTCGTTTGATCATACTAAATTTATGTCAGCTGACATAGTAGTTCGTTTGATCAAAATAAAATCTTTCATATATAATATGAAAAATAAATTTTCAAGTATTTAACTCATTAATTTATATATAATCTCTCAATGTAAAAAACAAATTCAAATCTCCTTTTTTAAGTTAAAACAAAATGAGAAACAAATGAAATAAATGAAATCCAAGTACTTAGAATCAAGCACATGGAAAACCATCGGATTATAAATGTGAGTATTACACCACTCATCAAGATAATTTTTTTGAAAGAGAGTAATGATTCCATGACAAAGGATTATTAAACTGAATGCAACCTGCTCTATCCACATCAAGCACCTTCAAAGTGATGGCGGACCAAGTGATGAATGACAACAAAGGTGTTGCTGGATTGGGTGCTTCTAATAAAATAGGTCTTAAGAAAACTTATTAAGGTAAAAATTTCATATCTATAAAAAAAAAATAATGATCTTCTAATACTCTAAATAAGATAATCTAAAAATAAGATTTTAATTTCATCAATCAAAATTCAAATAATTTAAAGATAAGATTTAAATTAGACCCTTGAAGACAAAGTTCTGAAAAAAAAACCGTTATCCATATTCATTTAAGATCAAGTCAATATAACCCTTAAAAGACGAAATACAAAGAAATTCATTAAGAGATTGTAGACTTACATAAATTTTTATAATTTGTCTAGAAATTTTTTAATCTAAAATTTTGCCCTAAAATTTGGGTGTACAAATTTCATTTAGAGTAGAAAATTTGGAGACAAGTTACAAATATTTATGTGAATCTACAATCTCTTGTATTCTTTTGATTAATTTCTTTGTAGAGGATCTTGAACAAATTTGGAGCCCAACAACGACTTTCTTCATAACTTCATCTTCATAGGTCTAGACTTGAACTTAATCTTGAACAGACTTGATTTTCTTCAAAATTCATCTTCAAGGGTTTAGACTTGGTCTTGATTTTGAACACAATCTTCAAAGATCTTTTTTTTTGAATTTCTAAAGGTCTAAACTTGGATTTGATCTTGAACACGATTTGGTTTTCTTCAAAAAAACTTCAAGGGTTTTAGACTGGCATTGCACTTGATCTTGAACACATGTTTCAAAAATCTTTTTCATTTGAATTTTTGAATTCCCAAGTAAAATGAAAACTGCATTTATAGTTCTAGATGAAAAACTTTCATCAAAATTTAAAGAGATAAATCGTAATGACTCATAAATGAATTTTTGATTGGTCAAATTTCGAGTTTTTGAATTTTGATGAATCGAAGATTATCTTAATTTAGTTAGAAACAAATTAAATAGTCAAATTTTGATGTTATCTTCAAATTATCATAATTGTTAAAGATAAATTAAATGACCAATAGATAAATTTAATTGGTTAAATTTAAAGATTGTTTATAATTACCTTGATTTATTCGTAAATAAATTGGATGACGTAAATTTTAATTGATCCAATTTAGATATTATCTTTAATTTATCTCAACAGATATATATATATATATATATATAATTATAAGTGAATTTTATTGGTTCAACTATATATCTTTAAGATTCAATCAATAAATTAATTATATCCTCAAGTTCACGAAAAATAATCCTGTCTTTGATTTTTTTTCAATTTATTAATTTTAAACATATGACATCTCGTAATTAAATAATAATTTTTCTCCTTCTACACTCAAGTCAAGGTCCATGGCTGTCCATTTGATTATTCTTTTGAGCACTGCTTCAGGCTCTTTTCCTTTGAAAAAGAGGTGTAACTTTGGATAAGAATAATCATCAAAGGCTATAAACATGCCTTTTCCACACCAATCCATTTTTTTTTTAAAAATAAAAATTAAATCAATGCGATCAAATGACTCAAAAGGTAACATCAATATAAATATAAAAGCTTCATAAATAAAATTAAAATTATATTACTCATTATATATGGAAGTTAAAATTTTATTTCCTTTCTTCATAGTAACATTTTCTCTTTTTTTTCTTTCCATTTTTATATTCCTCAAAAGTTCATACAATTATAAATCAAACGTAAATGACTTTTATCGGTTTTCTCAGTCGAAATTATTGGGTCTATTTTTTTTAATCCTCCAAAAAAAATTTTAAATTAAATGTTTGCAATTGAAATTCTTGTGGTTTTGGTTTTCAAAAGTAAAACAAAGTGGGACATGGGTCAATGGAGCACATATAATATAAACCATCCATTTAGCTGAAACATGAACTTTTACTTTATTTTAGCACCCCTGTCCAGCAATTGATGCCTTTGGAATAAAGGCACATTAAATATTGTATGGTGCCATGTAGCTCTCCCTAAAGTTAACATATATTTTATTATTAAAAAAAAAACAGAATTCAATTTTTTTTTTCTAAGAATAGGAAGGTAATAAGAGGCTTTATAAAGTCCTGGAGTACATATGCAGGTAATGGGGCATTCTGTAGTGGCCTAATAAGATCATGGCGGGCTGCACAAAGCCCGAATCTGGAAGGCCCCAACATTTTCCACTTATGACCATTTCAATTGGTCGATTTAATCTATGTAAGGATTTCATATAATTGAATATAAATAATTGGTTAAGAGTTAAATTAAACGCAATAGAATGAGAAACATGTTGACATAATATAAGGCTTTTAACTAACCTATTTAGTCTAATAATTTTGTAAAAGATAATTAAAATTATTAATAGAAATAAAAGTCTCACGAGATATGGCTCATGTTTTTTTTTTTTGTTAAAGTCAATAATTTTATTGAGCTTATCAGATAAGCACACAATCAATGGATAATGCTCAAGCTTAATCTTGTAGCAGTTTTCAAGCGTGGTGTGCATGAATAATACATGCACATAACATTCCCCTACGCTTTATTGAGACATATTTTCAATTTTAGATGGGTTATATAGAAAGGAAGTATTCAAACCCACGAATGCTTCATGGCTTTTGCTTGTCTCATGCTCTCCATGACCAGAAAAGAAACACATTTATGGTGCCATAAATTCCAGAATCTCCTTATGTTTTCATGCACTCAACATGCATGATTTATATCGAAACATCCACATCAAATGATTGAAAGGTTTACCAACTCCATAATTAACGAGAATTGCATGATCATAACGCTTAATCCCAACAAATTTAAGTTCAAACAATTTCTAAGTAATTAATGGATCCTCTAACGATCATTGCCAACATGCAAAGGGATTAACTCAAATACATTGGCTAAGAATTCTTTGTTTCCATCCATTTCTATTCTACGATGTTGTTGCTCATGTATCCCCTTCTCCAACTTGTTTTTTTCCCCTTATTAGATATATATGATGCTCCAAGGTAGGTCATGAACCCCCAGAGTACATTCATTAAATTCACTATTAAATGATTGAAAGTTCACCAACCTGTTAACGATCGAGAATTGCATGATCTAAAAATGCTAACGAAACTAGCCAAAAAAAAAAATTCAAAGAATTTCCCATTCCATAAAGGATAGATTGAATGTAACAATGCTTGAAACAGTTGGTGGCTATTTCACACTGCCCTTGCCTAACAGGCTGCCGATAGCAGCTGGCTTGAGGAAACGTCTTGGTAATTGGAGAAATAGTCATAAATTTTTGGTTGAAATACTGTTTAGATCTCAACAGCCAGTTAGGCTTCTAAGAATCAATTACATACAACTATTTTATTTCCACTCATCTCACGTGATGAGCAATCAAATGAACTCTTTAATATCCAGGGAGAAGAATTAACGGCCACGACGAAAATGTTAACTAATATATCCATCTATCTATGTGTAATAACTAATAATATTTAATTAAAAAAAGGAAAGAGAAAATCACACAGAACAAGGTCATGAAGAGGTATATGATACCTAAAGGAAAGTCAATGGCAAAAAGTAGTTGTAATTGCGGATAATATTTTGACCTGTAAACAATCTTGAAAAAAGTCAATCGATCAGATGATGCAGGCCATCTAACTTGGGAATGGGTCATGTGGAGGAAAAGAATAGATTTGAAAATTGAAATCCACCCAAGTTCTCCAGTTTTTGATGCCCAAGCTGATGGTATAAGCACACATTCCAATATAAAAATAGGACTACTAGTTGGAGAGAGGGATCAAATATTCAAACAAAAAAACCCAAAGCTTGGAAAGACGGTCACCAAGAATCCAACCTAACTATTTAGCCGAGGAAAATAATGCTGCTGCTCATGCATAAATAGAAGCAAGTTCAAGGAACTCAACAAAGATCAATGTAAAATTAATATAATTTTTAAAAGGTTCAATGAAGAAGGGAAAAGATCAGGAGAAGATTGATTGAGCAATCAATGCTAGCGGTGTGGCTAACCAAATGCGCTGTGGTCAACTTCTCCCATGTTCAGTACCCCCCTTTAATGACTCCTATAAATATTCTCTGTTTTTCTTCCACTTCCATACACAAACCCTTCCTACTTTCTTCCTCTTCTAGACAAAGCCTCTGTTTCTTTTGCCATCTCTTTCTCTCTCTGAGCTGTTTCTAGTTTCCTTGGTGAAATATATCATTGGCCCCTCAAGCAGAAAATTAGCCATGGTTTTCCCTGTGGTATTTCTGAAGCTAGCAGACTGGGTCTTGTACCAGCTGCTGGCCAACTCATGTTATAGAGCTGCAAGGAAGATGAGAAACTACGGGTTTTTTCTAAGGAACCAAACTCTTAGGTCACCACCACAGCAACAAGCTGCTTCTTTGTTCCCTAGTGTTACCAAGTGTGATGTAGGCAATAGTAGAAGGTTTGATACATTGGTCTGTGATATCCATGGAGTCTTGTTAGGATCAGACACATTTTTTCCTTACTTCATGCTAGTTGCTTTTGAAGGTGGTAGCATTGTGAGAGCCTTTCTGTTGCTTTTATCATGCTCCTTTTTGTGGGTATTGGACTCAGAGCTCAAGTTGAGGATTATGATTTTTATTTCCTTTTGTGGGCTTAGGAAGAAGGACATCGAGAGTGTTGGCAGGGCTGTTTTGCCAAAGTTTTATCTCGAGAATCTAAATCTCCAAGTCTATGAAGTTTGGTCTAAAACAAGTTCAAGGGTTGTCTTTACAAGTATACCTAGAGTAATGGTGGAAGGATTTCTCCACGAATACATGAGTGCTAGTGGTGTTGTAGGCACCGAATTGCACACTGTTGGGAACCGATTCACAGGTTTGTTGTCCAGCTCCGGGTTGCTTGTAAAGCATAATGCTTTAAAGGAACACTTCGGAGATAAAAAGCCTGATGTTGGCCTCGGAAGTTCAAGCCTCCATGACCAATACTTTATCTCCCTTTGCAAGGTATGCTTATTACTTCAACTTTTTACTTAAAATGTTGAATTATTTGAAAAAAGAAAAACAATTAATGAACGATATATGTAGAATAATGGTCATTGAATATATTGGGAAATACATCCAACTGTGCAATTGTTCCAATTTTGGGTAGCAAATTATTTAACATTAGACCTACCTAGTACAGACGCAACCCCACCTGAAGACCTTTCTTTGAGAATTTGGTTTATGAAATTGCATTATAAGATCCAAGATTATTTTCTCAAAAAAGGAAAAACCTTTTGAATTTGCTTGTATGGTCTCTACTCGATGGCAAAGTAAATGATACCCCCTAAAAGAATTTCCTCTTTTCTAAGACATAGTTTCTTGAAGACTTTGACATGTGCAAATTCCTTTCTTGTGTAAAAGTTGAAAGACTTAGCAAAAGTTGTCTACTGATGAATGGGTTTGCATCCAATTTTGTGATTGCGACAGGAAGCCTATGTGGTGAACATGGAAGATGGCAAAAGCAATCTAAGCAGTTTCATGCCAAGGGACAAGTACCCGAAGCCTCTTATATTTCATGATGGGAGGCTAGCTTTCTTGCCAACTCCATTTGCAACTCTTTCAATGTTCCTGTGGCTTCCATTTGGAATAGTTCTTTCCATTCTTAGGATTTTCGTTGGTATCTGCCTGCCTTACAAGCTAGCTGTTATCTGCGCTACTCTGAGTGGTGTACAGCTGAAATTCCAAGGGTGCTTCCCTTCATCAAATTCACAACATAAAAAAGGGGTTCTTTATGTTTGTACCCATAGAACTCTTCTGGACCCAGTTTTCCTTAGCACAGCATTATGCAAGCCTTTGACTGCAGTTACTTATAGTCTAAGCAAAATGTCTGAACTGATAGCTCCCATCAAAACAGTTAGGTTGACAAGGGACAGGAAACAAGATGGAGAAACCATGCAAAAATTGCTCAGTGAAGGTGATTTGGTAGTGTGCCCGGAAGGAACCACATGCAGAGAGCCTTACTTGTTAAGGTTTAGCTCATTGTTTGCTGAGCTAGCCGATGAGATAGTCCCAGTGGCCATAAACGCACATGTAAGCATGTTTTACGGGACAACTGCAAGTGGGTTAAAATGCTTGGATCCTATCTTCTTTCTGATGAACCCCAGACCTAGCTACCATGTTCAAATCCTTGGGAAGGTGCCTCAAGAGTTTACATGTGCAGGGGGCAGGTCTAGCTTTGAAGTGGCAAATTATATTCAGAGAAAGCTGGCTGATGCTCTGGGATTTGAGTGTACTACCCTTACAAGGAGAGACAAGTACTTGATGCTAGCAGGCACTGAAGGGGTTGTCCATGAAAATAAGAGAAATTAACATACCCTTGACAACAGAATTTAATTTGCTCACTTTCACCCTATTGGTATTCACTTATTTCAGTTCTTTAAATTTTTGCCCACCTGTTTTCCAGTCTCCTCTCCAATCAGCCAATACAGCTTTTGTAACAGATCATATGGTTCTTTTTTTTTTTTGTCAGATTATTACACCATTGAGTTTCGAATTTTATCTCTATATATTAAATTATGATAGCTGCAGATTGCAACATGGTCTGTACAAGTGATATGTGGGCACCATTTAATTGTAACATCATCCTTCAATTCTATAATAATTGTCAAACTCTTTGCTGGTTTATTATAGACAAAGATACCTGTTACATGCATGTTTAAGATCAGTTTTAAGGGCAAACTATTTCCAAGATATTATGGAAAATAGTTACAAGAAGAAATTTAGAGACATTTTGAAAAATAAACCTTAAAGATATTTTTAAAAATAATTTTTTTATATAATTTTAACTATTTTTAGTCAAGTTAAACAAAATTATCCTCAATAATGTTACACACCATTACACGATGTTACACGTCATGTTGAAAAAATATTATTATTATACGTCATATACAAAACCATGTTACAAGTCATGGTTAAAAAGGTTGTTACATGCCATGGTAAAAAAAAATATTGTTATTATACGTTATTTACAAAAACATGTTACACGTCATGTACAAAAACATATTATATGTCATGATTAAAAAAGGTTGTTGCACGTCATGTTGAAAAAAAATATTATTATTACACGTCATGTACAAAAACATATTATACGCTATGTTGAAAAATATTATTATTACACGTCATGTTGAAAAAATATCGTTATTATACACCATGTTCAAAAAAATTTTGTTACACTTCAATGAGTAAAATATTGTTGTTACTTACGAACTAAAATTTCAAATCCACTCAACTCTCTTTATTTCATTTGTTTTTTTTTTTATAATTTAACACTTATTAAAGTGTTTTTAATATGTTTTCATAAATCAAAATATAAATTTTCCTATCTAAAATACCTATTTCGACAAAAAATCGAACTCTAAGTTTATAAATTTTAAAATTTTGATTTTATTGGTATCTAGATTTCAAATTGATTCAAATTGCCACTCATCCCAAGCACATCAAAACTATCACTTAATTTGTGTCTTGAAAGCATGGGAAAGAGAAATTAGGAGCGTAGCAGACAAATGCTGAAGAGAGAAATCGATAAAATTAGAGGGAGCTGGATGGTGAGAGAGAGAAATTTGAAGTATGAAGGAGAGAAATTGTGATGAATAGTTTAATTTATTTGAAATAGTTTTAAGGGTATTTTTATCAAGTCATGGTTAAATATAGCTAAAAATTATTAAATTTATTTTGATGATTATTTTTGAAATGCTCTTATAAAAAATGTTATTTTTTACAATTTTCTCTACATTTAAACTCGTTTTGTTAATATTTTATTTTTTATTTTAAATAAATAGCAAAAAGTAAAAAATAAAAATGTTAATCAAATGAAATCCTAAGTAATGAATACGAATGTTCTTACAAATAAAAAAAATTAATGATAAAAGAATATTTCGTGCAAAAATATTTTTCATGATAATAATTAGAGTAAACTTGGATGTTATTAAAAACAAAAAAGTTAGAGTCACAAACTTGACACTCCAATACTACCTAAGTCATGCAGTGCATATGGTGGTTATCCAGGTTGCATCTGGATATATTAGCTACTGAGATATTAAATTTGTGTAGGGGGACTATTCAATAATACTTGGCTGAAAGCATATAAAGTAGAAATTCCTGTTGGAATGGGGTAAGAGAAGTCAACTATCCCTTTCCTGCACAAGCATTGAATTGTGTGCACCATTGCCCAGATCCTCTGTGCTTGCAATCAATGACGTGATAAATGCAATACTTTAGTTTCTTGTCATAAAAATCCAATACCATCTTTACCTCTCAATTCTCACCCACAGCTTTTCTCAACTCCACGCCAGCCGCCTCACCTGGCTGCACCTCTCCTTTCTCTTTTTCTAGGATTAGTGTCGTCAATGGCGAAGTGGGACTCAAATCCTCATTAATTTAATTTATAAGATAGTGTTAGTGCTATGTGATGCCTTATGACTTTAATTTGGTGACAAAGGTCACTCTCCCTTTTAGTCTTAAGACTCATCCAATTTTTTGCAATCAAGTCTTAAAGCTATCAAAAAAATGACCCAAAAGTTAAAAGGTGAACAAAATTCGGTTAAAATTGAGTTAATCAATTTAATAAAAAAATTTGATTTCAGTTAATTTGATTAATTTGGATAATTCGATTAAAAAATTCAATTAAATCAATTTTGTCTGTTTGATTTGATTAAAAAAATTTAGGGTTGGTTAATCGAATTAACCGATTTTGAAATAAGTATATTGAAAAGACTATTATTACATGTATGAACTCACATTAATTTTATATATACATATACATATATATAGTATATATATATATAATATATATATATATATAGTATATATCTTAAATCATTGTTTTCGTTAATACTAAAATTAAATTGAATAACGTACATTTCACATGTAAACCAAAATGTTTTTATATAGAATCAGATTCTACAGAATACTTTGCTCTAATTTGATTAAATCTAAAGATCAAACTATGTGTGCTGTCTAAAATTCGCATATATATGTTGTGCAAAATCAAGCAGCATGATGTTAACAACAATTAAATAATCAGAATTTATTTATCTTTTAGTATAGTAAGTGAAACAAAGTGGATCAGATAAACATCATCATCTCATT
Organism: Theobroma cacao; assembly: GCF_000208745.1. Taxonomy (NCBI): domain Eukaryota; kingdom Viridiplantae; phylum Streptophyta; class Magnoliopsida; order Malvales; family Malvaceae; genus Theobroma; species Theobroma cacao. The sequence continues at coordinate 9,821,990 of NC_030850.1, forward strand.
GTTTTCGACATATTAATTAATCAGAGATTGAATTTTTTTAAAAAAATTTAATTTAAATTTGGTAAGGGTTACTTGAGCTTGAGGTTTACGTCTTCGGCCCAGGATTAAGTCCGTCACCTTCTTTTGTCAAGGATGTCCTTTTTTTCGGTTTAAACTAATTGATGAGGTCAGCATGCACGTGGTAGGCACACGTGAAAGAGGAGTCCACGGATGAGATCAAAATGTGGGCCCAAAAGACAGGTATTGCTCATCGAGCGTAGTAATGACGGCAACGCATTAAGAAAGAGTCCGCATCGGGATGTGTGCAAAAAGAACAGACGTGTAAGGCTTTGGGACCGTGAGTTTCCTTTTTCTTTTTGTTTTTTTATAATAAAAATATATATATTTTTGGAAAATTGAAAAAAAAAAGGGGAGTTGGTAACAATCATTTTGGACGTGCTATACTTGTTTCAGCCCCTAAAAAAAGGTCTATTGGGATGGGGAAGGGTTAAAATGAAAATTGGCAGGGGTGATTGGTTGTTTACCGACCCCTTTTGAGTGAAGAGAAAGATGGGTAATTGTTTTTTACTTCTTTTGTGAACTCAAATCTTTTTGTTAGGATCATCTTGGGAGAGTTGCACAATGTGCCATGACAAGATCATTTGATGATGAAAACCATTATGATTAGGTCCCACTTCATGGATATCTTTCAAATTTAAAGCATGTTAAAAATGCAATGAAGCTTCCATGATAATGATGGGGGATTAATAAGATAATTGCATGCACATTTCTCATCTCAAAGCATGTATTTCATACACTAAACAATCATCGTAGATATAATTATTTTTAAATACTTGTAATTTTTATTTGATTATTGCTTTAATTATCACTCTTTTTATATTTCATAATTTTCTTAGTTATTATGAATTAAAGTTAAAATGACGGTGGAGTTCAATATTTCAGTGAGTTTATATCCACGCCCATATCTTTTTAATTATTAATAAAAAATATTTAAGTTGATATATTTAATTTAATGAAAATATGACATATGCATATAAATGCTCTCATAACCAGCATCAATATATAATATGATATTCTTAAAAAGTCAAGTAAGCATAAAAATTATACTATTTGATTGGAAACTAATAAATGGTTAAAATGAAACACTAATTGAAATATATATCTTACTCATATAAGGGAAGATTTTGAAATTTGTGAAAAGAGAGAAAAATAATATTTTTTTTTTATAACTTAAGCCTAATAAACTTTTATGCATATCCTAAATAAGAATCCAAAGCCCATGGGTCCATATGTACCAAACAGAACTTAGATAAAGTTTTTAAATTGAAGTTCCTAAAGTTCCTTAACAATTATTGATAGAATTCAATGNTATGTACTTTAAATATAAATATATTTACTTTTTATTTTGTATTAACATTGCAAAAATTATAACTCATAAAATTATTAATTATAGTATATATAGAACCCTGATTTTTAAGCAGGGGATCATACACCAACCAATAAACCAAATGCTCAAGTGCAATATATAAATCTTTGTTTATATATATATATACACCTTTGTTTATATAAACTTATAACATATAAATATAAAGGGAAGTTATGAGATTAGAAAAGTTAATTGGGTAATTAGGTACCCATGAAGAAGATTTTAATCATTTTTTTATTTAATCGGGTATTTAAATGGGTCAGGGTAATTATAGGGTAGTGGGAATGTATTAGGGTTAGGGTTAGGGTAGTAATTTAAATTATTTGAGTAGTTAATAGGGCTAGGGTATTTAATTTTTAATAGGGTTTGGATTCGAGTACCCTACCCGTTGACATTCCTATCCTTATAATTAAAGTGGCGTTTGGTACCATACAATGTAATATGATTGTAAACAATGTGATTATAAGTAATGTGATTGTAGGAAATATAACATTACGGTGTTTGATATATAAGCAAAGTAATGATTAAAATGCAGGAAAGATAATATTACAGCGTTTTGTTTATAAATACTTTACTGAAAATGTACTATTAATTTCTAGAATCACCCATATTTATTAAAATGTAAGTTTAATATGCTTGTGTTTTTTATTATTAATTTTTATATAATATCATATCTTAAATATATTTTTAATATCATATATTTTATTTTCATTTCTTATTATAATCTTATATATTTTATTTTCATTTCTTAATATAATTTCCTATATAATATATCTGATTTTAATTTTTTTTCTTTAAAAGATAATATAAATTTTGTTGATAGTACACCATCCACTATCAACAAAGAACGGCTATTGAGAATAATAAAGAGACATCCTTCGAAATTTATATAAAAAAAAACTAAATTACAACATTGCAAAATGTCTTTAACAAAGTAAAAAATTTGAAGGGCAAAAATGTCTAATAACATTGCAAAGTGCAATATAATCTGATTGCATTGATTTTGAATTGTAATCACATTACATATATTGGTTTTAATGTGATTGCATTGCAATATTACATTATAGTTGTTTGTTGCAAAACAAAAAGGTCAATGTAATTTAACTGGGCACATTGCAAGAAATGTGCGCTCATTTCCTTCATGCCAAACGCTACCTAATAGTTAACTAATTGGTATTAATCAAAATATCCATGATCATTTTATGTCCATATAATGTTAACATGGAGATGATGTGAAAGGTGAAAAATGTGATATAGCTATGTCATCATGTCACATAAATATGTTGTAACGACCCTCACCTACAGTCATTACCGGCATACAAGTCATGTAGGCTAGCTCACACGACTTGGCAAACTTTCTAAATATTTTTATCTTACCTAGTAATTTCCTTTCCTATATATCACCTATCACATTAACAATGATACGTGCCAATGTAGCTATTTTTAATACTTCATCACCATAGGATTTCATAAAAGAAAATACCAAGTACTTTTTTTTTTAAAAGTGAAAATACCAAGTACTTACACAACATGTTTTATAAAACATAACTTCAAATTTAATTAAACAATACCTAAAGGCCTTGACCCAAAATAGTTTTAAAAATGCAACATCTCTTTTAAACAGTAGACAACTCGACATCTAGTCAACGAAGTGACACAAGGGTAGGGCTATAAGACACCAATTACCTCCTAAAGTCCTCTCACCACGATTGCTCCTCAAAGTTTACTTATTTGCCATATCAACTAGTTGGGTTAAGCCGTTCATACTCAGTGAGTGCACAGGAAAGGAAACAAGCATTAAGGTAGAGCTTTTAATAAAAGCATAATAATAATATATATGACAAGGTAAACTATGCACAGAGTTAATATATTATGTGCAAATCAATATAAGATGCTTAAATTTAAATCTCAAAATTTTTAATTACTTTTGCAGCGTAAAAATCTCATGCTCGATAAAATCAATTAACCATGGCAATTATAAACAATGTAATTTCCCGAATGTCATGTGAACTGATAAACGAAAGCCACGATTTTCCCAAACAAATATAATAGTAATGGCATGCTTAATTAATAAAAACATATCAATTAGGGTATCATCGGGTAGGTCTAATATAGCTCGTAAGCTCTCTCTCTGATATTAATAACATCAACACCTACTAGTGGGAACTTCCCATGCCACTAAATATAAGTCGGAGCTTCAGGTCTCCATTTACCTACTCATGGAAACTCCCCACGCCATCGAATATGAGTTAGGGTTTCAAGTCCCTCTTTACCTACTCGTGGGAACTCTCCACGCCATCGAATATGAGTCGAGTTTTCAGGTCTCCTTTTACCTACTCGTGGGAACTCCCCACGCCACCAAATATCAGTCGGGACTTCAAGTCCTTTTTTATCAATTATCAATCATCAATAATCACTACTTGGTGCACAATGACCACACAAATATGGTGTGGTAACAAGACCTATACTCGTAAGGTTTACCCAAGAAAATAAACTAAAGGAATTTCAATTGCATAGAATCAATTCAATCATAAGATCAAAAGGCGTGTATGCATGTTTAAATCATGAACGCCATGAGCTATATATAAACAAATTCATCATAAAATCAGTGAACATTAAAATAGAAAGTTCACTTACGAAAATCAATGAGCATGGCATAGTTAAAATATTCACTTAAGCATCATGAAAATTGCCCCCAAGACAGATTAGAAAACTCATTAACGACCACTCTAGGGCCCTTATACGGGGGTGTAATATATACAATTTTGAATGCTTTAAAATAGACTATAAAATCTCATCATGTTTCAAAGGCTTGTTTCCTATTTTGTAAACAACTTAATAGTTTTGATATGCCCACAAAAAAAAAACACAAATAAAATGAGCTTAATAATCATTCCTAATCACTAATAGCTCATGCAACCCAATTGCAATCCCAATATAAACGTCGGAACTCAATGTAATTAAATAATATCTAAATAGTGGGCATATCTAGTATATTTAATATATCATATTCACCATTCAATAAATACTTTAAAAAGGAATTGTCCACTCACCTTCTCTGGTGGGAATTCTCACCAATTATACCAATTTTCCATAGCTTAAGCTTGTTCTATTTCTGTCGAGAGACTTAGCATAATTCAATCCATCATCATCACCCAAGCCTTGTTGATTTCTTCCAACAACCGGGGTTCCAACTCAATTGTTCACTAGTGGCATGCACAAGGACATTTCTCAATACTAGGCTCAGTACTAAACTATTACATAATTTGTACAGCAAACATTATAGCACCAAAACTCCATTTTCAATTTATTTTCTTACCTTCAAATTTCTACCAACTTGTCCTTGATATTCGACCACAATGCTAGCGGAAATTTTTTTTTTTCAACACTTTCCTTCATTACTCCTTTAAATCAAGACATATTAATTCAATTAATCAAACTCCATAGTTAAACTAAGCAATCAACTAGAATTAAATTCATCATTGCCCTAACTAGCTAGCATCAAAGCCAATATTTATATCATACTTACAGCAAACCAGACCATTATTTAAACCGCATTTAATCCCAACATTTAAAACCAAATTCAAAAATCACGACCTAAGGCAACTACCAGCTCATTTATCAATCAATAAGCAACCATTTCTTACTAGCTTTTAACTAGCATTTCAACATTGAAATTACACACCACTTAACTATATTCATTTTCCTTACCTCCAAGAACCCAATAATTCCACCCTAAACCTCGAATTCAAGACATTAAATCCAAATTTCCAGCAAGCTTATCTTTTTCTTTCCCAACTTCCTTACAATAATTATTATACTACAATCCGTTAATCTCAAACTCATCTAAAAATTCTCTTCCAACTAGCTGCAAAATATAGTAAATATTTAATAAATAAAGCCCAAGTCTCTCACCTTTATGGCTTAACCCCACCTTAACCACAATCTCCAGCAAGCTTTCAACCCGAGGCACCAATGGCTTCCACGCACAAATAATTTGAAAACTTTTAACTGATTAATTTTAAGTATAATGTCTAAAACTAATAATCTCTTACTTCTTTAGCAAATTTCCCAACCCCAAGATTCCATTGTGGAGCCTATAATCCTTCAAAGATGGTTTGATAAGCTCGGTTGAGAAAACCAAAGTTACATTAGCTTGAACTTCAAAATGGGGGAGACACTTTACTCTTTTCCCTTCTTTATCAATTGTTTTTTTTTTTTTGTAGCCTCTTCCCCACCTACATGGTATTATTCGCAGTTCAAAATTCTTGAAAATTTGTTTGGGAATGGTCGGGTTTCAAGCAAGGCAGAATGACAGATTCCCAGAGTTGTAATGGACGGAGTCTCCTATGTTTAACACCCTTTAAAATTGGTTCCCTTCTTGCTTTCCATGCATGGCGAATTCTCCAATCAAAAAGGCCTGATTTTGAAGTCTAATTTAATTAGTTTTTTTTTTTTACATGGGGCCACATGTTTCCCCCACTTGCCTGCAACAATGATCACATGCAACTGTTGTCCTTGCATACATTATAAGGCCATATAGTGACCGGTCATGTTACCTGCATGTGGCAATAGTTTCCTTAGTTCTTGTATTTTATTTACTTACCACACTAGTTATTATATAATACATGTATTACATTCCACACATGTAATTTTTTCTATGATAAAAATTCTTCAATCCATAAATATCTCACTCCCTCACTTTGGCCGAACCTACCTCTTTCAAATTGCCTTTTAATATTTTATTTATTTATTCAACCTCCACCATTATTTTAATATTATTTTATTATTAATAAAATATTATTTTTGTTTCGCATATTCTCCTTGAATCTCCTATGCTTCCCAGCATCATCAATGATCACAATTCTTCTCAAATTTCTAATATTGCTCTAGTTTAATTAACATTCGAAGGGACGGAATGTTACACATGTCATGCCATCATCTATTATTACCTGTTAGCATGTCATATCATCCTCTATTATTTATCATTAAATGTATTTGCACTTGCTATTTTGCTTTTTTTTTTTTTTTTTAAAAAGGATTAGGTAGGCACTGATTTTATTTATAATTTATAATCTATAACCAATAATTTATAATATATATAAAATTATGGATGTTGAAAAAATTTTTGATTGATGGAAATAATCATATTTGCTCATTACATTTTCAAATAATTATTTTAAAAAAAATTTCTTATTAATATTAATAAAATTTATTTAATTTGTAAATATATATGTAAAAATTTTAATTGTATCGAATGACTTTTATTAAAAATAATTTTTTACTATAAATATAAAAAATAATTGTTCAAATTGTAAATAAGAATCGTACTTGTATTGCATCATTTTCACTAAAAAATATATTTGTTAATTATAATAGTATTAAATGATTTATAAATTAATTTCAATTTTATATAATTAGAACATTACTTCCCTTTTATATATAATTGTCTTTTGATTATAATCCTATTCTATTTATGAACAATTAATTTTATAATTTAAAAATATTTGCATTTCAGATATAATTGTTATTTAAAATAAATAAAAAAAAGTATTCATGTCCAAAATACATAACAATAAATATTAATAAAATAATTATGAAAGGTCTAAATTTCGGAGGTGTAGTTTGATTAATTAATTGTTAATTATTATATTTTATATTTAAAATTTAAGTTAACAATTAATTAACTATTTCAACAATATGTAGCTGTTCAAAGATGTATGTTCCTTGATTTTTCGGCAATTTCAACGCTGCTATTCTTAACACCATGTACCTACACTTTCTTTCTATTAGAATTTCGTCTATTTTGTCTCATATATATATATATATATAGAGAGAGAGAGCAAATTGTGAAAAATAATCAACCTGATGAAGTTATTTTAAAAATAATCTTTAATTTATAATGTCAAAACCTGCTTTGTAAAATAATTATGATGTTATTCACATGCTCGATAGAATGTTTGTATATTGAA
>NC_030850.1:9832118-9864261 GCF_000208745.1 Theobroma cacao
GTTCGGAGGAAGAATGTCTATCGATGCTTCGCGGCGGTTGTCACGGGCTCGATGGGAGTTCCGGGTTGTGACACTAAAGTTAACGATTTTTACTTAATTTTTGGTCATGACTTGATAAATATATCTTCAAAATTATTTCAGATAAATTAAATGCTCCTAATTTTCTCTCCCCATCTATTTGTTGTGCTCTCCATTCTGTTGTACTCCTCATTTTTCTCTCTCGCCATCCAACTCTCTTTAATTTTACTACTATCACCATCTCTTTGTCTATTTCTCACCATCTTCCCATATCGTTGTCAATTTGCAGTACAAAGAGCATGACATGGTAACTAACATGTTCTTGGATTTATTGGTTTACATTCACAAAACTGTCTCTGTTTATCTTTAGCCATCTCGTCATATCATCGTTGATTTATAGACTAAAAAGCATGGCATAATGAATAACATGTTCTTAGTTTTATTGATGTTGAGTTTTTCACTGATTCAAGTCTGGTAAAACATATCTTGACTTATGACAAAGTGATTCATATCTTGGCATGTGACATCAGTAGGAAAAATGAAACTTTGATGTGTAATATTTGATGCTGAAACTTTGATATTGATGTGTAATATCTGATGTTGAAACTTTGGCCTTGGCATGTAAGAACTACTGTTGAAACTTTGGCCTTGACGTGTAACATTTACTACTGAAGTTTCGGTGTGTAACATCTTCTGCTGAAGTGTGTAATGGCATTTTAGTGTATAACATCTTTTGCTTAAGTGTGTAATGGTATGGTATGTAACAACATGTTTTTATACATGTCTGTAAGAACATTTTTTTTCCAAAACAGTGTAGAACAAAGCATTTTTAAACATAATGTAACAATAATATTTTTTAAACATGGTGTGTAACTTGCTTATTTGTATTTCACTACAACATAACCTTCTGGAGTTAAAGCATGTAACAATATTTTTTCAATTGTAACTAGTTTTTTTTAAACATGGCATGTAATAACAATAATTTTTAAAAATAGCGTGTAACTTGGTTTCTATTTTTATATTTCACCAAAACATAAACTCTCGGAGTTAAACACTTTCACAATAAAGATAAAATTTAAAATAAAAAAGGAATTTAACATAGAAAAGAAGATGTATTGAAAAGTTATTCAATGTCAACATTATTGTTGGGTGAAATGGATTTAAACAAAAAGATGTTATCCAAAATCTTCAAATTTGGATAATTAGCTTTTTGGGGTTATTTTGTTTGGTATGTTTCTTGTAATTATAAAAAAAATATAATGTGTAATAATTTTGTTTTCAATATGGTATGTAACAATGTTTTTTTCAATAAATATGAGGAGGTTTCGTTAAGCACAATTTATCCTAAATTTTTTTCTCTTGATTAAAAATAATTAAAATTAAAAAAAATTATTTCTAAAAATACCTTATCTTTAAGGGTTAAAAAAATTCATATCTATAAATATATAATTGATTTTTTGTTAGAATAAGTGATTTTTTTTGTCAAAATAAAAAAAAGCAACTTGACTTTATTTTAGATATTGTTGATGTGGAGATTTAGGTCAATCATCTTATATGTCTTTCTTGTGTGAGGAAAACAACATCAAGAGCTAAATTTGTCACTCTCAATATATTTATTTATTTGGAACTTAGTAATTAACAAATCAAACGTACACATCAATATCCTTTTTTTTAATTTATATATATATAGTAAATAGATTCACATTATACTCGAGAATAGCAATGACTATAGAAATCTTATAAAAAAAATTATACATACGTAGGCAGCAGCAAATGATCGAAACAAAGAGCAGAATTGATTTGTAATAAACATAGTGATCAGAAAAAGGAATAATGGTTTAATTTCCTAGCAGCAAATAATTATCCTCATCCTTGACTGTGTCCCCTGTCCTCTTGTTCATAAATAATGATAAAATCCAGTTCCAATCCAACGATAGACCCCCCATGTGGACTAGAAATTGTACAAAATGACAGCTAAAAGCTCACCCAATCTGTTCCCCCGATTAATGGATCTGGCTCATCGCTCGCATGGCTGATTGTCAGTCCACGGATCTCTAAGCATCTGATTCAATCCTCGAATATACCCCTTCTTTTGCTGCTCAAGATAACTGAAAGCCTGTGCCACAATTTTTGGGTCCTTATCTTCCCAGCAAAGCCGACCTGATTTGCCCTTCCCATCACCAGAACCCGAGCTGAGGTTGTTGGAGTTGGAACAAACCTGAGAAAGAAGAAAACAAAACTGTTCTGGTCCGAATAATTCCAATCCTGGATGTAATGTTTCTTTCTCATGGCCATCAAATCCAGCCTGCATCCATATATACTCTTCCATGCCATCTATGAGCCAAGGTGGAGCCCTGGACTCGCCATCCCAGAGCCATATCCGAGCCATGGCTCGTTGTATGGCGAAAATAACATCATGCTTGACATTGCTTCCTTCCAATATTGATGGACTTAAACTGATGGTATAGACAAACTCTTTGCTTTTGCTTGTGTCTACAATGACTTTGCTCGTCAAGTTCTTGCTAGCAAGCTGGAGAATGACATGGTGAACTGGCTTCTTGGTTTGGTTGGGGTCTGGATAAAGAATGTTTTCGACCACGGCGCTTGTGTTCAGGATGATCCGTGTGGCTTCATCATTTGATACGTAAAACAGAGCAAAGCGTTGCCCAGCTGGAGACTCCTTGTCATTGTTGATTACAGTTACGTTGAACCCTTTTGATGCTTCGTGGCTTGCCCATATGGAGACTGTTCCAATGAAAATTACCAAAAGAAACCGGGGAATGATTCGGGAACTCGACGAGAAAGAACCGTTTCCATCATCCTCTGCGGCGGAGGCAGAGGAGGAGACAGCGGCAGGGGAAGCTAAGAGAGGTAGAGAAAGGCTATGGTCCTCCATGAAGGGGTGCAGAAAAGAGCTATAATTGATGGAGAAATGGTCGGCCAAAAAGCTAAGCAATTTAATGGGAACACAAATTAAAATAGAGGACAATGATTGGCCGGACAACTGTACTCTCCCAACAAGTTACATTTCTTAATCTCTTTGATAATTAATTAAACCGTTCTCATTAATTAAGAGACTAATTCCAAATCTGAATAGGCTTTAACTATATTTCTACATGGGATATCATTGTTCTTAACAGTGAAAAGCAAGAAATATATATTGCTATACTTTAAACTGTTTTCAAGTACAAAAGCACACAAACTGAAAATTAAAACATGTTTCTTTCCTGATTTCCTTTTCCTACATGTTACGGATACATCAGTAAACAACTTATCTACACACCAAAACCGATCTCCTGGGATTCATGCCTCCAGTCAAGCCAACTAGCTAGCACTTCTCCGAAAAATGTTGGTTCACCTTAGTTTTCATGAAAAATCAAAAACCTTGTGGCAACTGAGAGAATTGCTTCAGAAATAAAATAAAAAAAAAATGAATGAGGTTTTCATCTGTTCATCTAGTTCTATTGATAGAATCTAGCCAGCAACAAAATGAGGCATGCCACTGGAAGAAACGGCGGCGAGCGGGTCAATTTGGTGGCGGCGGCAGCTGATGGAGATGGGTGTGAAGGCACGGCACCGAAAACATGTGAACCATTTGAATTGGTAGTGTTTAAGACAGAAGAACTTGTGCTGCAATTCCAACGTACGGCAAGTGATTTATGAAATGATAAACGATTAGGTAGGTAAGTGTGGATAGGAAAGTTTACCTTGTGGATTGATACTGACATGTCCCGCCACCTGAGATCATGGTCAAGTTGAATAAGTCTCGAAATAGTATTCTCCACTTGTAGCACATATTCTAATTCATACATCATAAATACTCATTTTTACCTTTCTTAAGATTATATATATTTATGGATAATATCCAATTGACAAGTCTTTCATGATCCGAATTCAATGTATTCCAAATATAAACAATGAGGACCCGAATTTAAATTCCATCAAAATTTGAAACTAATTGCACCATAGTTTCAAGACTCCATTCTCAAATGATTTTTTTTAAATAAAAAATACATACACCTGTCATTTAATGCATCTCTTTTTACTTTAACATTTTTTTTTGGGACTTAAAAAATTCTTTTTACTTAAACATTGAAACATAGTGAAGGGATAGTAAAGTTATTCAGTCTCCCCCCATCATATACCTACTTTATAACCACACATTAATTTTGTCACTGGAATTAGGGATTAAATTAGAGCTTTTGAACAGTTGATGACGGGAATGTGCTGGGGAGTCATTTTTTAACAAGTATAGGAGTAAATAAAAGCAAAGCCAACTATTGATGGAAGAGTTGGGCTGAGTATGGGGGCATGGACAACCCAGGCCCAGCTCATTAATTTAGTCGGGATAACTCGGATCCTATCAGAAAACACACGTTAAAAGACAGTAACTTACTTGGATCTGTGCTGGTAGTAACAGCGGTCCCTCCAAAATTACAGCTACTAGGAACTGGATTCTTCTGGTAATAGCTGTTAAATGCGTAAGAAGCATGATCACGAACAGTGTTGGGGTTGTAGCAGCCACCTCCGGTCTGAATTGCTGCACAATCAGCACCACCGTAGCCACAGGCGTAGTCTAGAGCAACTTGTAATGCAGTCTTGGATGCACTCTGGCTAGCCACACACCAGCTGCCCCCTGAAGATACAGGGGATGTCATTGTAGTTGGAACCGTCATCGGAGTCATGGTCACCGGAGATGACGAATCCGGGTTCGAATTGGGATTCAAAACTGGATCGGATGAAGTGGGAATGCTGGGAATTATTGTGGGGACGGTTGTTATTGGAGTGGTAATGTCCCTTTTGTCAGTGGAAATATCAACCTTCCTAGCATCACTTGGACCTGAATCATGATTAAAAAAAAAGGGGTTAGCTCTAAGCTCTTTCTTATTTTATGGTAATTAATCACCTAATCAGAAAGAATTGAGAACTAAAATTAAAGAAATTGTTCTCTTGATGAACACTAACATAGAAAAGGTATAGAAATTGAAACCACGTTAAGGCAAAGCACTATCGAGATGAAGACCAAGTCATTTGGTAGACTGAAGGAAGAGCTTCGTTAGGAAGACAAGGAAGCAAAGATTTGATTAGATTAGATTGTTTTTGTATGCAATAATTAATGACAGAAAAGTAAAGGGTAATGTCCAAAGTTGAAGAACAATGATTAAAATTTTGAAAGAACAGGCAATGAGTAGGAGGCTACTGTATCCTAACAGAAAAGACTTCCTTCTAGAAAAAGAACAGTGCTGATTTTGAAAAAGAGAGGTATTGCCCACATGGGAAAGCTATGAAAATTCCATGTCCAACATGTAAAGCAAATAAAGGTTTGAAATCAGAGAATAAAACAGAGGATAACAACTGCAATCACTAATTTTGAAATGACAAATTCACAGCTGGGAGCTCCCATAATTCAAAGTTATAGTGAATTTGAAATATGGATATGAAAATTAACATGTCAAATCCTGCAGAGAAAGAACAAAGTAAATCATATGGTACTAGTGGAACCCTCATAAACCAGAAGAGGGAGAGGCAGTAAAGAAGAATCCGATTTGCAAAGAATGATGAAGCCAAGAACATGGAAGGAAAAGAATAGAAACCAAGTCATCACCTGGACAGAGCAAGAGACAGAACAGGAGGAATATTTTGGTGAAAATTTCCCTTCTATCCATTTCTATAAGGCCCTATAGCTTCTTGATTCTTCTTCAACCCAATTCTTCAATGTTTTTCTGCTGTTGTTGGGACAAAGAAAAGCAAGGATATCATAAACTAGAGAAGCATGAATGATCTTGTGGAAAAAAAGAAGATCTCGGACCCCTTTGCCATGTATATATAAATATATTTGGAAAGACAAGTGCACTCTTGTGATTGTGAGAGAGAGAGAGAAAGAAGGGAGAAGCTTGAGGGAGGGACATGAGGAGAGGGGAGTGTGGGAAGGGGCAAGCAAGAGAAGGTGGCAAAAGGAGGGAAAAGGTGAGAAGGAAGGTTGAAAAAAGAAGTAAAGAGAGAGAATTGTTTTGCAATTTAGGTTTGGTATGTGGGCTGCTAAGTGATGATGGTAATGATGGTGGTGATGTATGCAGTTTTGCCTTTCACTTTCTCTTATTTATGTTTGTCTCCTTTCACTGTTTTATAAGACTAATAAAATCATGAAAGCCTTGTATTTGAACAAGCTTGTCTTTTGCCATGTCATGTGCCTCATTTGTTTTTTTTTTCTTTGATATATAATAGTACAATGATGAAGGCCTTACATTTGAACAAACTTGCCTTTGATTATTGAAAAATGGGTATTAAACAGCAAATCTATGATCTTGGATCAGAATAAATTGAAGTCATGTGTTTCAAATTCTTCCAAATTAGGAGTCAGCTTGAATGCTCAGTCGAGCTGCCACCTGAAACCAGAGCCAAAAGAAAGAAAAAGGGAAAAAGGGAAAGAAAGGGTTTGCTCAAGCCTCCCCATATGAGATTAAGATGTGCCCAAACTACTAAAAAGGAAAATCAAGTTCTCTTTCCCTGTCTGTTTCCCTTCCTTTTCTTGTGTTTGTGGTTTGGGGATTGAGTTTTGGGGAAGTCTTTCTGGTTGGGTTGTTGTGTGAGTGTGACTTCCAACTGCATAAGCAGATTTGTCTCTTTTTAATATACTTTATTCTTCTTACTCTTTTTGGTGACAATATCCTGTCATGTGTTTTGTTTTTCTAACTTCACCATGTTGAGCGCAGATAATGATTCCATATGTTGAGAAGCGTGGTGAACATAAGGTCAAGCCAACTTTAGCTGCTTTCCCATGTTTATCCTGAACAAAAAAAATAAATAAATTCAAACATTCTTTAGTAATCAACACCAGTAACAAGCTTTCAGTTAACTTCTGCTTATCAAACAGGGGAGGGAGGGATTATTATGACAGCAGTTTAACTTTGAATGGAGGTCCCATTTAGACCGGCCAAAAACGTTTTCCACGGACTGACCAATCATAACTTGTGAAACATTTAATGACAATGAATTTGATGGAAAATTAAACATGAGAAAAAAGTTTATAAGAATAAAACCTTGGTGAGCTTGAGTAAGAGCAATGGTGGTGGGAGTTAACCACAGGACCTGTGCCAAGGCATGGGGGTTCTGATGGGTTGATCCACTGAACCAACCACTTACACCATAGCATTTCTCCATGTTAGAATGAGAGTAGTATCAAAAACATTAAACTATGGCCTCTAATATTTTCTAGCTTTTAATTGCCTCTACTACTTACCAAAAGGTAATGTGAAGTAGCCTTTGATATATGATTAACATATGTAGAGTAGGGATTAATGGAGGAGGGACCATGGGTTAATGAAGCAACAAGATTGGTGAGAATGGTTCTTCTCAAAGTGGACCGTCCAAAATCCCATCCATGGGAATGCACTTTTGACCAATTGGATACCCTATGTATTTAAAATAAAAACTACTAATTCATAGATCCCTTTGTTTTGAACCTCAAATAAAGCCACTTCTTAATTGTTAAAAAGAAAAAAGAAAATGAAGAATGTGTTTGATGGAGACAACAAATTATTAAAATTTGCCAAGACCTATAATTGTGGTTATGTTAATTATTGCCTAATACCCATCTCAAAATACACTTTTTATGTGGACAGATCTTGGAATCTTTGGTCCATCATCTCAGAATCGCCTCTAACTTTGTTAGACATGAGTCAGAAATGGGATTAAATTAAGCATTTGTTGAGGGCTATGGATTTTCTTTTGAATATATTGAATTCCATAGCTACTATCAGTTAGGCTTTAGTAGGAATGGGCTAGAAGGAAAAAAAAAAAAAAGAAACAAAGGAAAAGATTCTTGGTTTGGTTTATATAAGAGGAACAAAAAGTCTTACTTACCGTTATTTGAACTTGAATTTTCTTTGCCAATTGCAATAAACCAAGATTCCAATAAAAATTTATATCCCAAAGCAAGGAGGGGAGCATGCTGAGGGAATCCAAGGATAGATATCTTAAAAGAGTTTTTAATTGTTGGGTCAAAAAAAATTGTTGGCACAGAAAATGATAAATCACTATTTAATACTTGGTATGATATTTAAAAAAAAAAAGCTTTTGAATTATTTAAAAAATAAATTTTTATAATTGATGGTTAAAAATAAAAAATTATTTAATTTTTTTATCAAAAGATGTTTAAGAGGTTATAACTTTCTTTATCTCCCAATTTGGTTGATTGGCCTGAAGCCTCGGTATGTCAAGCTTCACGTGATATTGTGATAATGTGGGTATTCAAAATGTGAATGTTCCTAATTCTGAAAAGGAGCAAGTCTCTCAAATTAGTTGGGAAGAGTCATATGGCTTTATTGGGGTAAGTAAGTCTCTTAGGATATCTAAAAAACCAGACAGACAATCTACAAATTTCCAAGTGCAAGTCAAGATTGAGCAAAGTAAAGCCCAAAAATCCGGCCGTTTTATCCACTTGAAGACAACAAGACAACAAACAGGCAAACAAAAGACAGCTGTTGCCCTAACTTGTCACTCTCATTTTTGCCTTTTTAGTTTTTACTCCTTCCTTCAACTTCAACACTCTGCTATGCCTTCTCCAGTTTTCACTTCATCTAATTTTGTTTGAGGTTGGATTTTGGGCTTACATTGTTCTAACCCAAGCCCAATCAACCATGCAGCATATTTAATGATAAAATTTATGTAAAATAAACTGGCCAAGTCACCTCCACTGCTAACCCTCTCTGCCAGAAGTGGATAGCGTAATAAAAGAAACCAGAAGCATAGGAAGTGATGGTCCAATGTTTTTGCTCCCTAACACCGTCTCCAGCTTCCATAACCAAATTTATATCAGATCAGCCATACCTCTCCCTGCTGGAAAACAACTGCACTTCCATGAAAGACCTCAAAAAGCTTCATGCCCAACTCATCAAAACTGGCCTAGTCAATGACATCATAGCAGCTAGCCGTGTCCTGGCCTTCTGTGTATCTCCCGCAGGTGACATGAACTATGCTTACTTGGTTTTTACACAAATCAAAAACCCAAATCTCTTCACTTGGAATACTATCATTAGAGGCTTCTCTCAAAGCTCTAATCCGCAAATTGCAATCTCTCTTTTCATTGACATGTTAGTGGGTTCCTCTATACAACCAGAAAGGCTGACCTATCCTTCAGTCTTTAAGGCCTATGCTCAACTTGGTCTTGCGTGTGACGGAAGACAGCTTCATGGCAGAGTTATAAAGCTGGGTCTTGATTATGATCAATTTATACGAAACACTATCATTTATATGTATGCGAATTGTGGTCTTCTGAGTGAAGCTTGGCGAATGTTTGATGAAGAACATATGGAACTTGACATTGTTGCATGGAATTCCATGATTATAGGGCTTGCTAAATGTGGAGAGATTGATGAGTCTAGAAGACTGTTTAATAAAATGGTGTCAAGAAACACTGTTTCATGGAATTCAATGATTAGTGGCTATGTTAGGAATGGTAGGTTTTTGGAAGCATTGGAGCTTTTTCAAGAAATGCAAGAAGAGCATATTCGGCCTAGTGAATTTACAATGGTCAGCTTGCTAAATGCTTGTGCTTGCTTGGGAGCAATTACACAAGGAAAATGGATTCATGATTATATACTAAAGCAAAATTTTGAGTTGAATGGCATTGTGGTTACTGCAATCATAGACATGTATTGCAAGTGTGGCAATGCTGAGAAGGCTCTACAAGTTTTTACAACATCTCCCAAGGAAGGGTTATCGTGTTGGAACTCAATGATCTTAGGCCTAGCTACCAATGGATGTGAAAACGAAGCACGTCAATTGTTTTCTAAGCTAGAGTCTTTGAGTCTTAAACCAGACCATGTCACTTTCATTGGTGTCCTAATGGCCTGTAATAGTGCAGGCATGGTGGATAAAGCAAAATATTATTTCTCATTGATGACGGAGAAATACAAAATCAAACCAACCATTAAGCACTATAGTTGCATGGTTGATGTGCTAGGTAATGCTGGACTCCTTGAAGAGGCAGAACAGCTGATAAGAAGTATGCCCGTTAATGAAGATGCCATTATATGGGGGTCTTTGCTCTCAGCTTGCAGGAAGCATGGAAATGTTGGGATGGCAAAAAGGGCAGCAAAGCTTGTTATTGAACTTGATCCAGCTGAACGCTCTGGATATGTACTTATGTCTAACGTTTATGCTGCAACTAGGCAATTTGAGGAAGCAATCAAGCAAAGGCTTTCAATGAAAGAGAAGCAATTACAGAAAGAACCAGGGTGTAGTCTGATTGAAGTAAATGATGTTGTTCATGAGTTTGTATCTGGTGGAAGGCTGCACCCTCAAGCAAAGGAGATATACTCTGTACTGAATGAGTTGAAACTCATGTTACAATTGAAGGAAACTTGGAACTAGGCCTTACATTGTTGGCCGCCATATTGTGGATTACAAATTGCTGATTCCTGTCAAAAGTGAGCCCTTTTATGCATATTGTTCCCACCGTTTGATGATCTTTCTCTTGGGATTGTGTTTATATTTGTGATAAACAAATAGAAATAATATAGTTTGTGCATTTATCTTAAGTCCACTGGTATTTATGTGCACTGCACGGTAACTATGGATCCAATGTATTTAAAGTCACACTATTTCACTGAAATAAGATGTACTTGGCTGATGGACGCTACAGGAAAAAGAAGCACTGATTCCATATGGATCAGCTACCGAGGATGTGAAGATACTGCAAGTAGAAAAGCTTAATAAAATGGTAACACTAAAATAATGATATTTGGAGGATGTGAGAATCTCCAAAGAATTGCTTGTTAATCAGGTTAGGTTAGGCTTTTGACATGTTTCGCCCCGGTGCCCAAGAGTATATCTCAGGAGGCATGGTGCCATTGGTGATCAAGTTCTGTGGCATCCCATACAAATCAGAAATGTCCAGGTGATGGTGCCGAGCATTCTGGTGATATTGATTCGGCATAGCAGCTGCAACTTCATCATCATCCAATGGTAGACGATCAAAGGTGGCATTCATGAAGGATGCAGCCATGACCAAAACAGGACCGGAAGCAATGAGTGCACCCACTACTCCTCCACCCACGACCTGCCCCTGAGCTCCAGCCAGGTAAATGGTAAGCCCTGTAATCCCGGGTGGGGCTGGAGGGGGCAGGATTGATCCAAGCAAGGAGAGAATCTCATACCGGCCATGTAGAGTAACAATAGCACCGGAGGAGGCCGGTTGCCTGAGTGTAACATTGGTTACACAGCCGCTCCCGCTAAGTACGCAAATGCCACGCTGCTTTCTCCTCGCAAAATTAGCTAAACTCTCATTTACATCACAACCTGAGCTCACCTCCAGTGCATGGGCTCTTAGCGCATTAGCACTGTCACGAGTAATGATAATGGGTGGCTTCGGCTTGTTTTTGGAGCCTGCTGGCCTCCCTCGAGGCCGCCTAATGTTCTCACCCTCAGCAGCAGAGACTGGGGTCACTGCCTTGGTGATTTTGGGGGCCATTAGTATCGCATCAATGCCTGGTCTATGGAGATTCCCCTTGTCTTGTTCTTGGTTTTGATCCATGGTTACTCTCAAATCCGTGCCTTCCCCCATTAAAAATCCTAATCCAATAGAGATTTGAAGAAACTGGTGCCCGAATGTCCGTTTAAGTAGTGGGTTTCAATCAATAATTTTATTGTGAGAACCCGAAAGAATGATTGAAGGTTAGGAGATGGTTAAGTGATACCAACCTTGTAATTAACAGTAGTTACATGTATTCCAAGTGCCTACCCCCAACTGACCCTTCCCTCATGTTAATTGCCTTTCCCAACAGATACCCACATCAAAACTTCTGCTTGCGCAAAAATAAATACTATTAAAACACCTTCGATGTAAAAGGGAACAAATGTAACTAATCAAATCAAATAACTAATCCATGAGCTGCCAATAGAAGATCATTCGTAAAAAAAGGACCTATATATGAATCGGCCAATCAAAAAAACACATCACATCAGCACACTAGCTTGCTAAGCACAGCAATCATACCCCAACACGAAATTAGATAGAATACATTGTTGAGGCAGAGCGCATTGCCAGTCAACTTCGCCTTTAAGTATGTACAGTTGGACATCGCCAAAACACTCAAAAAAGAAAAAAGAATAAAAAAAACACTGAAATCTTTGATTAAACTGTACTATCATCCTACTCAGCCGCTCTTATAATGCCTTGCTAACAAGGCAAAACAAAAAAGAAAAATAAAACGACGTTAGTACCTGCGCTGCCAATTTTGGGGTAGTTGCTTAGATGATGGGCCTTGAGAACCATTTAAAATCACATCACCAAGATTTTGCTGCTGCTGTTCTCTTGTGATCCCTGCTTGAGAATTATAAACGCCAGGATACCCCAAAAATCCGTGAAGCTGTGAATGTCGCTGGCCCTGATGATATCCAGCAAGTTGGTGATTCTGTCCTTGTAAACTGTAATAAGCACTATGTGGAATAGTTGATGTAGTTCTTGAACCATGTACATAATCCCATACAGCAGAGCCATCATTCTGGTAACACATAGAAGATATAAAAGTTGAGAATGAAAACAGTTATATTGTCCATGCAATAAACATTAAATTCCACGCATCATATCATCAAATATGCTTATTGTTATTACCTGTTGAAGTAAGTTAAAATTAGCTCCTCCATCCCTGTACTGAGAGCGTAAAAAGTCATCATAGCCAACTTTGCTGCCTGCTGGACCAGCAGATAGATTGTGAAGAAAACTTCCAGGAATATCAGTAGAATTCCCTAAACTTTCATAACCAGATGTGTAAGAACCCGACAAAGGCAAGCTGCTCATACTATTACTTCTGTACTGTGGGAGATTGTACTTCATCCCTGAGAAAGATTCATGGAACACATTGCCATTTGGATATGCATGTTGCAAAGCATATGGTGAATATGTATGGCTTTGAGGTATGGCTGGGTAGCCAGTTTGAGAATAAGAATGTGCTGACAAATGCTCCTTTAGTACAGGTCCAGTAGCAAGGTTGGCACCATGCTGGGCCAGCAAGGATGGGTGGGAAACAGACAAGGCTCCAGAATTTAAAACCTGAATTAACAGACCATTTAAAATAATTAAATTTCTTAAGTCCATTTAAGTAGCACAGGGCATTCAAATCCTAGTTTAACAGGAATGTAATGCCAGATTCACCACACATTGACATAATAACATCACACAATTCAAAATTAATTTGATATGTATTGGCTTTCTAATAATAAAAAAGACAGCCACTAATTCATCCAAAACTTAACACCGATTTACATTAAAAGATCCAGCAAATCATGCAAAAAAATAATATGATCAATAAGAGGTCTAAAGATCTTCATTTGTAAGATTTTAAGTCAATACCTCTCCCTACATTTAAGTAAATCAGCTCAACAGAGCAAAATCTAGGGCGGGAATATTCCAACATTGTATGGCTGTAGTCATAGTATTCAGATTTAGTACTTTCCCTACAACAAGATAAAAGCCAATAACTTTCATCTACCCACTTAAACAAGCTACAAAAAGGTAAGAATCTAGGATAAGCCCTTTTTACAATGGTTACTGCCAAAATCTATTTTACCTAACTTGAAAATTTTTGAGCCACCCAGGGGAATAGATTATTGATTTCATACCTCAGACATGGATATAGTTGGGTTCTTCATTGATGATGTAGAAGCGCAGTATCTTGATGAAATTGACTGTGATGCAAGGTATGCTGCAGAATCTCTTGCTTTTAAAGACTGAATACTCGCTGCCGATAACTCGCTAGGTATAGAGTTCGAATATGATTGCTGGTACCCAAAATTCACAATATCAGTACAAAGTTCAAGACAAACTGAAATCAGAAATAAATCAACAAGTGATTGCAAAAACAAGTTCAAGAACCATATTTCATACACAAACACCAAGGGGTAAAAAGCTATTGTAGGAATGAAGTAGCCATTAAAGACAAAGACATATTGAGCATTAACCAGGTGCTCGATATTAATTAAGCAAGGTAGCTGATGACAATGAATTATTAGGTATTCCAAACATTTTAATGCAACAAAGAAAATAGCTCTCAAGTTTTACATCTTCATGGACTACTACTAAAAGCTATTTTGTATAACAGCATGCACTAGCAAATATTACATATCCTTTTTTCATCAAAGGCCACAATTATCATAGCAGCAAAGTCAGAGAAGGAGCTGCCCGCATGTGATAAATGCAACGAGATGGAAAAAGCTGTTTACCACTTCACTTGGCAAAGAAGAAACATTCCTAGCAGTTGGGGCATTCACAGAAGGAAATGCAGAACTTAATTGTTGGATGTTCTTGAAACTAGAACCAGGTATAGATGAATGGAAGACAAAATCATTCCCATGGGCTGCTGCATCAGGAATATCTAGTTTCCTGAGCTCTGCTAGTGAAGATTTGGCTGCTGCAGCTGCTCTATGATTATCAAAAGCAAATTCAAGCTGCTCTTCATCAAGATTTACTGTGTCCCTGCAAAGAAAGACATCCATATATCATGAACTACCATGAACAAGGAGGCCAAAACTGGAACTAAGCAAAGAGCTGGATACCTCGAGGTTAAATGCACAGAGGATGGACCATTTGGAGCTGTAAAGGTCCCTTCCAAGTCTTTTGTCAAGGAACTGGATGCTTGTGGCTGGGACAATGCTGTACTCTTGCCGGATTTGTAGGTACCAAAGCTCAAATGCGAGCAGTCAGCAGAAAAGACTTGCAAATCATTTGGAAGCACCAGTCCACAGTTCTCCTCTGTTGGAGTTGCTGCTGGTTGCTCCTTCCCTAAACTTAGTTGTTGTAAGTTCACTGCAGCTGATGCTACAGCTTTGATGGCATCATCAGACAAAGATGTAGGATTTGGAACAGATATATGAGAATCTCTACCTATTCCTGAGATTGGAAACCAAATGATGAAATATAAAGACCACGACACATATTCAACTTTAATTTCTTGCTGCATAGCATGAATAGAACAAACATGGTATAATCAACCATCCATAAGCGTTTCGTGCACCTAAATTGCACTGACTGCAGCAACTTTCAAAAGCAATTATATTTCTCAGGCTAGAGAAATTTAAAGTCTACAGCTACATATAAAAGAGCTATAATTCCCTTGGCCACTTCTCAATCAACCAATCAAATAACACACCCAAAGAAGAACAGAATAAACAAGTTTGAAATGTTCTACTATCGATACCAGTTTTGGGTTTCTGGATATAAGACACAAAGAATAATAGGAGCTTCTTTTACCATCTCTGCACAACCCTTTTTCTGTACTTTCAAAATCAGAGACACATGATAAAATTAAAACAGCAAACTGTTTACTGTTGTAGGTTTTTTTGTACAAAGGATGAAAGACAAACGTAACTTAAGTACTTAACAATCTATTACTTCCTTTGTCCTGTATCTATAACAAGCGCATACATTCTACATACGGATTTACAGGCTAAGGGCCATAATGTTAGTTTAAATCAAACAGCATATAACTTTATAAAATCATTTTTTGGTCTGAACGAACTTCCTTACTTTTAATCAGAAAGAACTAAATTTCAGCATTTTCCCAAAAAAAGCAACAAAAATACTCCATCTCAAATTGAATGTCCACCTTTCCTTTTTGGGTTGTCTCAAAATAATCTCCACATTGGAAAACAAAAGACTCCAATGTTACCCTTCATTAATACACTAACTTTAAGTGGACCCCTCTAACTTTTATTATACTTGAAGGGTTAAAGGTATAAAGAAAGGGACAAATATACCCATTCCTAAAACTTTTTGCCATTGGAAAAGAGGATATTCAATTTGAGACAGAGGGAATGCAACCAATGTTCTACTAGGCAGTAAAAATTTAAAAATGGACCTATAGAACATTCTAAAAATGGAGAATAAAATGATAGCATATATAATAACTGTTGCAATGCAAAGCAAAAGAAACTCTTGGAGAAATTTGTAAAGAGATCCAAATTCTTTACTTTAACTGAGACTGCAATAGACATTTTAAATAGCTATTAATCATCAAAGTACAAAATATGCATCAGCAGAATCCATGATTATTATATAGCGCCCCATGCAATTTATATTACAAAAATCTGTCATTGGTTTAATTAAAAATCAAATAAGAAAATAGAAAGTCCTACAAAGTCAAACTTAGAACATGAGAATTTACCTTCCTGGTGCTCATGGATTTGCCGATAAGAATCAGGTGAACTTGAATTCTTATTCTTAGACAGGTCATCATCATGTTTAGGTGTTCCTTCAGAACCATTCATAAATATTTGTTTACTAGATGCTTGAGCAGAGCTGGTCTGATCAGAACTAAGATTCTCCCTGGCAGCATCACTCTCTGTTACTAGAATATTGTCTGACCAGCAGTTATTAGACAAATTAGCTCTGTTACTATATAAGTAAGATTGATTTGAGTACATAGTAGAACCAATATCACTAGAAGCTGTTATTGGTTCAACCACGGGCCATTCATTATCAAAATCATGCTGCCTAGATTTCTTTCCAGATTCAAAAGTCATATCCAAATCTGAAGACTGCAAATCTTGGTGTGTTCCTGGTTGTGAAGGTGAAGTAGCATCGGAAGGCTTCATGTGGTAGATGGCTGAGTTTGGTAGAACCGCATCTTGGGGGATAAAAGATGTTTCACATGGCATTTGTGAGCCTTTGCTCTGTGGCCGACCCATTCTTACAATATCAGCCATAGTAACATGTCCTAAGGTGGCCCCCACCCTAGTAGGTTGTGATCCGAGAGACGGTTGCAAAGATGAATCAATCATGTCACCTGTTCCCATTGATTGTCTTCTATTATCAGCATTAAAAGAATTGCTGCAGAAGAATTAAAGATGCTCAAAGTGATGAATAAAAATTTCATCAAGCAGCAAACTAAACAAGGTACACATATTATGGCACCCTTTGGTTTTAAAAAGAGGCATTAACAGAAAAAGAAGAAAAGCAATCTAACAGAGTATCATGCATTCTACAAATGAGTGCCAAGCACACATCAAAAAACAAATATGATGAAAGGAATTGAAAAAGTTGTGCACATAACACTATCAATAAGCTGGACCAATTTATATTCATTAAAAAAGAAAAAAAATTAAGAATCAGAGAAGTACAAATGATAGAAAAAGCAACAATTTTTCTTCATCATAGATCCGACCTTTGAGGGCAAGGCTGCTCATTCAAAGTTTGTCCCGTTGCACATATTGTAGAAGAAGCTGAATAGGGAATAGAAGCAACAGAAGCGTTCTCTTTCCTGGATGCAGCTTTACCAAGTTCTGCAACAGGGAACAGATTTTCCATATGAAGAAAACAAGAAAAAAAAAGTTTTACACTAGTATCACCAACGCATACATACTCTATTTAACATACCATTGGAGCTGATTTTAGTTGATCCACTCCACCCAAAAGAATGTTCACTACCACCTCTAACACCACGATTAGAAGTCCCATTGTTTGCTCGATTTTTTAGTTCTTGTGTCTCTTTCATCTGACATGTCAAGAGATAAGCAAAATTGAATTTAAAAACAAAAAGGAAAAGATGAGAAAAAGGCTGAGCACATCATTATAAAAAAAAAAAAAGAAATACCTCCTTTCTTCTTTCACGTCTGCTTTTCACCTTATGAAAAGTATCTACAAAATTGAAAAAAATAATTAGTAATTTACTAAATATCCCTTAAATTTAAATAGAGCACCAAAAATTGTCAAAGGCTTACTTGACATTGTTCTTCTATTATAGTTGAAAAAGCATAGAATAAGATTACATCAATTTCAGTTATTTGGCTGCTTAGAAAGAATCATGCACAAGAAATATAAATAAATGGATAAATAAATCTCCAGCCATCAAAGAACAACTATTTTTCTTTTTGAAAGTTTGAAGCTTTTTCAGTCAAAGAACTTAAAACAGCAAGAAGTTATCAACTATTATTTGAAAAAGAAAATTAAAACAGACAAATATTGGGAGAAAAACGCAGGCATTGAGAAAGGAAAAGAAACGAAAAAACAACTCAATTCATAACTTCTAAAAATTCTAACAAATTGTTAAAAAGAAAAAGCATTCTTTTGCCACATAAATATAACAAAACATTCTATTTTTAAAAAATAAAAGCAATAACCTATTACATTATATTTCTTTTCAGTTTTCTGAGTAACCAAACACAAAAGCAAGCACCGAGAAAACAGATATTCTTATTATTATTAAAGATAAGAAGAGAAAAAGTAAAAGGAGGGAAAAACCTTGAGAGAGGAGGCGTTGAACGGCTTCGTTAGGGTCCATATTACAGTCTCTAAGGACGGCGTAGATCTCCGAGTCCGTACAGTTATTACCAACTACCTCTTTGAGGTCCTGCACCACTTTCTTTACCGAAGCCGGTATCTGTCCTCCGCCACCGCCACCGCCACCGCCACCGCCGCCGCCGCCATCACTACCATTGCTCTTGCTATCACTCCCCATCACTCCTTCTCTATCTACGGCTAATCAGATCAACCAAACAAACAAACAAAAAGGAAAAAAAGAATTCTCTCACCTTTTCTCTCTTCTTTTTTTTCTTTTTGTTTTTTGGTTGTGGGAGATTTGGTTATGTTTATATAATGAGGGAAATTTGCAGTTTTCTTTTTTATTTATTTATTATTATTATTTGGGGGGGTTTTTCTTTCCTTTGTGGACTGATTTTGAGTGCCTAGTAAAATAAAAATCAGAATAAAAATCCTCCAGTGGTATTAAATTCTCATCTTACTTTCACATACCTGTTACCTACTTCCCTCACGACCTGCTTTATCACCGTCCATTTTAGATAAGATCATCTTGCATTAAGCTGTAGGTCCCTTAATTACATGTTTGATGATATTTAATGGAGGGTCAGGGACTGCGGAGGGGTTGACGGGTGTGGGGAGATTAAAAAGCCCTGACTTAACTGTGGCCATTTTGCCAAAAATGTTGCCGTTTTGATTTTTTTTTTAATTTTTTTTAATTTTTATTTATTTTTTCCCTAAGAGTGTGTCGTGTTGGATATGGAAAGTGTGATTTCGGAAAATTTTTATTTAATTTTGCCAATCCCTTATAATTACTTCACAAATTTTTTTAAAAATTTACTATCCAAAAAAAAGCCTTGATGATATTAGTCATCTCAATTTAGGGTTACAAACACCAAAAAAAAAAAAAATCAGGCACAGAAAAATATTGAAAAAAATAGTGATTTTTCATTAAAAAAAATTGAAATTTGTATTTGATTCTTTAGTTCTCCCGGTTGAGGGGACATTGACCCCTTGAGATTGAAAGTTCCACTCCAAGTTGAAACTCTTTCTTCTAAATATTCTCTCCATCAAAAAGTAATATAGACAAAAAACTTGTATACTACTCCTATTTCCACGAAATTCATGAAACATATTTTTTGATTTGGTTAGTTTGGTTGTCCAATTAATTTAGATATTAGGGTTTGGTTATTGTGGTTCAATTGGTTCAATTTGGATTAAGAAAATTTGTAACCGAATTAACTGAATTTAAATATAAGGATAATTTAGAGTTTTCTTAAGGGAAATAACTCCCTAAACCTATTTTTTTTTTTAGTTTCTCTGCCTACTGGCTTTACTGTCCTCTACTCCTCATATTCTCTCCTCTTTCGTCTTTACTCTCACAATCACAAACTCACAGTCCTCTTAATTCATTTTCTAGTTTCTCCCTTTTCGCATCAGCTCATCAGTGTGCCTTCACCCTTCTCACATCATTTTACCTTTCTCCCTTAACAAGACAAGGTTTAGAAGATGATAAATTAATTCCTCCTCTCACTACAAGCTTGGGAAATAGGGTTTTAGTTTTTGTATACCTTTGGTTGAAAAGGTTTTTAAGGAGTGTGCAACTTGCACTTGCATCAATTCCCCTCCTGTTGAAACTAGCAAAACAAAATGCTGTAATTATTTGAAACTATCTTTTCCTAATTCGGTTTTCAGAAATCGAATCAAACTAATTGAACTACTTTAATTTTCAATTTTTCAATTATTATTGTAGTTTGGTTCGGTTTTGATTAGTTTAAAAAATGAGTTTGGTTAATTCAATTATGAGTAGGGGTAGAGTAAGCCAATTTTGTTGAAAGCACGAAGAGAAATAAGGTTTAAAAAATTTTAAAATTAAAATATTGAACTTAACCAACAAACAAAACATTTATAATATATAATAATTTTATATAACAGGTAAATTAAAAAGAATAAGAAGGAAAAAGATTTATAATAATTTTTTAAAAAAGTTATTTTCGATGTTTGAATGAAATGTGTTTCAGTAATGAATTATAAAGAAGAGAGTCAAGCAAAAAAAAAAAAGCAATACTTGCGAACTCCAGTTTTATAACATGTGTAACTCATCAAGACTCGTATTTATACGTTATGTTGTTGGTTTGAAAATTGATAGAGATTTTCTGTGCTAGTCGGTAAATCAAGACTAAAGAAATGAATTGATTTTATTTAGGTATTGATGTATAGTTAGAGTGAGGTTTGTCCAATAAAGATAACATCCAATACTTGTTGAGATTTTTTGTAAATTAGAGAGCTTTGTATAGAGATTGTTTAGGAGTTATGTGTTTCAAAAGGAAATGGCTCTGAAATTTGGTTGTTCCTATTGGTAGACTGTTAGGCTTTAAGTGTGTTTTGTTTCATTATATGCAATCTATCTCATATTAAGGACATGTCTTATATGTTTTTGCTGCAATACTACCAAAATGAGGTAGTTTTTGTACATATCCATTAATTAATGAAATTTTATTGAATGTTTTTCAAAAAAATAAATAAAAAGACAAAAGAGAAAAAGAAGTGATAGAAAGAAGTGCAAAAAAACCTAAAAATTAAGATAAAGTTAAATAAGACTTAAATAACAAATTATTTTGAAAGGAATTAAAATATATATAATAATTATTTGGGGGGTCATGACTCCAATATATATATATATATATATTTTTTCACACTTGATTAAACAATATATATAGTGAATAAAATATTTTGAAAATTTTGAAGGGTCACGACCTCTCATCTCTTACTTACCCTCCGTCCCTGGTTATGAAATATCCAAAATCGAATTAACTTATTACTCTAACCTATCTACCACTAGAAATAAAATAATCACTCTCGAAATTTTTGATGATTTATATATTCAATAATTAAATCACTACGCCCACTAAGAACTCACAATCTTATATGGTGGTAATCTTAAATCACCAAGAATGATTATATTACTGTTTTAAGAGTAATACAGTACTCAGTTCAAAATTGTGAGAAAAAGTGATATGAAAAGTTAAAACTATAATCAATATTATTTTGTTAATATGTAAATATCCTTTCCAAATTGTAATGATTTTGTTTAATTAGTATCTGTTATCAATTGTGTTGCATGTGAACACTTATTTTTTAGTTTTTTTATATAATAATTATTTATAAAATACAAAAGTTTCTAAAATATAAATTTTTAACATCAAGTATAAATTTTGACGTATTAAATAATTAAAATTTTATAATGTTAAGCTATAAATTATTTAATATTATTAATATAAACACAAATGTTTCTAACGTATAAAGTTTGAAATATAAATAATTGAAATTATTGTAATTTTTAATCTTTAAATGATTTAACATTTTTAAATTAAAAAAATATTTAATGAAAATTATTTAATATAATTAAAATTCTTATTTACATATTAGCTAAATTTTATTAACATTTATAATACCTAGTATCGCTTGAATAATGCACTTTAATTGTTGGAAATCTTAAAAATTCAAAAAAAATGTTAAAAATGATTTGAGAAATTACCAATGACAATGCTTGGGTGACCTAAGCAATATATTTAAGCAGAGTTTCACCACGGCACGTACAAGTGTTTCTCTGTTAGCTCACAGTTAGACAACTACTGCGTCTCACCTGGGCAAATACCAGATTAAATGTGAAACACCATCTGGGCAAATGGTTGCTAACTTTTTTTTTTTTTTACAACCAATAACATTTATATTATACTTTCGTTAAGTATCAAAATCTATATGCATAATGTTCAAAAAAAATCTCTAAATTATTTTAAAAAATTAAATAAATATTTAATTTTTATTACATTTAATAAAATTTTTATATTTTTATTTTAAATTAAACAAATTATTATAATTAATAATTAATAAATAATTATTAATTAAAAAATTATTTATTATTTTATATTAATTTAACATTGATAAGATATTAACATGATAAGTAAAAATGTTACAAACTTATATCATCACACCCAAATATCATTTAATATAATATATTAATATAAAATAATCATAACGGATAACGTATCACATCAAGTCATTCATGCCTTTGAAATAAGAGAATCTCATTCATGGAAAAATATCTAAGCTTCCCGCTCCATTGTCATTCCTTTCCTTTCCATTTGAGCTGTTTTCCCCCATTTATCGACTTTATCCTTGAAAAGTTTACAACGAATCACTATCCCACCTCGCCACTTGTCCAACCTACCCTTCTGTCCACTCCCCACACTAATATTAGTTATTCGTCCCTTATATGATAAATTTCATTATTACTAAATAGGCAAAAGAACAGTTAGCTATCTCCTTTTATTTTTAATTGATTTTTGTGCAAAACTTATGAGATCAGTAATCACTTGTTAAATTCTGGCACAATTCTAAATTTATTGACATATAATTATATAAACAGATAAAATTATATATTAATTGAAAAAAAATTACATAAATATTGAACCGAATCTAATATTGTACTCAATATTAAAATTCGTATGGACATTATAACTTTCACGCATCAAAACACATGAATCTACTTAAAAAATATTTTAAAAATAATTCGTAGATTATGCGCTTATCTAATCCCATCTCTCCCCACCCCTCCTTTCTCAATTTTGCTTCATATATATATATGTATTGTACGTCATAAATTTCTTGATCTTTCTTCAAATTTGAACCTTTAATATTAAAATATAAATTTTATTTTATTTTTATAAATTTAAATTTAAATTTGATATATATTTATTATTGAACTATATATTAAACTATCGTCTTTTATTTTCAAATTTTAAATTTATAAAATTCTAAATTAAAATTTCAAATTCTGCAAACAAGTCATTCTCGAAAGTAACTGTGCGTTGAATTTTTATTAGATTTGTTTTAAGGAAATAGTCTTCTTTTTTTTTTTCCTATTTAAGGAATAACAAAATGTATACAAAGCATTTCCACGTGTCATTGCAGGGTGAACAGTGCAACAATCATGCATGGAGAAGTGCCTTATTTGTAACTCAAAGCTGAAGCCAAAAACGGTAGCCAAGCGGCCAATCTAACCACTCACCACCCCTCACCAGCGGTGCATTTCAAACACCGTTTCATATATAAATATTTTGCTGCTTCACTTTTGACTCTGTTCTTCCATATGCTTTTATTACCTCGTTGAAGGTTTCCTCAAGGAAAAAGCGATCCCTTCATTGAAAAAGAGATTCAGGTAAAGTTGTTTCTGCTGATCATATGATTCTCAGTTGTTGAAACACATTTTTATCATCCTATTATTTAGATTGAGCAATGGTTTTTCCATGTTATTCAGATTTTAATAATATTTTTCATTTATTGTTTTATCTTTGTTCGAATTACTATTCTTTTATTATAATCTACTATGCTGTTTGATTTTCATTATCTTTTGCGTCTATATATATGTATATTCATGAATGAGGAAGTTTAAGGGTGAGAGCAATTTGAATCATAAATCTTAGTCCTTTTAAAGAGGTTGAGAACCATTAGACTGAGCCTGGGTTTTTTTTAGTATTTAAAGGATATTATATCATGACAAATTTAAGACATAAATATATTTGATATAAACCTTTTCACATATCTCAAATTACATTGCCTTTTTCTTTTCTTGCAACAGAGCATTTTTATGGTATTTGCATGTAGTTGAGCTGGTTTGAATCCTTCTTCCTTAAATGAAAAAAATTAAATTACTTTTTTTCTTTTGGAGATATGAAATAAATAGAAAAGAATGAACTGATTGATTAAAATGTATATATTTACCTCTTTCTTTCTGTGGCTTTCATCATTACTATTAAGAAACGAAAGATTGGCCTCTAGAATTAGTGAAAAACTAATGGAGTGACTGATGGTGTTGTTTGAGTGCATCTCTGTTGGAAAAAGGTGCTAACCAATACCTATTTCAGTGGAATGTTAATTTATGATGTTAATTATTTTGATTTCAGTTACTCGAATGCTGAGGCATTCTGTGGTACTTGTTTTGCAGAGCTGAAAATGAAATATGAATACACCGGGTAATGATTATTACGCTTCCGAGAGCAATGAAAGGAAGAAACACCATCATCCTAAAAATCATCCCAGTCGAAACAATGGAATAGGAGGTGATCTTTGGACTGATGGACTTATTTGTGCTTTTGAATATGTTCATGGCCAACCTAAAGCAGTTCAGCAAAGTTCTGGTGCAAAGATCTGGTCTAAACAATATGCTTCAAAAGATGCATCTAGGAAGCAGATTTACGCATATGAACCGGCAAATTCTTTGACCGAAAGTGTTACTTCCAACAATTTAGCTAAATCTGCACCCTTAACAGAGTCCGCACTCACAGCTAAAGATAATGAAAAAAACTGTAGCAGGAATCTCAATCCTGGGGAAGAGGTCCCAAGAACTTATTGGAAACCAATTGGTTGGGACAGAGTTTCTGAACTAGTCCAGATGCTGCAAGTTGACGATGGATAGGTCTCTCAGCCTATTGATCTAACAGAGAATGAAGATGATGTCACTGTTGCAGATCTAGCAGCTCCTTACTGGGAAAGGCCAGTTGGTCCGACTTGGTGGTGTCATGTTGCTGCAGATCACCCATCTGTAAATGCATGGTTAAGTAATGCTCACTGGCTGCATCCTGCTATTAGTAATGCTTTGCTAGACGAAAGTAGGCTGATAAGTGAGCGTATGAAGCACCTACTTTATGAGGTACAGTTAATATTGTAAAGAGTGTTCTGTCACTGCAATGAGATTAAGCTTTTTTGTTTTTCTTTTCTTTAAATGCATCATAGGTTTTAACCATTCATCTATAGGAAATACTAGCCCCAAAGGAAGAGCACAGCTTCATTACTTGAAATTGTTAGAATTCTGATGTTGTTCTGATCCTATAATGAACATATTTACTAGGTGCAGAAGGCAGTATATGCTTAATTCCAATTTACCTTAAACCTTAATGGATTATTTTATATACTTTTTTTGTTGGGTCCCGTCGAGTACTGTCAAAGCATGGTTTTTTGTTTCTATCCGGGTGAATTTATGCTGCAACAGTAAAGCAAGACTGCCAATTTTATCCATCAAACTAAGTAACTCATCTTCACCTAGTGAGAAAGATGGTTACATACCTTTCTTTTAAAGGCTGTGATGAGCTAAACCTTAGTGAGGTCAAATTCAATCCAATTATCTTTTTTGTATATATTGACAGGTTCCTGTCATAGTAGCTGGTGGACTGTTATTTGAGCTCTTGGGACAGTCAGCTGGCGATCCTTTAGCTGATGAAGATGACATCCCAGTTGTTCTAAGATCATGGCATGCACAAAACTTTTTAATAACATCATTGCATGTGAAAGGGTCTGCGTCGAACATTAATGTTTTAGGTATTGCAGAAGTTCAGGTTTGTTCTTGCACCCTGCATATCCTTGCAAGTAAAGTAATGCACAATGCATGCCACCTTGTTGTGACCGGATTTGGTCACTTGATCTGGTGTTGTAATTTTTTCAGGAAATGCTTATTGCTGGAAGCACTAACATTCCACGAACTATCCATGAGGTTATTGCACATCTCACTTGTCGCCTTGCAAGATGGGATGACAGGTAAATAACTTTTTTGCTTCTGATAAAATGAATTATCAATTTATGGAGCTCATCTTATTGGAAAATAAAATTTATCCTGCATATTCCTTAATTAGAGAATAAGCTATCTGCGAAAAGAAGTAATAGAAACTCTTGAATGGTATTTGTCTTACATTTTGACATTGTTGTAACATATTCAACAGATGTAGTTTTATGACAACTATATGGACCAACAGTCATATGTTCTGCATTCTCTTTCTCTCCTTCTATTTTAATCTTCAATGAAATTTCTTAGTTTAGAAGATGGAAATGGTTCTTGTTTTGCCTTTCCATTCTGGCTTGTTTCTCTTATGAAGTCAACAGATTTTTTGGTCCATGAAAACATCAAATCAAGTTTGTTCATAATGAGTAAAAAGTTTTATAGCTTTTGGTCATCAGTTTAAAACATCACTCTACAAGCGAATGTCTAAGCAGTATTGCTTGGGCCATTCTGAATTATAGTAATAAAAGTCAAAATCCTAGAATGAAGCTAACAGCTATCAGACTAGGCAATGCACATTTCTGCTTCATAGAGGCAGATAGAACTTTGTAAAAATGTTTAGTTCCCCCTGCAATCCTTTTGGTTTGTGTTCGTTGAATACTTCCCTGAAAGATGAATAGCAATCTTTAAATTTTATTTGGTGGTTATCTTGTACTGCTTCAATTCTGTGGGTATAGGGCTACATATGAATCTTGCCTTGAATTTGCAGATGGTTTAATGTCATTTCTTTTCAATATATCAATGCTTAAAAGTGTTTTAATTAGTATCCTTTTATTGATGCCTATTCTTTAAGTTTAATTTTGCTCCTTCAGTGGTCTATGTTTGTAAAAAATTCTGGCACTTCTTTATGATCAAATCAATGGTTGACCGATTTGTTAAACAAAATTTCTTTACTTTAAACTCATGACTGGGGATACCACCATACAAACAAACTGAGACACACAGACATTGGAATGAGCTTATGATTTTTTCTTTCTGTAATTTTACATCTTAGGTTATTTCGCAAATCAGTATTTGGTGAAGCAGATGAAGTTGAGTTAAAGTTTATGGACAGGTATTTCTATGCAATTTGGCGATTCGTCTTCTTAATTGAAAGAGTTTTGTTTTCATTCTGACTGTTATTTATGATACGTTTAACAATTAATTAACACATTAACAGGAGAAATCACGAGGATCTGCATCTTTTTACGATAATTATGAACCAAGAAATCAGAAGGTTGTCAACCCAGGTAGGTCAATTTGGTTTATGGAGACAATTCTAAGTTTACCCTAGAAAATGGTGACATTGTTCCATTTTACAGCATTACTCTGCTAAAAGGAATTTTTATTTGCACTAGCTTTTCAATTGTGTAGTTAGATAGTTTCAGTTCTGCAAGCATTCTTCATACTAAGGTACTGCACAAAGACTACTAAATTGTTTAAATTATTGCCTGGCTGAGAATTAGTTTCCTCAATTACTATCGGGAAACAACCAAAACTTGATTAGACTTTCTTTGTTGCACATTAAGCACTGTCTTGAAATAAATATTTTCATGTATGCATCCTACCTAGTAGGGGCAGGATTTCTTTCCTCTGGGATCATGTTACTACTCTTGAGCAATTATCCAGCAACTTTAAAAGAATTTCCAAGGTAACATATCAGTATATATTAAATTTATTGAACACAGTTTATTTATCCACAATTTTGTTTTAGGATTTTTCTGCTGCCTTAAAGGTAAACTGTAGTAGTAAATAAAATTGGAACACCAAGTAGGCGATTTTCATGAACCATTTTTATCATGCCAATACAGCATTATACACCTCATTTCCCAGGCCCTGAAAATTAAGGCTAATAAGAGAAAATTTTTGTTTTTTGAAACAACTAACAGAGTTACGGTTTGCAAAGATGTTCCTATGAGGAACATCTTTTACCAACTTATTGTCTTTTGTTAAGCAGACATGATGATTATAATAGATCAAGAATCTGAGGTTTGGAAATAACTGAATTAGACAAGTGATTAAACCATAGGATAGGATTGTCATGGCTATGCATTTTTGCATGGTTTATGCATTAGTGCTCACATTTTGCATGTGGGAACTGTCTTTATCTGTTTATCAAAAAAAAAAAAAAGAACCATCTTTATCTTGTGTTCTGCAGGTTATAAGAGTGAAATGGTCTCTCCATGCACGAGAAGAGATTGTGTTTGAGCTTCTTCAATATTTGAGAGGAAATGCGACAAGGGCCTTACTGGAAGGGGTAAGAAAGAGCACAAGGGAAATGATTTCAGAGCAAGAAGCAGTCCGTGGTCGCTTATTTACAATTCAAGATGTTATGCAGAGCACAGTTCGCTCATGGTTGCAGGTTTACATTCTCTTGACCAGACAAAAAAATTTAAATTTTTTTGTCTCAATAGTTCATTAAGGCTCTATTTGGTTATCACTTTTACTAATGCATTTTGAAATGTGGGCATGTTATATTCTGGTTCCCTCACTCTCGCTACTGCTAATTCCAGGATAGAAGCCTCACAGTCACACATAATTTAGGAATTTTTGGTGGCTGTGGGCTTATTCTTTCCATCATCACTGGACTTTTTGGGATCAATGTGGATGGAATACCTGGAAATGAAGCTTCCCCATATGCATTTGTTCTATTTTCTGGTATCCTTTTCTTGCTAGGAGTAGCTTTGATTGCCATTGGTTTGCTCTATCTTGGGCTGAAGAAACCAATCGTTGATGAGGATGTTGAGGTGAGAAAGCTAGAGCTTCAAGAGCTGGTTAGTATATTCCAAAAAGAGGCAGAATCTCATGCACAGGTCCGTAAAAGTGTTGCTCGAGCTATTAAGCCTCCTAAAACTGCAAGTATTCTTCCAAATGGTGAAGGTTATGTCCTCATTGGTTAAATGCTGCCTTTACAAGTAAGTTTCTTACCTACTAAAAGTAAATGATTCTGCTTTTGTATGGCATGTACATAAAATGGATGAAACAACTTAGGATGATGTCATAATTTATGCAATTACATGCCAATGGTAAATGGTTGTCTTCAATGGTAATATTAATTTCAAACTACTATTCAGTATAAAGCTCATTTAGTATTTTTATGTTTTCTATTTTCTCACGCTTTTATTAACTGCTGCCTAGGATACAAACCATTATCAATGGATTGACACTTCCTATTACAAAATGTCTACTTTCGTCTGCGCATCAGTAGGTGCAGCTCATATGTTGGAAGGAACATGGAACATGACATGATAATTGCATAGGTCTTCGTTATGTACAGATTCTCGCATAACAGTCAGTAGATCCCAGCGCATTATGAAAGATGCATATTTCAAATTGTTGATGTGTGTTTGGAAGAATTTCGTGTAATCTTGTACTGGTGGCAACGTCTAATGCAGTGCATACTGGTTTAATCTGTTTTAAGCTTCTAGATTGACAGAATAAAGCATAATTCAATAAACTGTTTGAAATCTACTTGTTTGTTTCATTGGGCTATCTTTCTTTAACATGACAACTATACTTTTATTCATCTATCTCATAGAAGTTTAGTGGAATGAATTGGTTGGTCCACAAGTCTTCATCATAGTCATGGAAATGTAGCTCTTGATTGCAGGTAGTTGAACTGGAAGGGCATTGAACACCATGAGTTCATGACCTAGTGAGAGTTCCCTAGTAGAAAGTCAAGTTTGATATAGACATTGAATCAGTATCTTTTGTTTGTGAATTAACTGATCTTTGCTTTCCTGGGTTATAGATCAGTTTGAAAACTGTGTTTGTTCAGAATTTCAGATCAATAAAGATTAACAAACAAGTTGATTATCAGTGCATTGAACAACTCAAAACTCCCCCACGGCAGATTCCTTTCTTTTCACTTCCCAAACATACTTCAGGTGTAAAGCAAGAAAAGAAGTTCATGCAATATCTTGTACCGTATCTTCTATGCTGTATATAAATTGTGAAACTGAATTGTAGTTCTTCTCCTTATAAAAGTTCTGCAGGAACCTCGTTTTCTCTTGTTGTGCTTGAAATTGATGTGGTAGCATGGACATGCAGGGTACGTTGTTGAACATGCATGGAATAACTAAATGGTTTTTTGTTGATGTAAGAACTGTCTACTAGAAAGGACATTGATATTGAGGACCATCATTGTTGAGCTCATTTTCCTATGAGTTTCAAGATTTTCAAGTTAGTTTTGGATGATCAAAGTGGTGAATTGTTAGAGGAAAAGGAGGTAAAGAATGTAGATGGAGATGTAGCATTTGTGGGTGATCATCATAGCGTCATTGTTTCAACTTTAGATTGTCCTGAAACCCAACTTCATTCTATATATTTTACAAATGATCATTTCATTGCTACTATCTATTGGCCACTTGGCCCTCAAGTTATTGGTTTTTTAAGCATGAAAGTTGGAAACGTGGGAAAACATTACCAATTAAAACATTTGCACAGATATCTATCTCTTTACATTTGGATCTAACCAAAAGTTGAATTTAAATTATGTTGAAATCAATTGTGTAATGGATTTGGTTTCTGAATTATATATTAATTTTTTTTATTTAGTTATTATCTTATTTTTAATTAACCACTGTTGCATTAACTTTTTCTTCTTATGAAATATAATGACAATATTTTTTTAAAATATTTTCTATACACTATTGTCAATTTAACAAAAGAACACGAATTAATTAACGATATATTAAAAAGCTATAATTCATAATTATATAATCATTACAGTAGTCATTACAGAATCAGGGGCATACATAAACATCAAGAAACAAAAAAAAAAAAAAAAACCTTCTCATTTCTACAAAATGATCGTTTTCAATCAAAGTCAGATGATCGTAAGCCCATTGATCAATGAGGGCATTTGCTGCAAGCATTAGCTCGTTTTCTCACTCAATTAGTTCGGCTGCAATTCGCAAAGCACTTAGCTCGGATTGGATATGCAGGGGGTTCCATCTCTTCAAAAGCTTATAAACATTGAAGGAATGGTAGTTACACAACAGATATTATATGTTTTGTTGCAATTTAGTGGTTAATATGGACATTAAAGTTCTTGAGGTAGAATAGGGAGCAATTAAATGATGATGATTGAATCCTCCTGATAATAATCGTGTGGAAGAGGAATCTGATGACAATACCCACGGTGAGCGATATGAATCGGGCGGAGTCAAGAGAGTGACGAGTGGTGGCGGACCTCTACTCCTCAATTTTTAATTTTCTTTATTATTATAGTTATAAAACTTGATATATATAATATGATTAGCTTTATAATTACCTTTTAGTCACCTCTAATGCAAAATCTTTTATTTGCCTAAAAGAAAATTGGGACCTGGACCATAATGGTGCTTTTAAAGGATGGAATGGAGAAGCAATGGAAGCTAGTGATGAAGATGAAGATGATGATGCTTATGGGGACGATAATGGTGTTGGACAGTTGAGAGATGGAGATTTGGAGATGAGTGATGCATCAAATGTAGCAGCAAATAAAACTGGAAATGATGATTGGCTCCAACTTAGCAGTTTCTGAAGATTATAATGATTAAACTCTTCTTTTTAAAGAAAATTTGATGATGCATGAGCTGCATCATGTTTTTGGAGTCGCAGCTTCAGAGGCAACTAGATGTGGGCAGGGGAACAAACTAGGAAGAAAAGCACCAGGTAGCTCCTTCCCTCTTGACCCTCAGGGTTGAAGTAACTAACTATAAAAAATTAGAGATTAATGTAGATTATTACAAAAGCTTGCCCTTATGGGGGCATTCTATTTAGGATATCTTTAAATCTTCGGATTGTTGTACAACAAAAATTTATTAATAAAGTTTTAGTGATTCATATTTTGAAAGCAACTGGCAATTAATTTGTCCAACTGCTTTACTTCAAGTGTAAAACAAGAGAAGAGCTCTATGCAATAAAGTTTCAGTGATTCATATGTTTGGTTTGACTTTTTTTTAATTTATTTATTTTTAAAACCAGAAATCAGAAAAAATAGGGATTTTGAGAAATTTTTTTAAAAAAATAATTTTTTTAGACAATAAAATTTTAAAAAAAAAGAGTTTCAGAAAAAGCTCCAAAAAAGAGCTTTTTTTTTTTTAAAGATGCATTTTTTTCGGGAGAATTTTTCTTTTTGTTTCAAAAATGTCTTTATCTATTATAAATAATTTCAACATTATCCGTTTTTATTATTATATGATTTATTATTAATTATAAATTTTATTTTATATAAAAATACTTTTATATTTCTAAAAACTTATTTTAAATAAATAAAAAATAAAGTTAACTTTTTT